>NC_083243.1:99284791-99631413 GCF_032191835.1 Heteronotia binoei | reverse complement strand
CATAAAATAGAAAAAGACTTCCAATTTTATCTACAACAAATATAAGTTTGACTAGGAATTAGGCCCATTGCAAAAATAAAATACAACAGGCTCTAGAAAGAGGCTCTGGGTGAATGCCCTGGCCTTGGGCATTTAGCATAAATTCAATGTGGTGTCATACCATGATGAAGATCACACAGACTCTGAAGCTCATCATTCCTTTAATCTGAGGTGCGTTATTGCCACTTTTTCCTGTTGTAATCAGCCTTGCTGCTCTTAGCATCAGCATGTGCTTGTGGTGTGATCTGTCCTTTTTTGGCCTAGCGTGGTTGTGTTATGGTATACCATAGGATATGCACTTCAAGGAAGCTGTTTTCTGTAGGGGAAGTGATCTGACTTCAGATTTCCATCTCCCCGTGTCAAGAAATGAACTTTTCATCCACCATATGTGTTTGTAGTAGTCAGTATCATTTTGTTTAAGTAATATTAGGATTTGTATCTGTAAGTTAGCTGTGCCTGCAGGCAATTACCTAATTAGATACCAGGTTAATTACTCTCACCTGTGTAAGAATCCATTTGACAGTAGATCATCTAGATCTGACAGCATGTCATCTAGATGTCAGTTAGTTGACAGCTCTAAATTAGATCCTGTTTAGGATTGGCTAGTCAATCAGCCTGTTATGTAGCAACCAGAATATAATCAGGCTAGAAGCCACACCAAAAGATCGAGTGACAGACAACCATAGGAAGATAGCTTCACAATCATCTCGATGATGAGAGGGAGTGAAGTCTAACTGCATTGTGATGCCTGACCAAGAGAGCATCAAGTGAGTAAGACTTAGGGCAAGTAGCCAGAGAATACTGCACAGTCAAGTGTAGGAGGTAGTTGGCTTGTTGCCTATAGGAATATCTGGTTTAATTGTGACAGGAAAAGAATGAAAAGGTGTATTCAACAGAAGCATCATGAGTTAAAAAGTAACACCATTGGGGCCAGAAGTCAGTTTTGCAAGTAGTAACTATATAAATCCTCTGAGAGTTGATAGAATTGAATAAAATGTACAGAGAACTGATTAGGACAAATGAAATGAATTACCCTTAATAAGAAATGGAAATATCTCATATCAGCTATCAGTAATAATAATAAGGCCTTCTGGTCTATTGTCAATAGACCCAGCCTCTAAAATGCCGTACTGTATTAATAAAATACATATTAATGGGCCAAGTACATATGTTATTCTTCTTCTTGACGCAACAGTATCCTGACCTGAAGTATCAATTAAGGAGATCATCTACCTTATAAAGGGATATAAAGTTAGGAAAAGCTCCAGGCTGTAATCTAATCCCTAACAAACTATTCATGGCTATGGTGGACTTTTGGCTCCATCTGATTTACGGAAACATTCTATTATTATCCAAATATCTTAAAAGGGATCCAGAAGTGACACATACTCTGATTGACTAATCAGACTTCTGTCTTCTATAGATATTATATTTTTCTTATTTACTAACGAAATTCCAGGATTGGATGGAATAAAAAACCATACTAGGGTGTGAACAAATAGGATTTAGGTAGGACTCCTCAACATATGACCATTGCCTAGTTATCTATCAAGTGGCTGAGAAATATTAATCTTTTAAGGGGGGATTATATGTGGTTTTTATTGACCTCAAGAGGGCTCCATTACTTGTTCTAGGCTCCATTACTTGTTCTAGACTCCATTGATTGTTCTAGACTCCATTACTTGTTCTAGATTGTGAAATAATCAAAGTTGAAATAAACATAATCAGGGCTTTTTTGAGCAGGAACGCACAGGAAAGCAGCTCCGGCTGGCTTTGTGTCAATGGGTGTGGCTTAATATGCAAATGAGTTCCTGCTGGGCTTTTTTCCACACAAAAAAGCCCTGTGTGAAACAATGGTGATGTCAGGGGATGTTACCTAATATGCATATGAGTTCCTGCTGGACTTTTTCTACAAAACAAACCCTGAACATAATCAAAAGGCTCCTAGGACTTATTCAGTGTTTATACTTGGGTTTGGCTGCCCAAGTATGATGTGGGTACAATGGGAATAACAAATCCATTTAATTTGGAAAAGGGGATTTGTCAGGGATGCTTGTTGGCACCTTTCTTATTTAATTTATTTTTAAATAACATAGCATCAGTTTTCGATGATTATTGTCATCCACCTAAATTAGCTGCAATTGGTGTGTACCTATTTTTATGTGGGTGATGCCATCATCTTGTCCTGAATCAGGGTCAGACTAAAAAGGGCTTGCAGTCTTTCTCCAGTAATTGATGTCAAGAAAGCCTGATGATTAACTACCCAACATCTAAGATCCTAGTTATCGCCAAGACCAGAAAATGGAACCCATCTCAATGTTTTATCAATGATTCCAATATTGAGCAAGTCATGGCCTTCTCCTATGTAGAGATTCTGTTTTCAGCAGATCTGTCTTGGACACCCACCCACCCCAATTTAGAACAGTGCTTTATAAAGCAAAACCTTGTGCAAATGCCATAAATAGGTTCTTTCACAATAAGGGTGGGGGGAGTATATTCCTGGAGTGCTACAAGTCTTTAATTTGAAAGTGGCTCCCCTCATTCTTTATGGTTCAGCTATTTGGATTAAAGCTATTTGATAATATCAATCAACCACTAGCCCAGTTCTTAAGGAAAATATTGAATATTCCTTGCTGTATGTTAGATGTCGTATTATGGGCAGAATTTGGACAGATATCCTTGGGAGCAAGACCATGGCTATGTGTCTTCAAACTGAGATTAAAATAGCTTTGTGTTGAAGATAGTTTGTTAGCCATTTTAAACCAAGATACCCACAAATCAACTTGGTTGAAAGCCCTGGTTGAGAAACAGATAAAAGTTGACATGCCAATTGATGACATTTTTGAGATGGGTAAAATCAAAGCATTTTCTCTAATCAGAAAGTGTGTCCTGGAAACTAACCATAGTAGTTTGATTCTGAGAACCCACAGAGTATGCTCACCCCTATTTTTGGTCTTTCTTACCCAAAATATTTACCCCTCCCATATGTACTATCTTACCATCCCACATTATTGCAGAGCTTTTTTGTTTGCAAGACTGAACATTTTACCTACAATGGTTTTGCAGGGGAGATCTTTTAATTCATTGGAAGTCTTCAAAACACAGCTGGATGATTGTCAGAGATGCTTTAGGCTGATCCTGCATGGAGCAGGGGGTTGGACTAGATGGTCTGTATGGCCCCTTCCAACTCTATGATTCTTTGATTCTATGAATATACCATATACTGACAGAATTTGCCCTTGTTGCCTTAACAGGATTGATACATCCTTTAATTCCGTGCTGGAATGCAGATTTTTTTGAGATTATTAGGGATTACTATAGTAAATCTTTATTCAACCAATCATCCCCCTAACCTCCAGAAACCCAGGCTCTTTTGCTTAGTGACAAGGATTCTAAAATCACTCTAGCAACTGCAAAATTTGTCTTAGTTCTTTTAGCCCTTGCATCTGCGGGGGTGTGGAAAGGAATAAGTGTCTTCTGCTGCTCAAGATTCATGAATCAATGAGCTTCTGTGGGTACAAAGGAAATGAAAGGATTGCAGCCAGAAAAAGAATCCATTACTCCCATTCCTCAAATTTAAATAGATTATTCAATTATAACTGAAGCACACTGATGTACACCACCAAACATGACATGGAAAACAACATCCACATAATTTCAATAAGTGGTACACTTTTGGTTGGCTGGAAGTAAGTTACTCCCATTGCCTTTTAGGGATTCTAACTGTCCTTCTGGATAAGTTAGGCAGTCACCTCAAGGTGGGCTCTACTTCCTTGAAAATTTTTAAACAGAGGCTAGATGGCCATCAGACAGCAATGCTGATCCTGTGAATTTAGGTAGAGGTATTTGTGAATTTCCTACATTGTGCAGAGGGCTGGACTAGACGACCTGGGGGTCCCTTCCAACTCTTTGATTCTATGATTACAACTGACAGTTACTAAAAAAAAAAAAAAAAACCCTTCACAAAAGGCAATGGCACTGAATCATTGGGACAAACCCAACATGTAGGTTACATATGCATTATGAAATTGAATCAGGTCTCAAGTTCCTGTCCTCTGTCCAAGAACAGAAGTGGAGTCAGGGCTCGGTGGTAGAGCATCTGCTTGACATGCAGAAGGTCCCTGGTTCAGTCCCCAGAATCTGCAGTTAAAAGGGTCAGGTAGGTGATGTGAAAGACTTTTGCCTGAGATCCTGAGTTGCTGCTGCCAGTCTGAGTAGGCAGTATTGATTTTGATGGACCAAGGGTATGATTCAATATAAGGCAACTTCATGTGTTAATTTTTTTCAACATCTCATATGAACTAGAGTTTACACATGTAAACTTCTTCATGGATAAGTTCTAGTAGCACAGTCCATCTGGCTTCAGAAAACATTGGATAGATCATAAGAATGAATCTTACTGATCTATATGTTGCTATTCACAGGTCCCAATTTAGTTCAGTTCCTAGCATCTCCAGTTATAGGTGCAGAGAGGAGGTGATGGAAACAACCTCAGCCTGAGACCTTGGAGACCCACTAGCAATCTGAGTAGACTGTCTTTGATGGACCAATGGTCTCATTCAGTGTAAGACATCTTCATATGACTCTGGTTCCAATAAAGGTTCCAGCACAGAAGGGTCATGTGTGTATGACCCAAGGATTTTTCCTGTGTCCAGCCTCTAGTTTAATCAATATGTGTGAACCAGCCACAATTATGTGCTCATTATTATAGTGTACCCAAATACGTTGCTTCAGAATGCTAACCTTTGTAGGCCAGGTATTTGCTCGTATATTTGTATCCCATCTTGAAAGATGTCTTGCAAATACAGCTCATCCTGTTTTGGATGACGACCAAGACCATGTGGTTTAGTGAGTGAAGGCAACATACAGAGAGGAAATTCCTAAAACAAATTATAGCAAGCAGTTAAGGAGCATTCAGCAGCCTGCAATATGTTCACATGAAAAATGATCAAATATTCCCCAAACAATGGACATGTGTTGATAAATCTGTTCATGGATAATTCCAAAATAAGAGAAAAGAGACTATCCAGTATATTAGCTTATCTGCAATCTGGGAGCCAGCATGGTGTAGTAGTTAAGAGCTGTGGACTCTAATCTGGAGAACTGATTTTGATTCCCCACTCCTCCACATGAAGCCTGCTAGTGACCCTGGGCCAGCCACAGTTTTCTCAGAGCTCTTTCAGCTCCACCTATTCCACAAGGTGCCAGTTATGGGGGAAGGAAGGGGATTGTGAGCCACTTGAAACTCTTTAGGGCAGAGAAAAGTGGGATATGAAAAACAACTTTTTCTTCTGCAGTAACTTGAGCAAAGCTAATGAATTGTTTTAGAAACAATTCAAAATATGCTAGGTGCACTAAAGCTGTATATGTACCTAAGTTTCTGCAGATTGTGCTCCCTTTCTGCATCCTTGAATACCCTGTATAAATGGCACCATACAGTGGGATAACATTGGAAATGGATGCTTTGTTAAAATTTTCAGTTTGTGAATAAAAATGGAAGCAATCAAAACATAATTCATTAGAATCCTATTTATGACTTTGGTTGTGAAAACAGTAAGAAATAACAAATAGAATTTCCTCAGAATTATACTGGGGTGTAATATTTATCTGCTGTCTTCCTTCTCTGTTCTTCTGTTCTTTTATCATCCCTGACTATGCTCAGGGATCAAACAGCAAACAGCACTTCTCCACCTGCACCCATCCAGTTTTACAAAATAAATCACAGCCTTCTCGGGTCACAAAGCAGAAGGTGAGACTTCCGGAATCCATCATCTTGGCTTCAGAGTTGCCTGCAACTCTGAGTCTGGCCGTTGGAGGGGTGTCACAGAAGTGATGCCCCCATAGGAAAAGCCTGGAGGGCTTTTTCTTCAGCATGGGAACTTCACGGGGGGGGGAGGGGGTCAGCAGCAACTGCCCTCTGTGCTCGTCCTGAAGCTCTGCGGCCATGAAAGCTGATATCAGCAGAAAAAGAACTCCCGATTGCTTTTATGCTTTCACTTTCTCCAGTACATCTTTAAAGCAACATTTTTCCACTTCTAAAGTGACGACTCTACTTAACAAGTAGGTGTTTCTTCTAACTCTACCCCCCAATGGGTCACTCTACATAATGACAAAAGATTAGCTCAAAGATTAGCTCAAAAGGCCTCGAATCGCTATGAGCAGTCTTAACTATTTAAACTGGATTGAATATAATTACTAAAATTGACCCAGACTTTAACTGGATATATATCAAAGAGATTATCAAGAATTTGCAATACGATCTGAACACAAAGGAGATATACAGAAAAGAGCTCTGTCTCCATTACCTGACTGTAACGGAAAGAATGCCTTCTAAAACTTCAGTGGAAGCTGTTGTAGAACAGGGATTAACAGGAGAGAAGCAAAAATACAATCTGACCTAAGAGACTGAGTTTTGAATATATAATCTGATTTAAAAGACTGAGTTTTGATATTATATCGTTTAATGAAATGGCACATGGAAAAGATATTTCTGCAAATCTCAGATCTTTGAAGGAAGATTTTATCTCATTTACGCAGCTTTTAGAGATTATTTTATGCTGACAGCTAATGATTTGAGGGAAGAAGATCCAACAGCTAATGAAATTGTAAATCTACAGGGGTCCAATACTAAAGAGAGTGAATTGATGGCAGTGAAAGTAGAAGGGGAAACTGTTACTATGCGAAACAAACAAAGGAAAAATAAGATGGTCTCTTCTGATGCACTTTCAATACTACCCTGGAAGTTAAGCTGCATTAAAATCAAGTGGAGAAGGAAAAATGGCGATGAATTCTTCCCCCTGTGGTTGAGGGGGCAGGCCATGTTGAGAAAATCTGCACTTCAATCAACAAATTTGGATTTGGAAGGCCATCCGGAAAAAGGATTTTGGATTTTTTTGCTTCTGCTTTGGTGAATGGCTGAACAAGGAACTCTGACTAAGAAATGAAAGGTGACACCAAAAGATAAACTGTGGATAAATGGGCTGCCTCGGATACAATTTGGGTGCAAAAATCAAAGGAACTTAAAAGTTTTTAATCCTTGGGAAAAAGGACTCTGGAATTTGGGTTCTCCCCCCCCCTTTTCCTGGTGAATAAGCAAACACGTAACTATTAATAATGAACAGATGTTAAACTTTAAAAGAATAAGAGAGATCTTGAAGAAGTGATGTTAATGAGTGTAATTAACATAATTCTCTATATAGTAGATGTATTGACAGTTTGCCTATTTAGTGAGACTGCTTCTAATGATGTAAGAATAGGATCAAGGGTGAAAAGGCAGATAGCATAATTGCTGTGGAATTTGGTAGACTTGGTAATTTGGCAGACTTGCTTTTAATATGTTAGCAGGAGAAATGGTTTAGACTGAGATAGACAAAGCATTCAGTTGTATTTGATGTATCTCATGTAATTTGCTATGAACAAAGAAATGATTTTCATGTGCTTCTTTTAATAAGGATTTTGCTAAATCAACAACTTAATTTGTGTTTATTATAGGCGTAAATTAAATTAGATAAATTTGCTGTTGAGACAGTCTTGAAAGAAAAAATCTTTTGTATTAACTGGTTATATTTAATTTTTGTTTAAGAAGAATTCTTTAGATTTACATTGTTTCACTTTCCAACACCCCTGAAAGAGGCAATGGTCCGCCCTCTCCTGAAAAAGGCTACATCAGACCCGGCCGAATTGACTCATTACTGGCCGGTCTCAAATTTGCCCTTTTTGGGCAAAATTATAGAGAGGGCTGTGGGGTTGCAGTTGCAGGATTTTCTGGATGACGCTTCCACCTTAGATCCGTGCCAGTCCGGCTTCCGCCCGGGCCATGGGACAGAGGCAGTTCTGGTCGCCCTCATGGATGACCTCCGGCGACATCTGGATCGAGGCGGCTCGGCAGTATTGATGTTGTTAGACCTGTCGGCTGTGTTCGACATGGTCGACCATTGGCTGCTGACCCGCCACCTCGCCGATGCAGGAATTCGGGGGCTAGCCTTACAGTGGCTCTCCTCCTTCCTTGAAGATCGGGGACAAAGGGTGGCGATTGGAGGAGAGCTGTCCCAGAGACATCCACTTAATTGTGGGGTGTCTCAGGGGGCAGTTCTCTCCCCGATGTTATTTAACATCTATATGCGCCCCCTTGCCCAGATTGCCCGGAGGTATGGGCTGGGTTGCCACCAGTATGCTGATGACACCCAGCTTTATCTATTGATGGACGGCCGGACTGACGATGTCCCTATAAATCTGGACCAGGCGTTGCAGGCCGTGGTGGGTTGGCTCAGGCTGAGTGGGCTGAAGCTGAATCCAGCGAAGACTGAGGTCCTTTGCGTAGGTTGCGGCGGGCCAGGAGGGGAGATCTCCCTACCAACCTTTGACGGTGCGTCACTGATACCAGTGCGCAGGGTCAAGAGTTTGGGAGTGCTACTGGAGCCTTCCTTGACAATGGAGGCCCAGATAGCTGCCACTGCTAAGTCCGCCTTCTTCCATCTTAGGAGGGCGAGGCAGTTGGCCTCCTTCCTGGAATGTAGAGACCTGGCAACTGTGATCCATGCAACGGTCACCTCGAGGCTAGACTACTGTAATGCCCTCTACATGGGGCTGCCCTTATACCAAACGCGGAAACTGCAGCTAGTGCAGAATGCGGTGGCCAGGCTGTTAGTGGGACTACCTCGGTGGGAACATGTGCAGCCTAGGCTGAGGGACCTGCACTGGCTGCCGATTGTGTACCGAGTTCGCTATAAGGTGCTGGTTATTACCTTTAAAGCCCTATATGGCCAAGGACTTGCCTACCTTAGGGACCGCCTCTCCTCATATGTTCCTCAGAGAGCACTGAGATCTAGTTCTCAAAATCTTTTAAAAGTCCCTGGACCAAGGGAGGTTAGATTGAAGACAACGAGGAAGCAAGCCTTCTCAACAATGGCTCCCCAATGGTGGAATCAACTACCAGAAGAGGTGCGAGCCCTGCGAGACCTAAATCAGTTTCTCAGGGCTTGCAAAACTGTCCTCTTTCAGCTCGCATTAAGATGAAACCCGGGAAACGACACCTAGCCATCCTATATATAGTTTGAACTCTATAATTTATAATGGTTTAATTGTCTTTCTAATTTTAACTTAATTTATGAATGTAATTTTATCTATTTTAATTGTTTAATTGTTTTGTTGTAATGATTGTATTTTACTGTAATCATGGTGCATACCATGTCGTGTTAGCCGCCCTGAGCCTGCCTTTGGCGGGGGAGGGCGGGATATAAAAATAAATTTATTATTATTATTAGTTTATTAAAAGCATCATTCTTTTTTTATTCTGCTAAAAGAAGAAAGGAAGGTAATATTTAAGAAGATTTTTATACTTGTAGGTAGAAAGATTTGACCATTTTATTGGGAGGTGGAATTATAATTGATATATTTGTACTGGTTTCTGTTTCTCCTACTCTGTAAAGGCCTTTTTCCGCTCTTTATATATATATATAATAAGCAACTGAAATTCTGTTTGTATCAAGAGGACAATCGAAGAAGACATTTTTACCATCTGTATCAAAACAGCACTGGAATCTGCATGGAAGCATTCTGAGCCTGGAATTATTGTGTGCAGTATATATGATGGGAGATCACCTGGATTTGGTATTTTATGGATTTGGTAAGATAAGCTACCATGCAAAATCACCACAGCTGTATAAAGTCATTGCTTTACCTTGGGGAAATTCCAAGTTCTTGCAATAGTCATCCCAGATGCTAGCTAACTTGAAAGTAATTATACTTTGCTGTAACATATTATATAGTATTTTATATAATATAGGAGTTAGGCCCATTGTGAAGAAAAATACAATGGGCTCTAGAAGGAGGCCCGCCACCCTTGCTGTCTTCACACCCACCCAAGTGAAGGCACTGACTCCCTCCACCTCAAGGGAAGCTGATCTCTGCCATAAGAACATTTTTTTAAGATAATTTTATTTATACATAAGAGAAGCCATGCTGGATCAGGCCAATGGCCCATCCAGTCCAACACTCTGTGTCACACAGTGGCCAAAAATTATATATATATAATATATATTATATATATATATATATAACTCGTATTCCACAGTACGAATACAGCCCTAACTCGTATTCCACAGTAGCTGTCATAGGGGGCTGCTGCTGCACAGTAGCAAGCAACTAGGCATAGGGTAGCCAATCCCCAGGTGGAGCCATCCATTTATCTGCCCCTCTGACTTCAGGTTTCCATCACCTTCCCTCTCTGTATGGAAATGGTGTTAGCCAGCTCTTTGGAGTAAGCCAGAAACCTGGCACATACCTTTAAGTAGCCACAGCTGTGAGCAATAAACTCTTGGGTTTTAATTAGTAGCAAGACAGCAAAACACACAAGGGAAACAAGCCTTTCTTCCCTTTTCTTTCTGTTGGGGAAGTCTATTGGTGGGGGAGTGAGAAGAGACAGCAATCTTCAATCCTCGGACATTGGTTGACTGCTTATGAGTTCCACATGCTCCTGTTTGTTTCTATTTGCTTCGGCGGCATTGTCCCAGCAGCCCGACTTTGCAAGAGGCTCTGATTTTAATGAATGTCTCCCCTTAACCAACACTTGCTGCAGAGTTTTAACAATCAGACTATTTGCTTATAGGACTGGCTGTCCATTGCAATGGGAGTTTTGTTTTTGTTTTAATGTTATCTTCTTTGCAATAAATTGTTCCTGGATTTTAAGCGAAGATTCTGGTGTGGAACAGTATTATTTCCAAGCATGCATTTCCCCTGGAATCAAACCCTAAATCAGAAGGGCTTGACCTTAAAGGGGCAACCCCTTTGTAGTTAAACCAGACTGAATTTTGACTACCTGGAATGCTGAGCAGCCTTAATTACTGGTGGGAGAGACTCTGAACTCATACACCCTCCCTGCAGCCTCTTACATAGGAAAAGGACTGTCTTTCTTCACAGTGTGTGGCGGGGGGGAACCAAAGCAGCTTACATCAGTCTCCTCTCCCCCCTTTGATCTGAACAACAACCCTTTGAGGAAGGTTAGGATGAAAGTCTGTGATTGGTTTAAAATCACCCAGTCAGCTTCCACAGCCTTCACCTGGAGATTGGCAACAGTGGTTCCCCAGGAGGAAAGGCCTCCCTCAGCCAGCTTGGAAAGGTATCACTAAAGGCCTCTGGATGAGTGCCCCCCAGCCTTGCTGTCTTCCCACCCACCCAAGTGAAGGCATTCACTCTCCCCCTCCCAAGGGGAGCTGATCTCTGGAAAGGGGGCAGCTTGTTTATCGGCTGCTGTGGAACTGCCTCCCCTGCTGTGATTGAACATTCCTTTTGTGTCAGTTGAAGAGAAAGAACTGCTACTGTTTTTTCTCATGAACATGCCTCTCATAGTTTACTGTTTGCTTCATTACAGCATTGTTTGTGGTGGTGGTGGGGAGACAGATTGTCCTGGACTTCCTACAGTGGGCTCTGAGGAGAGGCAGCAGTGATCAGTAAGCCCCCAGAAGAACCTGTCAACAGAGAACTATCTCCCTCAAAGGTCAATGGCCTTCTAGTTGGGTTCTTGCCTGATGGAGCCAGCGGTGGGCAGGGGAGAGCAGAATCAGCCAATGGCAGGCCAGAGAGAGTGCAAGCCAATCCTGTGTAGGTCACATCCAACCAATAAAAATTCTCAGATTTGCCACCATGGTTGGGCTCTTATTTATTACTGATGATGATGATGTATCTATTTCTTTAGAGAATGTATAACATACTATGACAGCCCTGCCCACTTCCCTCCCTCAGATGCACAATTTTCCCACCATTTCTCTTTCCCTTTACCACCTGAGCTACCCTAATAATGTTTCCTTCTTTGTTGAAGAACTCTGGCTGTCACACTTGGTCACAGTATGATGTTTTGGCTGTTGGCTCAGCCCAGGAACCTAAGAGAAGGATCAGGAGCCTGCTTTAACTTAAATGGCTCTCAAAGCATTTTGAAATTTAAAAAAAAAATAAAAACCCATTTTATTCAACATAGAGGGGAAAGGCCAGGTGAAATCAGGGAAAATTTTTGGCTCTGTTAAGAACCAACCCTTTACAATCCTTTATCTGTTTACACAGCACTTCTAGGCTTTTAACAGTGCTATCAATCACACATGCCTTGTAAAGGCAGGTGAAGTCAGCAGCTGCCCAGCTAGAGTATTCTTCTTCATAGCTCCTGTTTGGGGAATGGCCTGCAAGAGATAAAAAGGCCAACAGTCTGTTAGCTTCTATAAAATATGTAATACCAAACTGCTTAAGTGCACTTTCTCTTAACAGATGGGGCATTAAGTGACTGATATTAATGCCATGTATGGAGTAATCTCTGTAGCTGGTCATGGTACTTTTGAGATTGCTTGTGTTTATATAGTTTAAATGAACAAAGCCTTGAATGCCTATTGTCTCTTAATGACTTGTAATCTATTTTGAGTTCCCAGATGGGGAGAAAGACTATTAAAGCAATAAATCAACTAATGACATACCATATCAAGATTGTATGAGGTAAAAATAATTTTTTAAGACTATAAAATTATAACTTCTAAACTGCAATAAAACCAGCATCAACAGAGTTAAATCTTAATCAAGAACAGCAGGGAAATCCGTGAATGAAGGATGGACTTCATCTGACAGCTAAATATCAACAAAGTTGGTGTCAACTGCCATGACCTCCTCTGTCCAGCCAAGTGATTCCAACTCTGAGTCTTCAGGAGAAGAGGCTGAAGAGGACCAAAAGAACTAGGGAGGACTCAACACTGCAGAGGTGCCTGCTGAAGTCTAGCTAAAGCCCCCTCCTTCTGAACCCTGCAACAGAGACCTCGCCATGGCCCCCTGAAATAAGCACTAGGCCTCTACCAGCAGGCCTCTACCTATAGTCTCCCAGGGAATGCTTTCACTCTGTTGGAATGACAGTGGCAGAAAGACTGGGCCAAGGGGTGGGGGGGGGGGCAAAGGAGGCAAAGAGTTCTGCCAGCTGCATGCAACCACATCCTTGAGCCAGGCAGTGAGAACAATAATTCTTTTCAGGATCCTGGCCAAAGCACAGAGCAGCTGCAGGAGCTCAACATATGCCAGCAGGGCAGCTGAGCTTGATCACCTTCCAGCCAGTTTTGGGCATGGCTTGGGAAAGATGTCTTGCTAGATCAACTGGTCTGCTAGGTGCAAGCCTATGCACCAGTATTGGTTTGTGCTCTCAAGCATTTCTACCTAGACATGAAGCACTCCTTCCAAAGAGACCTGAATGGGCCAGCCTCCAGAATGCAAGACACTGACTTACCTGAAGGTGCTAGGTAAATTTGCCTTGTGAGAACACTTGAAAATTTTGGTGTCATCACAGAAAATACCTTATCTCTGGTAATTACCTGCCTAAGTACAGTGGTATGGAGAAGAGTCCCATATAAAAGTAGATATTTACTGTATTTTTGTATGAATTTTTGTATTTAAAAACTTGATGGATCATGTTGCAAATTTGCCCGTGACTATGAGAGACCCTGAGGGCAGCAGATTGTCTGGCAGAGAGCACGCACAGCATCAGTGAAAGGATTAATAATTCCTTGGCACTGACAAAAAGAAATGTGGACAGATGGGGTCTGGAGCTGAGATGTTTAATCAAGGGAGAACATGCTTTTGTCTAAAAGGAAACTGGTGATGAGAGGCCCAACAAGGAAAACAGCATGGCTTCTCAAGTTGAAAAGTTGCCATGTTTCTTTCTGATGGGAAGCACTGATATATTTTTTAAATCACTACTGATTACTCCACAGCCTAATTATATCAGCCCAAGAAAAGTGCATCCCAGGGATTGATGAAACTTTCTTCATGCCTGGCATCCTCCTTATATCAAGTTTGCTCCAACTGCAGAGCACCCAGTTCTGTTTCAGCTTGCTTGGCTGATGCAGAAGAATGAGAGCCACAAAATAATAAGTTTCCACAGCAGAACACAAAGTAGCTCCCCAGGGCTTTTCAGATCAGGAAAATGACACTAGAGGACAGGTTTACACCCCTCCTCCCCACATGCTGCAGTCCTGATCCACAATGAGTGTTCCAAGTGAGAAATTCCCAGACTTTCAGTGTCAGCTGGCCAGGTGGATTTTTAAACATGTGAATGGGCTTCAAATGGAGTAACTTTAAGCCCCATTAAATTAATAGGCCTTGATTGCACTGAATGTTATTTAAATGCTTTGGATTAAGAAATGAAAAGATAATTCTAAATAGGCAGATTAGAACATGGCTAGTTGGAGATGGGACAGATGTGATGAGTGACTCAGAAAATGCACTGGTTATAACATGAAGGGGAGAGTGGATACACTGGTTTCATAATGCTGTGCTGCATGCAAATTCCATTTAGCACTTTTAAAACAATGAAAAATACTACCAAAAGTTTACATGGTTTTGAGAAAATTATATAAATAGTATACCTAAAAGATTCAGAGAATCAGGGAAACTTTGTGAACCATTTGATCTAACAAATTTCACTATTTATATCAGGCTGGGTGTGTTGTACCTTGGATGGATACAGAGAACTAGGAAACTGTTGCTTTGTTTCAGTATAAATCAAACTGAAGTCCACAGTTCTGGTGCTTTACAATTATTGCAAGATCTGAGGCCAGTTTCATATCCAATGGGAAAAGGCTTACTGGATAAATTAATTATTAATTAACTTAATTAATTAATTAATTAACTACTATTTCTTTGGCAATATTAAGTTTTGAAACATTTTCTTTTCCCAAGAGAGAAGCACTAAATAAATATGGAAATAAAGATTAACAGTGAAATCCTAAGCAGAATTGTATCCTTCTAAGTCAATGGGTTTTAAAGGCTGTCGATCTCTTGTGAGTTTCTTGCATTGTGCAGGGGGGTGGACTAGATGACCCTGGAAGTTTCTTCCAACTCTATGATTCTTAGGATTCTATTATTCTTAGGACTGCGTTTTTAGATGATCTACCTGCATGTTTTCAGAAGGACAATCAAGAAGACTTTCAAATAACTGTTATTAAAAATAAAAATTGTTGTATGAATCTGAAGTTTTAGGTCACAGGGAACATTTACAGAATCTGCTTGCAAAGAAGATGATGATGATGATGATGATGATGATATTGGATTTACAACATGCCCTCCACTCTGAATCTTAGAATCTCCTTTATCTCCCTCCCTCACAACAGACACCCTGTGAGGTGGGTGGGGCTGAGAGGACTCTCACTGCAGCTGCCCTTTCAAGGACAATCTGTGTCAGAGCTTTGGCTGACCCAAGGCCATTCCAGCAAGTGCAAGTGGAGGAGTGGGAAATCAAACCTGGTTCTCCCAGTTAAGAGTCCGCACACTTAACCAATACACCAAACTGGTTCTGCAAAGAAAATTTCTCCTTTTTAAAAGTAAGCTGCTTTCCACAGTGACTGACTGGCCTTTTTCATGAATATCTTGTGCTACAGGATTGGATGGAATGCAACGGTTCGGAAGATTTAATGATGATTTTTCTAAATGCTGTTAGTAACTCTTTGGCCAATGGAAGGCAGTAAAAAGATTAACTGCTTACATATTTTGGTCTTCTGCTTGTGAATAGTAAGACTTCCTTACTGAGGTATTATATATTAAGGCATAGTTAGAGTCTGGCCATGCTTAATTGGATTACAGGCCTAAAGGGACTTCTGTGGCTCTTTTATGGAAGATTTGATTTGCAGGCTGAGGTGAAAGTATTTTTAAAGGGCACCATATGGACCTTTGGCAGGAAAAGTTAGCTTCTGCCCAAGCCTATATCCCTGCAGCTGGGTAAAGCCTGCAAGCATCTGCCTAAGGGATACATTCTAATCCCTAGGTAGGAGTTTGGCATGTTCCTTCAGTGCACAGCAAAGGAAACAGACATTTCAGGAGCTGTGTTTCTATGGATGAGAAAGCAGCAGAAGGAAAATATCAGGTACATTTATTCTACACAGCCAACACATTGTGTTCCCCAGAGTAATTGATTCATAGGCCGCTTAGTTTATAAATAAGTCTCCTTGGGAGTTTATATTTAATTGTTTAGCATTCTGAGACACTTGCTGGCTTCTGATTATCCACTTGCACAGTTCTGATGCTGCCACCATCCCTGAGCTATCATTTCATTAACGGAGTTTCTTTTCTTTGATGCTGTGTCTATATTCATTTAGTATTTTCCCAGAAATTTTCCACCACCATCTCAATGCCTAGTTAATAAGCCCATCTAGCAACTTGAGAAAGGTATCTTTGCTTGGCCAATTATAAAAGATCATGAAAGGATTTGGAAGGGAATACTAGGGGTTTGGCTCCAAAATCTCACTCTGGTCTCAGACTGAGGGACAGGCAGGGATAAAGCTTTCCTTTTCTTCCCACTGATCAGCCAAGCAGCTTGTAGCCCTAAATGCTCACTCTAAGCTGACATCCACTTCCTTCTTCTGCCTCCCCCAAATCTCTCATGATTACCTCATTTACTAAGGCTAGGAACATATCTCTGTCACTTGGATATGGGACTGGTACTCCCCAAATATTTTCTCTGACAGATGGAGTTGTATTTTGGCACATTATCAGTCAACATCCTTTCCTTAGCCTGGGCTTCAAGGCCACCTCTGTACACTAATGAAAGTGGTCTTGGCTAGGCATTGTTTTTCCACAGTGAAGGTTCTTTTGGTGTATGATGTACAATACACCTAAATAATTTAGATGAAGTTTTAGTCTAACCCATTGTGAAAGAGCTGAAGGCAGCAATCCCACAGGTGTGCATGTCCCAGTTATTAAGTGGAGCCTACTGCCAGGGAAGTGTTCTTAAGGTTGCACACTCAGTCTCTCAAATACATAGCAATGGATTGGCCATTTAACATACAGGGAATGTTTGTAGTGGGTAGCTGCCTTGGTAAGCCCCAGGGAGCCAGGAGCAAGCAAGCGCAGTCCCCAGTATTTAGGGAACCATTTGGCTTAGACCCTTCAGTGGCAACATTGAGAGGTGTTGACTCACCAGTTGCCTTTTCCTTTGTTGTTACTGGTTAGCAGTAGTGAGGGTGAAGGCTGGGTCTGATCTGAGTGGGCTCTGCTGGATTGTAGCGCCCTTGCCCTTCAAATACTTTTAAATAGAAGCATATGTAGAAAACAAGCAAAACCAGTTGCCAGAAATAAAACACAGGATATGCTTCACTCACATAGACAGACAAGGATGTTCACAAGATAATACAAAGCAATAAAACATCAAATACAATAAAATATTGTCATAAAAAATAAACAACAGCAACCATTAAAAAGTACAGCATAAGGCTGAAACAATTGGGGCAAATGCACATAGTGCAGGGGGGCAGATAAAAGAAGTGCTGTTGAGACTGCTTAGGTACAAAGGCATCAGGGTAGGAATATCAGTTCCTCACCTAAAGATGATTATTATGCCTTTAAATGCTCTAATGAACTGAAAAATGTAGCCATGGCAGTTCCCAGTAGGAATGTGCACTCAGATATATCCAGTCTGACTATATATCCTAAAATTATTTATCTTTTTTAAAAACCTTATTGTTATTTGTCAGACCTATTCAGGATCCAGATCCTGGAACCTTATCCCTACTCAGGAGTGTTCCCATAATTTCCAGGGTTGGTTTTTTTAAAGCTCCAGACTGGGTGGGGGAAGGTTGCTTTCCTTAGATTTCCCAGGCAATTGGAAGGAGGCAGCTGTCATAAACAAATGAGATCACATGTTGGTGGGAGCTTGCCAGATTGGTTCTGCTGGGCCACTCTGTTTGACATTGGTTCTCTGTTGAGCTTGCATTCCTACACAGTCTCTAGGTTCTGCCTGGCTTCTGTGGTTAGACACTGGTTCTCTTAGTTTGCAAATACTGTCTCTTCCTTTGCTTCAGTTGATTTGGCTTGGATTCTCTGATTTGACACTGGACAGGTTGGACTTGCAACATTGCCCCGTAGTTCTGCTGAGACACTCTGGTTTTACATCAGTTTTATTGAGTTTGTTAGTTCTGTTTGGATTAGGAGGCTTTTGGTCAGTGCTTGCTTGCTGTTGTATGTTTGTCTACTATTTGCCTTGGAGAAAGTATGGGTTCCCCCCCCACCACCATAGGAAACCATGGGCATGGCTGGGGGCACCTTGTTCAAGGACCAATAGAATTGGATCCCTTGATTCAATTCACTTAAAACTTGTGGATTATTTAGTGGACAGGCAGCACCAGCAGCTTCTCTGCAATTTTGGTATCATTTGCTTGAAAAACAGACACTCTAGCTCCCCCCCACCCCCAAAAAAAGATTCCATATGGGGAATAACAGACACAGATTTTTAGGATTTCTGGAAAACAGTGAATCTGAATGTGGAATTGGTATTGCATACCTGAGTAATTTGGAATAATAGTAATTATGCCTTCCTCCAAATCCAGATTTTTAAAAAGCCAGGTTTTTTTTTCCTGATGTACATTCTTAGTTCCTAACCCATTCCTTCACTAAGCTGTTTCACACTCCTGTATGCTCTAGAGCAATATTAGATTCCTGCTTGCCCTCTGATAATTTATACATTTCCAATGAAATCAAAGGTTCTTCTCCCTTATAGACCTCACCACAATGAAACACTTTATCAGAATACAGATTGCTTTTTGACCCCCCCCCCCTTACGCACAGACAATGAGCTGTTCAGGGGCATGCAAATCCTCTAAAGCTATTTCTTAAATTTTTTGAACATGTTTATGTCATTGTAGAAACAGAATCACTCCTGTTTGACTGAATAATTAATTTTGCCATATAGACAGCTGATAGGCATAGGCGTTCAGGTATCAACTAATCAAGTTATAAATACAAATATTTTTATAATGATAACTAATCAATTTTCAAAGAAAATTAACATTCTTTAATATGAGGGACTTTTAAAAGGTTTTAGGTTTGCGCCCCCCCCCCCCAAGGATTCCTGGGAACAGGAGGGGAGGTGTCAGGTAGCTCTCCCAGGCAATGGGATCAAATGGGGGGGGGCAGTCACTAGAACTGTCTGCTCAGTCATGAGAATTCTCTCACAGCCCTCTTTTGTTCTCTGAGCATGGGTAAAGAAAGTGAAGAAAAATATGTCTACAGCTTGACTCCATTTCAGGGAAGTTACATTTGTGTGTGTGCATGTGTCAGTGTTTTACCAGTCTGGCCAGCTGCCTTGGAACTGGCTTGCCAGATTGTTTTGGCTTGGATTCTCTGGTTTGTCATTGGTTGTGATGAGTTTGCCACATTGGCCCATGGTTCTGCTTTGGTTCTGTGGTTTAGTGTTGCAATATAGAGCAAGTGTAGCCTAATAGTATGTGATAGTATGTTACAAGCTATTAGGCTACGTTGGTTCCATATTGCTTTTCAAATATATTCTTTTAGACCACAGTAGGAAGGTACATAATTGTAATACCATTTGAATTGCATGTATCTGATCTGGACACAAGACAGTACCATATGAGGCCTATAAAGAATATCCTTGTCTTGAGTCACTGATAGGTTCCTTTATTCCAAGTTTTGGCAGAGAGTGCAACCATATTGCAACACTTTTGTTCAGTCGCTGATCTCTATTGGAACGTAATTCTCACTTGGTACTGTATTGTCTAATATTATTATTGCAATAATTGAGCCTATGTGTAATGTTTATACTTGACCACTGAAGAAAGCCAGTTGGCCAAAATGCATCTGTTTAAGGATCACATAAGGTACTAATCTTGAAATATAGTATTAATTGTATTCTTGTTGAGGCTATATTTGGGCCTATAACTGTTTTTAAACCAATTTGAAATGAATACATGCATTTTTGTAATTTGTATTATTCCTATATTGATGTTTTATATTTATTGAAATTAATATGGGACCCTTATTTTGTATTCGATTAACCTTTCTCATTCTTAATTTAGTATTGGGGGTTAAGTTTTTGTTCCCCTCCGTTTTTCCTCTAGCACTTTCTTCAGGAGCCTGTAGAATAGTACTCCTTGATCCAATGTGTTTGAAATAGGGCTGTCAATAAAAAAAAAAAAATTGGTAATATCCTGATCGGAAAATATTCGGTAATAAATTCTTCAGTATTCCAGATATTTCTGAATAAGTAGTATTCCAGATATATCCTAATATACTGAGATATCTGGATATATTTGATTCCATTATACCCTATCGGCCATTGAAGTCAATGGCAACATAGGGTATATTGGGTGATATTCATATACCCTCTTGCTTCTGCAATTTGTGTTTTATATCATTGGCTGAATGACTAACAAACACACAATTCACCATTCGCTGATTGTCTGCATGCTCTGGGTCAAAGGGCGAATAGACCCTATAAGCCTCATATAGATGTTCCAGAAAGGCTCCCAGGGCTTTGTCTGGCCTTTGGAGGACTTCGCCTATCCGGCTCATGTTAGTTGCCTTTTTAGCTACTTCCTGCATCCCAGCTAGCAAGTAGCCTCTATAGGCCTTCAACAATCTCATGTGATCTGTATTATTTGCATCCCAATTAGGGTCGGCTTCAGGAAAATTGTCTGCCAACCACTCTGCTCAGTTTGTTACATCGACAGTTATGCTTGCCTCAGCCTTCTTTCTGGCTTCCTTAAATATACGCTGGCGTTCCTCTGTTGTAAAAAGGGTCAGGAAAAGCTGTTGGCAATCTGGATAGGTAGGGCTGTGGGTCCCCATTAGGCTAGGGAGTAAATTAGTAAGAGCCTCTGGCTTCTCAGTGTAGGTGGCAATGTGGGTCTTCCAATTAAGCAAATCAGCCAATGAAAAGGGGGTGTAGATATATCGTCTCTGGCCCCCCTCAATCACTCCATTCTGACCCAAAAACTGATGGGTCTGGACTTGGCACAAGGGCATCTCATGGGCAAAATCGGAGGAGTAGGTTGCCACACCAGAAAGTGCAGACGTGGCTGGAAACTGTGAGAGCAGTGGTGTTGAAGCTTCATCTAGATCATCTGTTCAGCTGTTCAGAGCGAGATGCTTCTCCACTTACAGAGGGACTCTTTTTGTGAGCTGCCTTCTGTGGCATTGCTCTCGGCTTCAAGAGCAGAACAGTTTTTGTCACCTTCATGCATTGCTTAAGCTAAGGAGGCGGATCTAAAAGCAAACTATAGCACGAATCAATATAGGGAAACTGGTCTGGGTGGTCTCCCGGTGGGGTGGTAACCACCATGTAAACTCTGCATGCTATTTCAGTGGAGAAGGTGCCTTCAGCGGGCCAGCCCATGCCAAAGGTAGGCCACTCCCTCTCACAAAACAATCTCAGCCTAGCAGGGGTCTGTTCTCCTTGGCTATAATCATCTGTGAATGCCCCATCAAAATGGGCTAGCATGCAATCCAAAGGTATATTTTTCGACTGAGAGCTTCCCATGTTTAAACAGAGTGAGAGTGACTCAGGGCTAAGGCAGGCTCTTCTTCAAACACAAACTCTGTGGCTATGTCTAAATGAACCTCCCTTACTGCCTGTATATCTACAGGGTTCCAGGGGTGCAATCCAAGGCTGAGAGTTTCGTTCCACCAAAAAAGATTTGACTGACTCTTCAAGGCCAGAGAAATGTAAGTCTGGTAGGCTAGTAGGGCTAAAACAACGGTAGCAGTGAAAAGAATGGAAAACTGCCAAGTATGGCTCAGCCTGAACAATCTGCTCTTCCCAACCTCCTGTGCAACCCGTGATTTTGTTGCCCAGCATCCCGGTGGGTCACTTCCCACACACCGATGTGGTCCCTCACCCTTTACCTGAGTAAATATCACCGAGCCCAAAAGGGACCCCAGATGCCACAGGGGGCTTTACTTTGGCGTTTTAACACCCAGGAAGTCGTGGTGTGATCTGTTCCTTTCCAAAGCTGTACTTTATAATTGGGACACAATGCAGCTTCCCAGCAGCAGGCCAATTTGCCTTGGGTGTCAACCCAGGGACTAACCAAGTTACGAAACCTCTCTCGTGGGTTCCAGAAAACCCAATCATCTTTGTGGAATTCAAGGTGGCCGCTCATATAGCAATATAGGGCCAACAAGGCTCTCAACTGGCCCAGGGCCCCAGACAGACAAGACAGCTAAACACAAATAAAAGTGAGGGGAGCACAACAGGATCCTCAAACAACCGCTTTCTCGTGTTCGCTGCCCACTGCAGTCTCCTGAGTGGGAACCAGACTACAAATGAGTACAGATTTCGCTTTGTCACGGCTGCTGCTGTCAGCAAATGTAACGTCTCAGTAACGCTTCATGCACACTCTCACATTCCACAAATTCCTTCCCAGCTCTTCTGCTAGGCAGGCACCAGTCCAAGGCTGCTGGCAGGGAAAACACTTCCCTCTCCTTGGGCAGAGTTTTAAAAGGTGCTGCCATGGGGTGATTGGTCCTGCATTCCCTCTGAGACGGGCAGTAGCCAAACAGTCTCATACAGAGGGGTCCTATTGCCATGGCGCCAGATTCATACTTACCCTCCGGAGGCCATCTAACCGCAGCTGGTTCCTGTCACCTCTTCAGGTCTGATTAGGCTCACAGCTCAGCCCAGTCGAGGATGGGCTAGAGAGAGGACGGTAAGCCAAATGAGGCCAGGAGCTCCTACTAATGCTCTGGTCTCTCCTGGCCACCTCCTATAGCTGGCCAGGAGCTAATCAGTGGGGGGATAAGCCCCCCCCCCTCTTTAGACCGGCCACATACACCAGAAAGATGTAGCAGGAAACCCCTGCAGTAGGCAATTGATGGTTGGTTCAGTGAAAGATGAGGCCTGAGGCAGGATCAGGAAAACAGCTTTCTCTTTACGCCAAAAGCTGTGGGTCTGACCCCGATTACAGACAGAACATTGGGTTTTATACTGCTTTAAAGTTATACATCAGCAAAAATCAAACGAACTGGAAATACATCACAATCTGGAAACATGTCACGACACAGGCGGGACATACTTGGGTCTTTTCGGTACTTTCCATACATGGCATTACATAGTAGCATTGTTTGCAGTCATAACATAACCTAAACCGCAGCTTTCCGGTTTAATAAACAACTCTTTTTGGGGATTTCTCCAAGAATTCACCTTCCTGGGTTGCAGTACATATATTTCTATTTCATCAAGCTGCATGTTGTAACATCAGTTTGCTAGCTAGCTAACCACAATCCCATTTCCTAGGCCCTTTGGGACTCTCCAAACAATGACAGCTTTTTTCACAATACCACAGACATATTTTACATTACTAGAAGTTTCTTTACACTGCTCTGCAAGCAAGCTTATTTGCTTCCTTTTGGTCTGAACATTTCTAATCCCAATCTCTTACCTAACAATAGCCAAGCAATACCCTGTTTTATTTTTATCCTTATTTAACATGCCTGCCACAGTACCTGTGTTTCCCCTGTATCCCTTCCTCATGCTAGTTGTTCTTTCCTTCCCTCTGACAACCACAATATCCACAACTTTCCCCACTTCCTTCTCTCCGTCCCACCAGCCAATCAACCTATGCTTTATCTGCCCCCTTCATCATTTCCCCACACTATTTCCTCTTTCCCTACTTCTGGCAGCTCCCATATCCTTGCCTTCTTCTTTTTCTTCTTCCCACCTTCCAGCCAACCTACCTTTACTGTGCTGCTCCTGTTTCATAATGTCTGTTTTTATGATATTATTTTAACTCTGTTATTTTATTGTTGTAAGCCGCCCTGATCCCGCTTGTGGGATATAAATCTAAAAATTAAATTAAATTAAATTTATCTGCACAACTTTCTTCAGCCTTCCTTCACTCTCCCAGAAGTTTCTACTGGAAAAACTCTTGCCAGGTTTTGTAGTGCCTGCCAACCTGATCCTGATTGCATGGTTGGAAACCTGCAAGGACTTGCAGGGCATACCTCAGTTACCCCTATATTAGGTCTCCACACAAATTTGTACTTTCCCTCCTTCTAGCAGCCACCATATCCTTTCCCGGCTTCTTTCTCTCTTTCCCATCCACCCATGCACATTTTATTTGTGAGGTAGGTTAGGAAAATTGCTGCCAGTGGTTGCTGCCAGGTCTGGCCCCGATGAAGCCTCAAAAAGCCAAACAGCCCTGGACAGGGACCTACCCCTGCATTTTACAAAAAGGTATCAAGGCTCCATTTTTCCTATCTACAGTTAAGCCATGTTGTGAGTTAGACATATTGATGTACAGAAAACAAAGGCTTTTATGTAAATACATTTCATATCTCTCATTTCATTTCCAAATAAATAATGTCAACTTTTATTTTATCTGCCTTTGTATTCTGTTAGCTTTATGAGTTCTGCAGTATTATAGCACTAAATACAACCGTTCATATATATTAATACCTTTGCTGCTGCTGAAAGATTAGGCCATGGTTAATAATTGTGCCAGTTAAAAAACCAACTATTACCTTGGTAGCACCAGATGAACATAAGAACATAAGAGAAGCCATGTTAGATCAGGCCATATTTTTATCTAAACCCCTCTTGAAGGTGGCTATGCTTGTGGCCGCCACCACCTCCTGTGGCAGTGAATTCCACATGTTAATCACCCTTTGGGTGAACAAGTACTTCCTTTTATCCATTTTAACCTGTCTGCTCAGCAATTTCATCGAATGCCCACGAGTTCTTGTATTGTGAGAAAGGGAAAAAAGTACTTCTTTCTCTACTTTCTCCATCCCATGCATTATCTTGTAAACCTCTATCATGTCACCCCTCAGTTGACGTTTCTCCAAGCTAAAGAGCTCTAAGCGTTTCAACCTTTCTTCATAGGGAAGGTGTTCCAGGCCTTTAATCATTCTAGTTGCCCTTTTCTGAACTTTCTCCAATGCTATAATATCCTTTTTGAGGTGCGGCGACCAGAACTGCACACAGTACTCCAAATGAGACCGCACCATCGATTTATACAGGGGCATTATGATACTGGCTGATTTGTTTTCAATTCCCTTCCTAATAATTCCCAGCATGGCGTTGGCCTTTTTTATTGCAAACGCACACTGTCCTGACATTTTCAGTGAATTATCTACCACGACCCCAAGATCTCTCTCATGGTCAGTCTCTGCCAGTTCACACCCCATCAACTTGTATTTGTAGATGGAATAAAGTTATTAGCTAATTATTAAAATTTTCATAGATTCTTCCCCAAAAGAATAATTAAAGCTGAACTTTAAAAATCTTCTTCTCAAAGATTTTTAATATGATGATGAAGGGAAATGTTTCTCAGTTTGTGGCTTCCATATGCATACACTTCCAGTTACTTAAAGATGTTTCTTCTTTGATCCACTAAAGAGAACTAAAGGGTTACAGCAACAGCCTCATCTTTAAATAATTAAATGTAGCTCACAAAACCTAGTTCATTCTTTTTAAGCCTTTCTGAACAGTTGGTCATGCTTTGATTCATTCCCGGAGGTTAATACATATAGTTTCTTCAGATTGCAAATAATACTTCAACTGTGTGTTGATGAATCTCATAAATACTAAGCTCACAAGAAGTTATCATTATCTATCTGACTTTTTAAATGCTGATATTATTTATAGCTTGGATACAAATTTCTCTAATTATCCCATTTTTCCCATAATCATGGTCATATCTAGTCATCATTTAGACACATTCATTCTTGTTCACCTCCTAAATAGGAGAAGTTGTGACATGCCACATTTGTCAACATTTTTCAGTAACAAGGATCCCTAAAATAAACATTCCAACCTGCTTTTTCAAATGTCATTTTAATTCCACTGACATTAATGTCTTTATTTCACTGACATTAATGCCTTTATTCCTATAATTAAAACCAGTTTTGCAAGTCATTTAAATTAAAAGCTCTATCAAATATTTTGCAGTTGAACAACCATTCTTACATAGGTGGAGAAAATGTCAGCTGCTTAGCTATATATATTCGACAGTAAAAAAAACTATTCTCTGTTTAAAAGACTACAAGACAAATTAAAAAAACACATTGTTTTTATTTCAGAAGCAAATTTGGCGTTTAGGTATATTCATCAACAGAAACTCAGCAGAGGTAGTAATCTATAGAAACAGTGCATTTGTTCCTCATAAGTATACTGACATCATAACAGGAATGTGTGAAATGCATAGGGTAAATGTGATTCTCAAGTTCACAGATGCTGGATTAAGAACATAAGAAAAGCCATGTTGGATTAGGCCAATGGCCCATCTAATCCAGCACTCTGTCATACAGTGGCCAAAAAACACATGTGCCATCAGGAAGTCCATCAGTGGGGCCAGTGACAAATATGTAACACTGGCAATTCAAAATTAATTCAGTTCCATGTGCAGTAGCATCTGCCAAGAAACTGAGAGAAACCTAAGTGTTGCAGGATTTACACCAATAGTATGTCAAAGCTAATAGGCACCTAAGTAGTCACAGGTGGAGTCTAATTGGATACATCTGTAAAGTCAGCCCATAAATGACATAGATTGTTTAGATCTAGCCTTGACAGGTTAGAATCTAGAGTCAAGGCTAGATGACAGCTTTTAAATTAGATCTTTTCAGCGATTGGATAAAATCAGGCTGGGTGCCCACAAAAGAAGGAGCTTCTACTTCTCCAAGCCAGAAGCCAGGAGTCTTCTCCAGGAGATCTAGGAGAAGGTAACAACACAACCAGTTGAATGAGGATGGGACTTCGGAAGACGTGTCTCTGGCGTTGTGGGCCTGACAGCAGAAAAGTGTCAGTGAGTATTAGTCTAGGGCAATGTTTCCCATTAGCAAGGTCACGACCCAGTACCAGGCCATGGAAGCCTCCATACCAGGTCACAAGAAAAGCCAAAAGCTAGCCCCACCTTCAGCAAAGCCTGAGCTCTGCTCTGCTTCCTTCCTTCCCCCATCTCTATGTTGTGCAGAGAAAACCTAGACTTAAAGACTGACACAGGCTGCAAAGCCTGAGCTCCGTTTGGCTTCCTTCCTCCATCTCTCTGTTGTGCAGAGAAAACCTAGGCTTGAAGACTGGCACAGGCTACAAAGCCTGAGCTCTGTTTGGCTTCCTTCCTTCCCCCACCTCTGTGTTGTGCAGAGAAAAACTAGCCTTGAAGAGTGACACAAGCAAGCTTGGTTGTAGCTTGAGGCAGGATTCCAGTAGTAGCAGCTGAAGGAAGGGCCTACTAAATCTATCAGCATATTTTGAGGTAGAGGAGCTGCCAGGGCCCAGTGTGGGTGGTACACAGTTCTGGCATTCCTGATAGCAATGGCAACAGCACTCCCAACTATATACACTGGCCAGTGCTGTTGAGGAAGGGGTGTGGAGGTGGTGCAGGCAATTGAACATGGGCATCAGGAGTGCTTGCAAGCTGGAGAAGAACACACAAACAGATAGGTGCATGCAGGAGTGGGGGTGGAAAGAGAGGACCCTGGGTATGTATGAAAAAGTTGCAGACCACCCACTTTCCACCCCCATTTTGGCTCACCATGAGTTTCAGAGAGATTTTTCTGAAAACGAAGTTACTTCAGAAGAAGAGGGAGGTTTGGGGGAGTGCCCTGGAAGTGACCTCACAGGAAGAGGTGGAGTTTTGGTTCAGTGTGTCCCAGAAGTGACATTACTTGGCCCGTGACCTGGAAGTGACACCACAGGAATTGACATGATTCCTGTCTCCCAGCTCCACCCCCAAAGTCTCCAGGCTCCACCCCCAAATTTTAGTGGGTCATGAAGGAGAAGTGTAAAAATAACCAGGCCACGAGAAAGAAAAGTTTGGGAAACCCTGGTCTAGGCCAACTACTACACAGTCCAGTGTAGGGAGATAGGCAAATTGCCTTAAGGTTTTGTTTAGTGTTCCTTTGTAATGTAATGTAATGTAATGTAAAATTTTATTTATATCCCGCCCTCCCCCGCCGAAGCAGGCTCAGGGCGGCTAACAGCATTTCAAGTAAACAATACAGTAATAAAAACATTAAATTCACATTAAAATCAGTCAATAATCAATAATTAATTAAATTAATTAATTAATTTGTGCACAGTATGTTTGTTTTATTGGTTTTTATTATCCCATTTTGTGTTTCCCCTTCCCTTTTATGAATAAAGTTTATATATTTTTCTATAAGTTTTGTCTTTTACTTGATAGACCTGGGACCTGGTAACACCCTGACCAAAAAGAACCTACGTAGTATTTGATTAAGTTTATTATTATAAGCCAGCAGCTGGGCATTTGGTAATGATAACAACAGCTGCTGTGTGTGGGTTCCCCTCTTGTGTGTGTCCTTGACAGCATCATTCATTGTTTTTGCAATAGTTTGGTTTCATTTATGGTCTTGAAATAGTGTTTTAAGTTATATTTTTATTTTATCATCAACTATAAAGGTTAAAGCTGCATATACAATAATACTGAAATATGAACTCACATTGAAATCACTAGTACACTGGGCTGTATCCAGGGAACCATGTATGGAAATTCTTTCTGGAAGGGAACATATCGTTCACTTATAGAACAGAATTCGTCTACCACTGCCTCCATCTGCTCCCCACCACAGCCCCCATTCAGATGAACCACAAGAACAGCACTGAGTATGACACAGGGGTCTGCAGTGGGAGGAGAGAAAAAAACATATTATCCAGAAAGGTGGCTGTGGAGAATGGCCAACAAAATGCTGCATGAATCTGCCTGATATCATTAATTGTACTGTTTTATATTGTCAACAGAACTCTACCTGCACAGTTAGTTTTTAACTTAACAAAAACTTTAAATACAAACAACTGTGTCTACTTTTGATTATCTTTCCAATAACAGCATAAACCTAATGGAGAAAAAACTGTGAATATTGACTCTCTTTCTCCTTTGTTTTTTTTTAAAGAATAAATCCTTGTATTCAGAGATATATACATCCTTGTATTTCAGAGAGCTATGAGAGAGAGCAGAGAATAAGTGATATAAGGGTGAGGTTTGGCTTTCTAAGCAGCTGGGGAAGTTGATGAGAATTTCTGAGTTTGTGTGACAGCTGAAAATTCTGAGTTTGTGGTTGCTGATTGATTAGGAGTGGCTGTGTTCCCCACCCTCTTTGCATTATTAAGCTGTGCATTGCCAGAGGCTGAGCACATTTCAGAGAGCTCTGAGAGAGAGCAGAGAAGCACTGAGAGAGAGCAGAGAATAAGTGCTATAAGGGTGAGGTTTGGCTTTCTAAGCAGCTGGGGAAGTTGCTGAGAATTTCTGAGTTTGTGTGACTGCTGTAAATTCTGAGTTTGTGGTTGCTGGGAAACTGCTGTCTGTTTGGTTTGAGTGGGCTGAAAGTGATTGAAGGTGATTGTTGTTGATTGATTAGGAGTGGCTGTGTTCCCCTGTCGCTGTTATATGTGAAGAGACATCTTATAGCATGTGCTGCAGAACTGAAAGTAGATCTGGAGGCTTAGATGATCTACATGACAGCAGGTGGCTGGCTGCCAGAGGTATTGCATCAGCCAGCAGAATCAGCATGACACAGCAAGTTGCTGATTGGCTGTCCAATGTATAAATGTACAGAGTAACTGTGGTGATTGTGGGTTAATGGAGTTGGAGTTGCAGCGGAGCATATTGTCAGTCAGAAGAGTGAGTGGTGTTGCAAATAAATGTATATAGTGGTTTTACAGCTACTGTGTACAGCCTTCATTCTTGCGTCGCTAAGAATCACCCTCTTGGACTCTAAGCGCATCGACAGGGTTATGGGCCCAGCACACTTCCGCTGCGCCTAGAAGACCTGAGAGAGGTGGTAAAGAAAGGATGCTGAGTTCTCCAGAGGCTGCCTAGGAGGTGAGACCAGCAGTGGCTGAAAGGAGTCTGAGCAGAATGGCTACAGCAGGAGCTACTGTGCTGGTGAAGAAGCTCACCACTACTAACTACAACACCTGGTCACTGAGGTTAGAGCATTTCCTGAAGAGAGAGGGGCTTTGGGACTGTGTGTCAGCTCCTCCAGCTAATCCCACGCCGGCAGAGGCCGTTCAGGATCAAAAGGCTCTAGCCACTATCATTCTAAGTGTTTCAGATGACCAGCTGGTGCATGTCCGTGGGCACCAGACAGCAAAGGAGGATTGGGAAGCTCTCAAGGCTGTGTATGTGCAGAAGTCAGCAGGTTCGCTGATATCCCTGTGTAGGAGGCTCTACAGGAAACGTATGCTGGCTGGGGAGTCGATGAGGGACCACCTCGACGGTATGTCTGTCTGTTTTCAAGAGCTAGAAGCAAGGGGTAAAGCGGTGGCTGAGGAAGATAAGGTGTACATAATATTAAGCTCTCTGGACGAGAGATATGACATGCTGGTGATAGCATTTGAAGGGCAGGATGCCGACAAGCTAGCTTTGCCTTACGTGACCGGCAAACTCCTGGCAGAAGAGCAGAGGCAGCTGGAGAGCAAGAGAGAGCAGACTCGACCCAAAGGAGAAGATAAGCCGAGGTCTGTTGGGGCTGGTTCCAGCTGGCAAGCTAAGGAGGAGGAAAAAGCCTTGCAAGTGTGGAGGAAGCGCTGTTATTTGTGCAACCACCTCAGGCATTTGCAAAGATTTTGTCCACAGCAGCAAAGAAAGAGCTGGCAGCAGTCTTCAAGGACACCCCAGGCAACTCTGGTAAGAACTGGTCCGGGACTGCAGAGTCTGCCCTGGGTTGTAGACTCTGGGGCTACTCAGATATTTTGCTGCCAGGAAGAACAGCTGCAGGACTGCAGACCAGCTGAGCAGAAAACTGTGAGCTTAGCTGATGGGAGACAAGCGGACGTGCTTTGCCAAGGCACGGTCTATTTTCCTGGACTTAATCACAGCTTTGATAATGTGTTATGTGTGCCAGAGTTAGAGACTAATTTGTTAAGTGTCTCCGTCCTGGCATGAGCTGGGTTTACAGTAATATTTGATAAGCAGGGCTGTGAAATCTTAAAGCAGGGTAAACGGCTGGCTAAAGGCACTCTAAGAGCTAATGTATATGAGCTTGTGCAAAATGTGGGGAAGGCACATACTGTGTGGAATAGACAGCCACACAGCAGGTGCATTCATCGACTGCATAGAAGGCTGGGCCACGCCAGCTACAACACAATTAATAAAACTCTCGAGATATTGGAGGGAGTGAAAGTTGATAAATGTAATGCCTTCCTAGATTGCAATGTTTGTAAAGAAGCCAAGTCAAGGGCATATCCATCGTCTAGAAAGAGTGAACGTGTGTCGGAGAGACCACTCCAATTAATACATGCCGACCTGGTGGGGCTGTATGCACCCGGTGTTTCTAAAAACAGGTTTGGGTTGATTCTGGTCGATGACCACAGCAGATTTGCGTGGGTGTATGCTATTAAGCACAAAAGTGATGTCTGTGCAACCTTTAAGTACTGGGCTAGAAGGGTACAAAAACAGTTAAATGCAAAAATTGCCTCAATCCAAACTGACCAGGGAGGTGAATTCCAAAACAAAGAGTTTGCCAACTATTTGAGGCAAGAGGGCATAAAGCATAGAGTTGCTAATGTTTCCTCTCCATGGGAAAACGGGATCATGGAACGGAGAGGGGGAGTACTCCAGGGTATCTGCCATGCTTTGCTAGAAGATAGTGGTCTAAGGCAGGCATACTGGGGTGAAGCCTTGAAAGCGTCCTGTTATATTTCCAATCGTTTGTGGACAGAGGCTATAAACGACATACCCTACAGGGTCCTGTATGGGAGAAAGCCATCCCTGGATCACCTTAGAATTTTTGGATCTAAGGCTTGGGTGAATATTCCTCTAGATAAGAGGAGGGAAGGAGGTGCCAAAAGCAGAAAACTTGTGTTTGTGGGGTATCAGAACGGCATGAAGTCCTGGAGATTTGTGGACAGTAATGACTTGATTAAATTGAGTAGGTCTGCCTCGTTTTGCGAGGATGAGAATTGGTCTAAAATTCATGCTAATGAAATGCCCAGAGAAAATAAGCTGCAACTGTCTCTGGAGAGTGAGGAGGGGCAAAAGCCAGAGAGCAAGCAGGCTCACTCACTGAAACAGGAGGAGGACAGTGCGAGCAGTTCTGATAGCATTAAAGAGCAGGAGACTTCTGAGGCTGTAAAAAGGGAGCCGGTTGAAGTCAGGGTCTCTGCAAGAGAAAATAAAGGTGTGCCGCCCAAAAGATATGGTTTTGATGCTGATGTAAATTATCTGGGCACTGGAGATTGTTTGCCTGATGGACAGCCCAGGTGCTGTGAGAGTGCACCAGATGTAAAGGAGGATACTTCTTTCACTAGGGAGGAAGGAGGTTATACATATGTATATGACGACCACCCTAAAACGTATCCCAGTGTGCTGGAGCTGTTGTCTAAGATGTCTTCTGGAGAACAAGGAGACACATAAGCAAAAGCCTGGAAGAGAGGCTGTAAGCAGTAACTAATTAAAAGGGTGCAATGTGCAGATGAATAAGTGCTAGAATGTAAAAGAAGTGTTGCAACATTAAAACAAACTTACTGTTTCAAGATGTGTGTTAGGCTGTAACTAAACTATGATTGTAAAACTAAACTAAAGTGTGAACAATTTTCAAAACTGCAAATGTTAAGCTAAATGTAGAACTGAAATCTGTAAAAATGTGCATTGGAAAAGAAAATGTGCATCTACACTAAACTACATGGTACTGTGTTTCTGATTAGACCTGGGAAATAAGCCAGCAAAAAGATAAGGGAAGTGCTCAGTCTGGGAAGAGAGCCAACTGAGGAGATATGGTCAGTCTGGGCAGAGAGCCAACTGATAAGAATGTGCTTGCAAGTTAATTGGCAAGCAGAGCAAAATGTGTGTGTGTTAACACAGGGTTCAGGGAAATGACAATACTGAACTGTAACTATGTATATATGGATAGCAATGTAACCAAATGTATTGATGGTGAAATGACCAATATGTATAAGCAATGTTGTGATGTATGGATGACAGCACAAGCTATAACCTGAGGAGGGGTGTCGCTGTTATATGTGAAGACACAGCTTATAGCATGTGCTGCAGAACTGAAAGTAGATCTGGAGGCTTAGATGATCTACATGACAGCAGGTGGCTGGCTGCCAGAGGTATTGCATCAGCCAGCAGAGTCAGCATGACACAGCAAGTTGCTGATTGGCTGCCCAATGTATAAATGTACAGAGTAATTGTGGTGATTGTGGGTTAATGGAGTTGGAGTTGCAGCGGAGCATATTGTCAGTCAGAAGAGTGAGTGGTGTTGTAAATAAATGTATACAGTGGTTTTACAGCTACTGTGTACAGCCTTCATTCTTGCATCGCTAAGAATCACCCTCTTGGACTCTAAGCACATCGACATCCCCACCCTCTTTGCATTATTAAGCTGCGCCTTGCCAGAGGCGCAAGAGCTAAAGAGCTCTTGGCCTGTGGCTCTTAGCCTGGGGGCTCTATAAGGACCAGGAACCCGGATCCCGATTTTCCTTGTGTTCTCAATAAGGTAAGTTGACCTTCCAGAAGGGGAGCCACATAAACAGGATTTAAAAGGGGACTATATATTTTTTAAAAAGCTGTCATGAAGGTAGAATGCAAGCAGAAGGGTGGGGGATTTCCACTGTTTTGCACTGAGTGTCACATGTATGACTATCTGCCCACAGGACAGAAGTCTTGGGTGTGTGCTTGATGCAAGGAGCTCCTGGTCCTCAGGGAACGAGTTCGTACCCTTGAGGCTGAGGTGACTGACCTGGAGAAGCAGAGACAGTCAGTTAGGCACTCGGAGAAGACTCTCAGGGAAGTATTAGATGAACCCCACTCTGAATGTGGCAGCCTCATTGCTGCCAGGGAGCATGAGGGTCGAGAGGGAACAGGGCACCGTGCCAAGGATAAGGGGAATGCGCCCTCAAAAGGGACCTCTTCTTCAGTTGGTGAGCGTCTTCTTTAGTTGGTGAGTCCTTTCACGTCAAGGAACCATCCCTGGGCAGGGAGAGGGGGGGCGGTCTTGGTAGTTGGTGAACTACTGGGTAATGGAACAGAGTTGTCCACTGAGATGGTGACAAACAGTATGGACTGTCTGCCAAAGTCTCGAGGCAGTAGGAAGAAGGTTGCGGGCCTAACTTGCCTGGGAAATTATAGATGTTTGTATACAAATGCTAGAAGTGTTCAAAGTAACATTTGTGAGTTGGAATGTTTAGTGTTGGGAGAAAACATAGATATTGTGGGAATTTCAGAAACTTGGTGGAATGAGGAGAATCTGTGGGACATGGTGATTCATGGATATAAGTTATATCGGAAGGATAGGGAGGGAAGGGTTGGAGGTGGGGTGGCTCTGTATGTCAGAAAGGGTATACGGTCCAGTAAGACTGAGGTCAGAGTATTAGACTGGGGCTGATGGGAGTTGTAGGCAATAAAAATCTGGAGAGCTACCTTTGGCCACCTAGCCAGGGCTCGGTACTGGGTCCCATGCTCTTTAACTTGTTCATAAATGATTTAGAGTTGGGAGTGAGCAGTGAAGTGGCCAAGTTTGCAGATGACACTAAATTATTTAGGGTGGTGAGGACCAGAAAGGATTGTGAGGCACTCCAAAGGGATCTGTTGAGGCTGGGTGAGTGGGCGTCAACGTGGCAGATGAGGTTCAATGTGGCCAAGTGCAAAGTAATGCACATTGGGGCCAAGAATCCCAGCTTCAAATACAAGTTGATGGGGTGTGAACTGGCAGAGATTGGCCAAGAGAGAGATCTTGGGGTCGTGGTAGATAACTCACTGAAAATTTCAAGACAGTGTGCGATTGCAATAAAAAAGGCCAACGCCATGATGGAAATTATTAGGACCTCAAAAAGGATATTATAGCCTTGGAAAAAGTGCAGAAAAAGGGCAACCAGAATGATTAAAGGTTTGGAACATTTTCCCTATGAAGAAAGTTAAAATGCTCGGGGCTCTTTAGCTTGGAGAAACGTCGACTGCGGAGTGACATGATCTGCAGGAAAGACATCTCTAAATAAGCTGAATGACTTGCAAATGCAATCCTTTCCTGCTATCTACTGCTCTTTTTGGTTAATGTACTTTGCTTAACGTACTTTGAAAACTCTTTAAATTGACCATAATACCTAAACTATTTGCCTCTGCCTTTTTTTTTTTTGGTTATACATGCAATTTTCTAAGTAAAAGTATTTTGAAGACTTGATGTTATAACAAAATATAGTAATGGTGAATATTAATTTTGTAGTGATTGCTTATAGAAAATTAAGTCTGATAGTTTAAGTAAATTAGCTATCTATATAGTTATATGGTGATATTGTTTAAGACTATAAAGAAGACATACAAAAGGTAAGGACCGAGATTTCATCTGGACTGCAAGAAATAAGCCAAAAAATTAAGAAAACAGACTAGACATTCAAGAAATTAAGACAAAGTAAAAAGAATGTGAAGGTAAACAAGACAACACTGAAGTACTGCAACAACATCAAGCAAACTCCTGGAATGAAGCAAATCAAACAATTGAAGTCTTGGAAACATGATAGAAATAACAATCTGCAATTTTGCAGTAACCTAGAATTCCTTTGTGAATTAGAGAATGAATTTAAAAAACTAATGCAAGACTATCTGAAGGTACAAAGTGATTTCCAAGAAACTGAGCAAATATTTAGAATTAATTCAAAACACGGAAGTAAAAATAAATTACCATGATATATATTGGTCTTCTTTACCCATAAGAAATTCAAAAGATAAATACTATTGCAACTTAGGAAAGAACCACTCAAAATTAAGGGACAATAAAAACAAATATTTCACCACCTTCTGCTGGACACAAACAAGAAAAGGAAGGAAAGGATTTGGAAAGTGGAAACAAGTGCTCCAACAGAAAAAATATATATATAATATCATTGAAGAATTCACTTTGCTTTAAAAATATTTTTGACAAAAGGCAAGAAAACAATGATAACCATTGAACAAGCAGAAGAACTCTCTCAAGAATTGACAGTAAGTGATAGTGATCAAAGATCAGGATAAGAAGACATTTGGGCCTTCATACAGAGAAGAAGGGGGAGTAAAGAAAAGAGACAAGGGAAAAGAAGAAAGATAATGGTGGAATGAATTCAAGATAATTGCTGTGAACCTGAATTAATTAATCTTGCCCTCTAAACATCAAAAACTTTTAATCAATTGAAGAAATTTAAAGCAGACATACTATGCATCCAAGAAACTCACATTAAAAAGAATCAAGAACATGTTTTAAATTGTAGAATATTGGATAAAGTATATATTGCTTCTGCTCAGAAAAATGGCATAGCAATGTATATTAACAACCAAAGTTTGGAAGTCCTTGAACATTTAAAGGACCAGAATGGAAGATATCAGTCCCTGGATGAGCTCCACCACCTATTTTTCTACAAAATGACCCCTAGGTATCATCATATGTTTGTAGCAATATCTTGTATAGCAAGGAGATGAATTTACGATATGATGAAGTTTTAAAATAAAAAGTTTTAAAACAAATATTTTAAATGCTGTTAGTTTATCTGTATATTTTTGTGTTTATAAAAATATAAAATTATTTAAAAAAAAAAAGCTACTTATACCTGGAATTAAACTTTGTTGGTCTTAAAGGTGCCACTGCACTCAAACTTTGTTCTTTTGCTCAGACCAATGTTGGCTACTCACCTGAACCTATATCACACTATGAAAAACATCCAGAAATTCAGATACACATTATACAGTGTAAGACCCCAAGGATATTGGTCTCAAACCAACACTGACAGCAAGAAGGAGAAGGAGGTTTTATACCCCCTTTTCTCTACCTGAAGGAGTCTCAAAGTGGCTTTCAATTGCCTTCCCTTCTTCTCCCCCACAACAGACATCCTATTAGGTAAGTGGGGCTGAGAGAGATCTGCGGGAACTGTGACTAGCCCAAGGTCACCCAGCTGGCTTTATGTGGAGGAGTAGGGAATTAAACCTGGTTCTCTAGCTTAGAGTCTACAGGACTTAACCACTACACTACACTGACTCTCTTAGGCTCTCTTAACCTGCAGCACCACTCCTGTCCCTGGCTGAGCATAGTTAGCAGGAATCAATCACTGTCCACTGAACCCTATAAAGCTCAGCCTCAGAGCTTACTGGAGAAGACTCTGTCTGGATATGGTTTCTGCTTATCATGCCTTTTGGACCTTGAGATCCTGGCTACCTTGGATTTTATTATATTGCCTGACTCCTCAGAGCTTTGGTTGATGCTTGTAGAATTTGACCTCCTGTCTTCTGTTTTACCCATCCCAGGTCCTTCTGATCTTTGGTTGAGACTTTTGGACCTGTGCCACTTGCTTCGGGATCTACTGGGGTAACAATTATCTCCCCATGCTTGGGGGCCTGATGGCATAGCAACTCTTTCATCTTTGAACAAAAGAGGTAAATGTCTCGGAGACAAATGGACTCCTTGCTGCATTAACAAAGTGCACACTAGAGTAATTCTCATAGGATGCTGCTAATTAGCTACTTTTGTGAATTGTCAGTTAATCCCACAGCTGTGTATATTCAAGAAACTGATCAGCATTCTAGAATGCAATGGCAAACTTTCTGCTGACAAACCCTGGGAAGTTGGTTTTGCTAGAGGGGGAAAATGCATTTCCATCTGGAGGGGTACAATGATGACTCAGGAAAATTATGACTGGAATAGAGCAATCCTGTGCAGAATTACCTCAGTTTAACCACATCCATTTCAAAGATTGCAGTAATTGCATCAGATTATGCTGTCAGTTTATCAGGATGGTTAACCTTGGGCAGGGGGAACACAGAAAGAGTAAATCTGAGCATTGTTGAGAAAAGGAGAAAACAATGTGAGCAGTGTTCCCTCTAAGCTGAGTTAGCATGAGCTAGCTCACAAATTTTTAGCCTCCAGCTCACACATTTTTGTCTTAGCTCAGGAAAAATGGCCCCAGAGCACAATAATTTATGCAGTAGCTCACAACTTTAATACCTGTAGCTCACACAGTAGAATTTTTGCTCACAAGACTCTGCAGCTTAGAGGGAACATTGAATGTGAGAGACTCTGAAGTAAAGAGATTACATCCACAAAATGGATGTAGCGGAATAATGGTAATGTGGGAACTGTTTCAAAGGAGTTCAGTGTCAAAAGACTGGAATCTTACTGAGGTTTGTGCGTTGTTTCCCCTTTTACACAAGCACACAGAGAGCTAATGCCCAATACCAACATGGGTAAATCCTCTTTGTGATTTATACTTGTCTAAGTCCACTAAAGAATTGCAAGGTATAATTCTGTTTAGGACTGCACTGTCAATTATGACATAGGGCACTTTTACACATGCTAAACAACACACCTTCAATCTGCTTTCAGTGTGCTTTGCAGCTGGATTTTGCTGTGTGAAATGAAAAAAAATCCACTTGCAAATGGTCAATGAAGTGTATTGAAGCTGTATTATTTAGTACATGTGAAAGCACCCATAGTCTGCTTTTTAAAGATGAGGCTGATCTGTGGCTTGGGTTTGTCTGTCACTGCATAAAAGCTGGCTGGTTGTTCCAATCCTGTCTTTACCAAATGCATTATTTGTGAAAATAAAATAAAATGAGAACTCACATGAATTGCTGGGGAGAAAGATCAGGGGTGTGGGGAAGGCTTTCTTCTCAGTGAAGTTCAACATCACAGACAGCCTCTCTTACCATTCATGTCTCAGACTGATATACATGGCTATTCTGATTAACATGGAAAATAAGTACATCCCCAGTGTTGCCATCTGGGTTAATTTCCATCTCAACAGGAGTGGGTTCCTCCAACCTGCCACTCTACTCTGAGATGAGGACCAGGCTCACAATGACACGTCACTAGCTAACAGTCGAACAAAAGACAATGACACTGCCATTTCCATGTGCAGATGATTTCTCATGCCAGCTGTCAGCTCACAGACAGTACTTGTCACTGGTTAGTAAGGATGATTACTAATGCCTGCTAGTTATAGAAAAGTCCTAATGGCCTTGGAAACTGATCAGTTTCCTTGGATGGATGACACTCCCCAGCAGTTAGATGAAACAGAAAAGGGTTTTGTGATTCTGTAGATAACCTTTTCTTTCTACTGAACTAATGCTCTGCAGGGTGCTCTTCCATGTGATGATGTTTCAGCGAGCCAGTTTGGTGTAGTGGTTAAGTGTACGGACTCTTATCTGGGAGAACCGGGTTTGATTCCCCACTCCCCCACTTGCACCTGCTGGCATGGTCTTGGGTCAACCCACCTCACAGGGTGTCTGTTGTGGGGGAGGAAGGTAAAGGAGATTGTGAGCCGCTCTGAGACTCTTCAGAGTGGAGGGTGGAATATAAATCTAATGTCGTCTTCTTCTTCATCTTACAGATGAACAGCAAAAAAATATAATAAAAGCTGTGAATTATAATGACCCATATGTGATAGCTTTGAAGGAAGATGCATGGTGGGCAGAGCAATCTGAATTACACCTACATTGGAGAACCCAGCAACCTCAGAACTCACGTGTCACTAGTCGGCTCCCTAAGGGTCAAGCTATGCTGGGTCGGGGGGTGGAGGGGAGAAAGCATAGCTGTCTGTTTGTGAAGCCACTATCATGGTGATTTCACTGCAGCATGGACTTCTGGCATACTGTTGAGGCAGGGATGGCAGGAGGGGGAGGGGCACTTTGGACCAACAGAATTGGTCAGTCCTGGGGCAGGTGCCATAGCATGTGACAGTTGGGGGTGGAGAGAGGCAGCTTCAGAGAGCCCAATCACCTCTCCCACCCCACCCCCTGACAGACCAGGGCCAATGACAGGTACATGGTCAAAGTCATTTGCTTCCCTACATGCCAGCATGTTCTATGGGCAAGCTTCCGGCAAATACTTTGAGTCTGCTCCCTACCATGGCTTCCCCCAACACTGATTCAGGGAACCCCTGTGACTCAGCGCCACCACCTGCTATATGTGCAGACGCCCCCCCCCCAGGGGCAAGAGGAACCCTGTCCTAGAGCAGGCACAGAGTTAGGAGCCTCAGCCATACACCCTACACCCATTCCATTAGTAACCCCCCCCCCCTCAGTTGCAGTGTTCCCCTTTCCTCCATTCTATGAGGACAACCCCAGGAAGTCATTCAGGTCAAGGGGATGCATCTGTCCCAAGGCCACCCCCATAGCTTCTATGGTACAAGTGGGGAACAGACCCTCAGACTCTTTGGTCCAGCTTCATGGTCTAGTCAATGCAATAGTGGCTCATTCATCCAGACCACCCTCTGGGGCCCCCTCCCTGCATCACACAGAAGCCTGCAAGGCAAGCAAGCCCTCCCTCTTAGTCATTCCCTCAGGCAGCCCACAGGTGGGGTGAGGAGGAAGTGGGGCAGGGGGGCTTGGAGCTCTGGTGATGCAGTGGAAACCAAGCAGCAGATACAGGGTTGGGCCAAAGCAAAGACTTTATCCATGGCAAAGGGTCATGCCGCCATCTGCCTCCACTCTGGGGACTGCAGATGGCTGTTATAGCAGGAGCCTAAGTGGGACTAAGTGGGGTATGTGTGACTTGCCACAACTGGAAGTCTCTCTGTTGAATTGCCACCTGCAAGACAATAAAACAGGTCCATGCCAACTGGACAGGAGTTCTATGCCAGCCTCAAACACAGACGTCCTGTACTGACAGGGTTGGCAACCTCCCCCCCCCCACTTCTACCCGTGAGGCGCATGATGGAACTGGCCAACTCACACTCCCTGTCCTGGGTTGAAGTGCTCCTGGATTACTTGCAATCCATCAGCTGTGGCAGCTGCAGCTCACGGCCATATTTCAGCAAGGGAATGATTTAAAGGGATGGTTGCTGAGCTGGTTCACCACAAGCAGCAGAGAAGCTGCCAGACCCCTCCTGCAAGAATTTCCATGTTCCTTGCCAATGATGGGAACCAGGCAAAGGACAGACCATCTCATGGTTTCCCCATGGCATACAAAGGCGGGCAAGGCAGTTGGCTCCCTTCCTAGAGCGTCGGGATCTGGCAACAGTGATTCATGAAACGGTCACCTCGAGACTGGATTACTGTAATGCCCTCTACATGGGGCTGCCTTTGTGCCGAACACGGAAGCTGCAGCTGGTGCAGAACGTGGCTGCTAGATTACTGTTGGGGCTCCCAAAGTGGGAGCACATACTGCCGGGGCTGCATGAACTGCACCGGCTGCCAGTTATATACCGGATTCGTTACAAAGTGCTGGTTATTACCTTTAAAGCCCTATATGGCCAAAGACCTGCCTACCTTAGGGACCGTCTTTCCCCATATGAACCCCAGAGAGCGCTGAGGTCAGCTGGGAAGAACTTGCTGACTATCCCTGGGCCGAGAGAGGTAAAGCTTCAGAGCACCCATGATCGGGCTTTCTCTGTTATGGCTCCACGCCTATGGAACCAGCTTCCAGAGGATCTGCGGGCCCTGTGGGAATTTGAACAGTTCCGCAGGGCCTGCAAGACCACCCTGTTCCGATTGGCCTTCACCGATTAAGGGAAACTGCTAGTGAAACCTATACAATAGCACCAGTATATTAATTTTAAAGATTTTATTGATTTTAGAGTTTTAGTAGAATTTTAATTAATGTGTTAATTAGTTATGTTCAAATACCTTGTAAAACTAATGTATTGATTATGTTGTTAGGCGCCCTGAGCCTGCTTCAGCAGGGAGGGCGGGATACAAATAAAAATTGATTGATTGATTGATTGATTGATTGAAAGACTGTGGCAATAAGTGGTCATGGCTTGTGTACCCCCCACCTGAGCTCAATGCTCCACTTGAGTGTTGGAGACACTGTCATGCCACCCAGCCTCAAGCAAGGTAAGAGGAGAGGCAAGTTTGGGGTGCTTGCCCATGCTTACCTGTCCATGAGCTAGTGCCCTTGTGCATTGAGCCTCTGAAGGTTGGGTATCTGTTCGGATTCTGAAATGGGAGAAGTTAGCCACAGAGTATAGATCTTGCTCTCCTCCTTGCATATCAAAGTGCTCATCCTGTAGTACTAAGCACCCTCTCTGTGAATCATCCACCACCCAATTGTCTTGTCCCTCACTCTTAGTTTGTACAGCAGGGAGTTCCAAGACAGAGTTCCATGCTGCATGCCCTTCCTAAAGGGTTGGGCGAGGCCTAAACAGAAGCTTTTGTAGAAGGAAAAGTGGGATTGGCTGGGCCAGCAGTCAACTCCCTGATGACTTCCAAGGCTAATGGGGAGGGATTCAACAGTGCGAGAAAATTTTCTTTTAACAATCCATGGTCACCAATGGACTGTGCCATTTTTTCCTTGTTGTAACTTTCCACCTCTGACAGGGGTGTTCTAGGCTGAAACGGCTCAGGGAGCTGACTAACCCTGGCCACACCTCAGTGCCCCAACCTATTCCAGCATGGGGGGGCCTATGCCTCTGTCCCACTGACAGCCGTCCACCCCACTCCTCCACCAGTGACTGGGAGCAACGGGGTACTGGGATGGCCTTGCACTGTCATAAGTGCCATTTATGTCCATGTAACTGGACTTCAACTGATAGAACTGGAACTTACGCTGACATACTGGTAAGTCAGCTTCCAAAGCACTTCCCCTTAGGATTGCACTGTAAATCTCCCAAAATTGCTTTGAAAAATCTCTCGAAATACTTTTATCATTCAGGCATCAAAGAGGAACTACACCTTTTTCTTTCTTTCCTCCCAATTCTGTGCACATGTCTTGTTTGAAGTTTAAACCATGGGATTATATTCTTCATTTTTGGGATTTATTGGACTTTTTACTTCTAATAGGCCTTGAAAGGTTGGAAACAGGATGAATGCCCTGATCAGCATAAGGAATTTTGATTTGATAAAATGCACTCCAGTTCTTTGCATCTTTGCTTATAAATAGGTTCCACTAAGTTTACATTTATGTAATTATGCTTAGGAATACAGGTTTAATTTTCTCTCACCATTATATAAGAAACAGCTTGCTAAATACATGGATGAAATATAAGAAATATGGAGATGAGAGAAAACCGTTATGGATAGTGCCAGCAGAAGTGATAAAAATAACAGCTGAGATGGGTGAAGAAAACTGGTTGTCATATAATCAACTATTAAAAATACAAAGTGGCAAAATAGAATTGAAAACTGCTGAAGAGCTGAATAATAAATATGATTGGTTTCAAATGCAACAAATAAAGAGCTTGGTGGAGAATGACATTAAAACTGAAGGAATAAGAAAAGAGCAAACAAATGGAAAAAGTTCTGCTTGGAGATAACGAAAAATTAATTTCAAAATTATATAAACTACTTTTAAAATGGTCTACGGAAGATGAAGTAGTGAAATCTCAAATGATTAAGTGGGCAATTAATGTAAATAAAGAAATACAGATGGAAACTTGGGAATATTTGTGGAAGAACTCTATGAAGCTTTCAACGTATCATAGTATTAAAGAGAACTGTTTTAAAATGATGTATAGATGGTATATGACTCCTAAGAAATTGGCAAAGATGAATAATAAGATGCCAGACAGATGTTGGAAATGTAAAAAACATGAAGGTTCTTTCTACCATATGTGGTGGACTTGTGAAAGAGCAAAAAAGTATTGGCAGATGATTCAAAAAGAAATTTCTAGGATCTTGGGATATGAATTTAAGAAAGTTGCAGAGAATTTTCTGTTGGGATTACAAATTGAAAAAATTCCAAAAGACGATAGAACTATAATTTGGTACTTGCTTTCAGCTGCTAGGACATTATATGCGCAGTTGTGGAAGCAAGAAAAAATACCAGGGAAATGGGATTGGATTGTAAAAGTTATGACATGGAGTGAAATGGACAAATTAGCAAGAATTTTAAGAGACTATGATTTAGAAGTTTTTAAGATGGAGTGGAAAAAGTTCAAAAGATATGTAGAAAAAGAGTGGAAAATAAAAGGACATTGGACAATTTTTGATAATGATTAAGTCTTAGAAAAAAGAAGAATATTAATTTTTTTCTTTATTAGTTAAGGGTACCTTTAAACATTAGTATTTTGAGTAAATAACACCGGCGGGGGTCAAGTAACGGGGGGAGGGGTGGGTAGAAAGTAATATATGGGATAGATAAAAGAAGTTATTAATATAATTTGTTACCATATGTTACCAAATAAAATTGTTTTATCAACAAGGAATACAGGTTTAATATCTCTGCCATACTATTATAAGGTTTGATTTATTTAAGAAGAATGCCCTTACACAGGATATGTACTTTAGTAAAGTGTTTAGGTCGTATGTAGGTAAGAATAAAGCAAAATGAAGAACATTTGACTGGGGGAGATCTTTTTAATTTAATCACAGAAGAGATAGATGCAACAATTAGAAATGTATGAGATGCAAGACCACATAATAAATTCTTGTCAGTGGGAAAGGTATAATGGTACAAGCCAAAGGGAAGGAGAGACTATAATGCTGTACACAGCCATTAATCTTAGAATTCTCATCTGCTGCTGGCCAGAGTCTGTATTACTGTAGAGTAGTTAAAGCCCAATTGTCTAAGACAATCATGGATTTGAAAACTCTCTGCAGAACACCAGTGTAGGACAAGAATAGTCCCGTTGAAATATGATTCACTAATAATCACAATGCCAGCTTATTGAAGTGAATTGGGTATACTGAGATCCCTTCAAAAGAAGGGAAGGACTCAGCCACACTGATTAAATGAGGGGTAATTTGTGTACAGATACAGTTTTCTGTTTGCAAAATGTCCTTCATTAATCCATCCACATGATTGTTGCTGTGGGCGGAGAGGACTGTATGAATCTCACACACCTAGAAGCTTGGATTGAGTGCTGCTGGCCACAATTCAAATATTGGCAATCTGTTTGGCTCCTCCTCCATTCCCACAAAACTCTAAAAAGACACATTCCTAATGATCCTTTCTTTAGAAGGTGGGGTGTCTCTGGATCAAAAGAAACAATTCATGTTCTTGTTCCTGTGATTATATTTCCTTATCAGAGCTATGCAGATCATGCAACTGTTATTCTTGCTTTTAGCACCATGGACAGCACAAATGTTCTTAGCCTTGTCATTTTCAGAACTGTATGAATGCTATGGTCAACATATAACCATTCAGGACTCCCAGTATTTCTCACTGTACCAAGTCCAACGAACTGAATGCAATTTCCCATTGCAGTAATAGCTATGTTTAATACATGTTGACAATTTGTGGCCATCATGTAGTTCTGCAAAATGACAGCTTATCTTTCTTTATAAATAAATGTTTCTCTACATTTTAAAATTTGTTTCTCTACATTTTAAAATTTGTTTCAAAGGCCAAATAAGAAATGAACATCACATTTGGATATATTACTCTCATTACCACTTCTAACAATTTTCAATTATTTTAATACATAATTAGTATACTTTGCACTCAGAGTTGGTGCAGGGAGGGGTTATGAAAATTATTCAGTTACTTTAGCATAAACTATTTCTTTTATGTTTATACTTCTCCTAATGTAGCCTAATTTTTATCTCTAGTCCTGTTCTACCCTCAGTTTTATCTTCTGACCAATCTCCAATTACACATGAGCAACTCTTGAATATTGATCAAGTGTATAAGATTCTTTCCCCAAAGCACAAATTAGAAAAGCCACAATGTATGACTGGAATGAATTATGTAAACCAGGTTAGGTAGCATGCATTTAGCTTATTTTCTCATTATAGTAGGATCATTTTACTGTTTTGTATACTTTGTATTATAGTCAGGGTTGGGAAGAAGAAGATAGAAGAAGATATTGGATTTATATCCCGCCCTCCACTCCGAAGAGTCTCAGAGCGGCTCACAATCTCCTTTATCTTCCTTCCCCTCAACAGACACCCTGTGAGGTGGGTGGGGCTGGAGAGGGCTCTCACACAGCAGCTGCCTTTCAAGGACAACCTCTGCCAGAGCTATGGCTGACCCAAGGCCATTTCAGCAGGTGCAAGTGGAGGAGTGGGGAATCAAACCCGGTTCTCCCAGATAAGAGTCCGCACACTTAACCACTACACCAAACTGGCTCTCCAGTGTAATGGGGGAAAGCAGAGTAAGATTGTATATAATATTGACTAGCAGACACCCCTCTCCATCTATTTTTCAAAGAGAAGGGACACTTTAAATCAAGGATATTAAACTCATTTGTTAAGAGGGCCGGATCTGACACAAATGAGATTTTGTGGGGCTGGGCCATGTGTGTCATAAAATGTAATGTGAAGCAGCAGAAATATAAATTTTATAAAGGACACAAAGACAATTAAAGGTATTATTTTTAACTTAAAACACAAACATGCTTAATTTTGTTTAAAATGGAAAGATGGGGGAATAGTGGGATTTGGCAATGCAATTTTTAAAATAACACATCAAGAAAAAGCACAAGGATCTCAGCAGAAACAAAAAAATATATAAAATGCTCTGAGGCTGAGAAAACATGAAATGATTGGGCATCGCAAGCTTCTCCCCCTGCCTCTTCTGGGGTCTACTCAGATTGACAATGGCTCTCCAGTGTAATATCCTCCTTTGGCTGTGAGTTTCCAGGTTAGAGTATCACTAGGTCAGGTTCATTGTGCAGAGACAAGCTGGCTCAAAGCATCAACTCTTTATTTGCAAGGACATAACTCCAGGAATCCTGAGCTTCAACTGCCTGTACAGGAACGTTTAAAGGAAACTGATCTCCATTGAAACACATTGCAGCACAGACAAAGCTGCAAGGAAAACATGGAATGGTTCTTCCCTCAAGGTCCCTGGACCCTATCTATCTGGTTGCAGAGACCTTAATAGATAACCCAGTACACATTCTCCCTACAGCTTTGATGAAGAGCCCATTCCACATTTTCCTTGCAGCCTTGTCTGTGCTGCAACCTGAAAAGACAAGGCAGAAAAGGCATGGAACTGAAAGAGAAGGGTACTTCGTAAGCCTTGGAGGTTCAAACAGTGAGGACAGGAGAGGGCCATGCTCCTTTGTGTGTTTGTCACCTTCTCTGCTGGTTGAGCCCCCCTCATTGGGAAAAAAGACCCCCAGGGTGGGGAAGTGAGACCAATAGGCTTTAAGAGTCTCAGAATTCTCAAGGAAGGTGATTCAAAAACAGCACCAGCAATCCTTCTCCCAAGTCTCAGAGGGAACATCAGATTGGGTTCTCTCTCCCCTCAGACTGCCCTACATCCCTTGCCCGAGCTTCTCCTTGACTCCTTACTCTTCTGTCTTTTATTCCTTCTCTTCCTGTGTCTTTTTTCCCCAAGCCAGTCCCAACACCCACGCCCATCAACTTTTGGAACTACATCTGCATCTTCTTCAAATGCTCTCTGGTCACCCCGGTGGCACTAGGTGGAACTGGGCCCATTCAGCAGGAGCCAGTTTTAGCTGGCTCATTGTGGCACCTTCCCTCCCTAGTTGGCCTGACCTTTTCCTTGGAAGGCAGGAGGTCCACCTGTGCCATGAGATTTCTCCTAGATTGCAAGGTCAATGCTTCTAGCTCCTCTATGTTGGAATGGGGCTAAGGATTCCATGCCTCTTGGGCTCCCAGCCAAAATCATGTATTGTGAGTTTATTGTAATAATTTAATTTTATGTTGTTTTAATTGTTGTTAGCTGCCCTAAGCCTATCGGGGGTGGGGGGGTGGGGGGGATACAAATATAATAAATAAAAAATAAAATCTTCTGCACTTTGGCAATGGACCCCAGACGTGAAGGGGGGATTGGAGGCAAACTTGAGGTGGTAGAGTCTGGCTGCCAGGCCTCAGGAGCCAGACAGTGTTCTTACCTTACTTCAGAAGGCATGAATACAAAGAACAACTCTAAGCATTCACCCTAGACAAGCACACTTACTGAGGAGTAAGTCCCATTGACCTCAATGGAATTTACTTCTACTTGCTTAAGATTGCCTTATTAAATGTAATTGTCAAACAAGCAGACAGGATGGCTTATAAAGGAGAAAATGGTCCTTTGGTTACCAGGTCCTAGACCATTTTGGTCTAAAATCCTAAAAGGTAAACAATGAATAGTTTGACAAAGAGAAATACATCTGGGTGGCATCAACATATAGATGGTATGTTACTTCAGACTTCTAGATGATCTCTCTTAGTAGTTTAATTCAGGTCTTAAACAACCCAGGAAACAGAACAGGGAATGGAGTCCTGCAGCTTTCTCACACCACCACTGCTTAAAATTGATCAGCCAAATAGGATTTAAACAACAGAAGAATGGTTCCTCTCACATCTCAGCAAATCTGTCGACAATGATGCTGTGGTGATGGATATCTAACAATGCTGAGACATCCTGAGATCAACAGAAGCACAGTCCCCTTGTCTTTCTTCTTGTGTAGATCCTCCATTAGACCAACCAATGTATGCCATTCCAAAACTAGGCTATAAATGGGATTGAAATGGGTCTAGATAGTCCGTCTCATCCAAGGAAGCGCGCAGTTGCACAGTAACCACTTGCTCCAACAACGTGTCCAGAAAGGGGGGTATTTACTACCAGATAAGAGTTAGTTTTCAGATTCATAGATGACTTCCTCAGGATGGGTTTCACAACCACCACTTTGAAGGAGATTAATGCTACCCTTCCATAAACTTTCACTTCTTCTTTGACCCAACCAGGCAATGCCCTTAGGCAGGGCTTTTTTTGTATCAGGAACTCCTTGACATATTAGGCCACACCTCCCTGATGTAGCCAATCCTCCAGGAGCTTAAAGGGCTCTTAGTACAGTGCCTACTGTAAGCTCCAGGAGGATTGGCTACATCAGGATGTGTGTGGCCTAATATGCTACAAAAAAGCTCTGCCCTTAGGTAAGAAAACACTACCAAGATGTGCAAGGTGAAGCATAAATGTAGTCAGCTGTGCACTTCTAAACAACTTGTCCACATGTTCAGACCTCTACAACTTAAACTCATCCAACCTCCTGTGACTATACTGTGTCTGATAACAAAAACTGAACTGGCAATTTGTCATATTCTATTCATGATAAATGGAAGATAGATCCAAGTAGTCAGCTGTGTTGATCTGAAGTAGTAGAACAAAATAGGAGTCAAGTTGCACCTTAGTTTTATTCAGAATGTAAGCTTCCATGTACTCTCTAAGCACACTTCATTAGATGAGGAATCCAGTACAGTGAGCAAAGCCACATGTAGCTGGTAGTTATTCTTGTTTATCTGGAAAAGGCTTTGCAAACAAATTACAGTGAGCATCAAGATTTTGTAGTTGTACATAATCTAGGGTTGCCAATCCCCAGGTGGGGGCAGGGGATCCCCTGGGTTGGAGGCCCTCCTCCCGCTTCAGGGTCATCAGAAAGCGGGGTGAGGGGAGGGGAATGTCTGCTGGGAACTCTGTTATTCCCTATGGAGATTTATTCCCATTGAAAATCACGGAGAATTGATCCGCGGGTATCTGGGGCTCTGGGGGGCGCTGTTTTTGGGGTAGAGGCACCAAATTTTCAGTATAGCATCTAGTGTCTCTCCCCAAAATACCCCCCAATTTTCAAAAAGATTGGACCAGGGGGTCCAATTCTATGAGCCCCAAAAGAAGGTGCCCCTATGCTTCATTATTTCCTATGGAAGGAAGGAATTGAAAAGGTGTGCTGTCCCTTTAAATGTGATGGCCAGAACTCCCTTTGGAGTTCAATTATGCTTGTCACAGACTTGATCTTGGCTCCACCCCTAATGTCTCCTGGCTCCATCCCCAAAGTCTCCTGGCTCCACTCCCAAAGTCCCCAGATATTTCTTGAATTGGACTTGGCAACCCTAACATAATCAGTGGCCTGATGTAAAGGTTTCCTAACACTTGAAATAGTTCATCTGGATGCTATTGTGACAATAAAATGATAGCAAAGATCCAGGAGCATTTTACTGCCATTATCACCACTGAACAGGCATTATAAAGTATGGTAACTTGAATGTAAGAAACGGGTGCAGCAAGCAATCCCTCCTGTGTGTGGAAGTGCCCTCCAGTGCCTTACTGTGAGAGCTCTGGGACCTATGTTTGAAAAGGAGAGGGGGTGGTTGCAACAACAGCTGGTGTGTCAGTGTGCAACTGCAACAAAAAATGCCAACGTTATGCTGGGAATTATTAGGAAGGGAACTGAAAACAAATCAGCAAGTATCATAATGCCCCTGTATAAATCAATGGTGTGGTCTCATTTGGAATACTGTATACAGTTATTGTCACCACACCTCAAAAAAGATATTATAGCACTGGAAAAAGTACAGAAAAGAGCAACTAGAATAATTAAAGGGTTGGAACACTTTCCTATGAAGAAAGGTTAAAGCACTTGAGGCTCTTTAGCTTGGAGAAACATTGACTGAAAAGTGACATGATAGAGGTTTACAAGATTATATCAATATCTTAGTGCAGGGCACTGCTTGGGACAGAAGTAGGTCAAAGATGATGCCAGTCAGATATAAAAATGCAAGTCAGAGAGGCTGACTCACTACACCCCATCCTTGCCCTGGAGAGATGCATGACTTCAGAACAGTGGGTTGCCTGAAACCTATTGATTCACTAAGCACAATCCCATTATCACACCAGCCTCCCTTCCCCTCACCTATTGCACCTTAAGTGTCGGTTAACTAACACTCAAACCTTTTTACGTTCTTGATGTCTCTGCCCATCCAGTACTTGCAGAGATATCAAGTTTTTCATGCATTTTTGTCATATCTCTGATTAACTTGTTAAGTCATTGTTTTCTGGCAAGCACATCATCCCTACCTGAGGGTGAGTTTTGCCCTATAATTGGACTGCCATGCTGCCCCAGCAGTCTGTGTGTGTTGTGTGACCATATACACCCCAACTTTATGGGTTTCTTTTTCTCTCCTTCACAAAACAAAATGCTGGCCATTTTCTCTTTTTGTCTACTGCTTCCATGGACCTCTCCACATCAGGTAATTATCACCCTTCTCTAAAAAAAAATATCCTCTTTCCTCCCTACCTTTCTTAGTTAGCTCCTGGGTGTGTTTATTGTGTGCATTTTTGTTTTATTATTTTCTATCTAATAAAAATCTTTCCAGTTAAACATCTGCCTGGTTTATTTTGAGAGTTCTTTTAAAGGGAAAAATCCTAGTATACATACGTGGAGAATTCCAGTTACCTGCCTCTCACTTTGTTTCCTTTGATAATTCTCCCAACTAATTAGGAGAGTTCCTGTTTGGGTAACAACATGAGTCACACAAAGTATAGAGAAGGATTCTATTTGAATTTTAGTAGATATGTATTTTTACCATGACCTCCCTGGCTGAGTGACCCTTGGACAGCCGTCAGTACCCCTGGACTAACTTAAGGCTCACTGAGAGGATAAAATGAAGAAAGGGACAACCAGGAATACCACCCTGAGCTTCTGGGAGAAAGGACAGGATAAAACATGTGACAGTTTCCATCACTTAGCATTAAAAAAACATTTCAGCTGATTAATTTTTAAAATTAATTGCTATCCATGATGGAATATGTGCTACATAATTCTGTTCACTAAAGGGCAGTTATTTACAGATTCACAGCATGCCAGAAAACTTAGTAACAGCACTTTGTCAAGACTTAGAAGTACTGATTGTCATTCTTTTCCTTTGTAACCTACAAAAATTTGAGAGCTGGAACACGAAAGAACATGATGCTCTGACAGCCAGGTGCTACTATTTAATCTGACTTCAGCAGGGCCATCTGGTGTGCTTAACTTCCTAAATTTTGGCCTCTCTGTATGTAACAACTATTTTTCTTTAGCTTATCTGCCTCCCAAAGGGACTGAAGCTCTCTTATTTTTGGTTGTTGTATTCCCAAGGGGTAACATGTTTTTCCAGCTTCTGAAGAATCTATATTAGATGAAACCCCACCCCAAAAGACATGCTTGTACATCTACTAACTTGGTTACAAAATCCAGAGTGATAACAGAGTTGGTTTGTTAAAGAAATATGTATTTTTGTTTAAAATCTTATAGGATTTTAAAAACCTAACTGCTTTATTGTGACATAAGTCTGAAAGGACTAGAGTCTCTTTCACCAGGAAATTTGATTGTATTAATCTAGGTTTTTATGTCACTGGGATTTTTAAAATGGTTTACTAAAGCTAGGAAGATTTTGTTGTCAACTACTGCTATTTCAAATGGTCACTGCATTTATTTTTCCATACGTTCTAGTCTTGCTTTAAAATGTCACAGATTGTATGCACTTTTTAACCTCACTTTTATTCTCTATACCTGTTTGAGTGTATATGTTTCTGGCAGCTGTGGACAATTTTTTGTGAAAGCTTATGTCACACTAACACTTTTTTGGGCATAAACCCAACTGAATGGATCTGAGTAGATTTCTGAGAGATCTAAGACTGCTGTCTACATCTGCAGTCCTAAAAGCTGAGAGTCCTGGACTTATCTGGCAGGAGGGGAGTGCAATGTTCTGGGCCAGCCAGCTGGGGTCTGGAGGCATGGCAGGCTGGTGGCTGGGTAGGTTGCTGCAACTGCATTCAGACCTTGTTCTCTCCACCTGGTCTACTGAACACAGTCTGACATGGTGGGAGAGGTCAGGGCAGGCTGTCCCACTGCCTGGCTGGCTCTATTTAAAGAGTTGCTGTGCTGCCCTGGGCCCCACTCAGCCTCATGGCTTTTTCCCCGCCCACCTCTCCCCATATTAACCCCTCTTTGCATCATTGGGTTTTGTTTTGGTTTTGGTTTTTTTGCATTGGGTCATTATAATTGGTGCTATAAGTTGTCATTCCTTTTCTACCCTGTTGCAACTTTCTTGGGCAGATCAATTTTTAGGGGAAAGCTGACCCATATGCTTGTTTTCCGCCATACTTGGGATAAAGGATTTTGGCTGAGGAGTTGCAGGAGACATACCAAGCTCAGGGACTGTCAGGGCACCCTCAGGGACTGTCAGAGGAGACCGCACAATGGCTACCTTTCAAATGGACTCCTACAACCTGTGATCCCTGGTGTTCCCCCATAGGAGGTGGGATGGGGCAGGGCAGAGCAGAGTTCATCAGCTAGCAGGCAGGTTGGTTGATGCCTGGATCCGTTTGCTCCATGCTGTGCCAAGGCTCTTATAGTTGCTATAACCAATAAATGTTGTGGCCATTTTCATCCCAACAGGTTGTGTGTGTCTGTTCACTGGTGATGTTGGGGGGAAGGATAGCCACCTTGTGGTCTCTTCACCATTTAGTGCTGGGCCCACAAACACTTTACTAAGAGGAAACCTTATTGAATAAGAACTTCTGATAGCTTTGCTTAAGATGCCTACCTCAATCTGTTAGTTTTTAAGATGCCACAAGACTCTTCTGTGATTGACTTTGTGTCTATTCTCACCTGTTTCTTCATTCTAAAAAACAAGAAAAACATCATTTGGGTGAGGGATCATTTATTTATTTATCTGCTAACTTGGAAAAGCCTTTTTTGTAACTGGAAATGTTGTTTCCTTATTTTAAATATGAACTTGTCTAATTAAAATAATCATTCTTCTTGTTTTTTGTTTGTGAGCCTAGCCCCCTGGTATTGCATGTCTCAGTTTCCTACCTGAATTATGAAGATAATTATACTTCCAGCACTTGACAGTAATACTGTTTTAATAGTTCTAACAATGTAATCCTACAAAAAATTGTTCCAGGCTAAATCCAGTCAAATCAGTTGGGTTAGACTAGAATAACTCTGCATAGGAATTCGTTGTAAGACACTAAGAGTGCCCTCTTAAGAACACTTTCCTGCAAGTAAGACCCACAGAATAGGCCTGAATAGGATTCTGAGAAGACCTGCTTAGAATTGCTGTCTTGAACATGTATAGCAGAAAGAGCTATGTAGGCGCAAAGAAAATTCCCACATCTACTGTCAATCTGAATCTATATAGCTTCACTGCCCCCCTATGGGCACTTTTAGTAATTACTGTGACCTAAAACAAGAATTCAGTTGCACTTTTAATTACTACAAGCAATTATTTATTGTACACTGATGTGACAAACAAGTTATAAATATTTTAAATAAAATAAATAACCATCTCAAGAAAGGAAACAAGAATCTTAAGCAAGAAAGTAGCTCTGTAGCTAATATACTGTTCTTTGTCTTTATTGTCCTCATAGAAGTAGGCCCTATTTTCTGCTTCATTAATATAAGCAGAGTGTTCATCTTTAGAAGTGGTCAACTGAAGATGGGGATCTGCCATGTGATGTGCATTGGCAGTGCAGAGCTGTAGACCACCTGTGACTGCAGGCCAGAGAAAAAGCTAAGGAAGACCAAATAGGTACAGCTGAGGATAGTCTCTGTAAACTCTCCCTCAGTCCATGCAACTGTTAGCAGCTACAGCCACACAGATGGATGTATAAGGGCTTACAGACAGTGCATAACATGACAGTGAAAAAAGTAGGCATGAAGGAGAATCCATATATGCGCATTCACAAGTGAAATAGGAATTAGGCCTCTGGGGGGGGGGTTTTGTTCTGTTCTTTGTTTTATACAAACAATAAAATGTATGAGGGAGGGAGCATAAAGTCTGCTCCCTCCCTTTTCTTACTTCTCTGTGTCATCTCCCCACTAGAGGTAGGCATGAATTGAAGAAATGGAAGTTCATGAAAGTTTGTGGTTTGTGGGGATCTCACGAATCACAAACCTACACAAACCTTTCCATTTAATAAACCAATTCATTTGTGATGTGGTGTGGCATGGCTTTAAATGCCTTCTGAGTTCACTTGTGAGTTTTGCTGCAGTGGAAGCAGTACAGCTTGCAAAATCAGTTTAAAGGGATCCCTTTAAATAGTTTTTGAAGCTGTGCTGCCACTAGGCTGCCAAGCCCCTGGTCTGGGTGGGGGTTCCCTCAGCCCAGGAGGTTCTCAACCTGCTGGCCCACATTGGGCTGGCAGGGGGAACCTCCCCCTACGTCGCTGGCATGATGACATCACCTGGAAGTTTAAAGGGATCCCTGGATTACCTGGAAGTGATGTCATCGCATTGGCGATGGGGCGCAGTGGCCGCTCTAGGTAGTTCCGGGAAAACTCTTTGGTTTTCCAAGACACTTTAGCCATTTGGGAGGGAAAACTCTATGGTACAAAACACTTGGTTTTCCAAGACATTTTAGCCATTTGGGAGGGAAAACTCTATGGTACAATAGGTACCTATTGTAGCACAGAGTTTTTTCCCTCCCAAATGGCTAGAGCATCTGGAAAAACCATAGAGTTTCCCCGGAAACGCCTAGAGTGGCCGCTGTGCCCCATCACCGGTTTGATGACATCACTTCCAGGTGTCATCATGCCGGCAACATAGGGGGAGGTTTCTACGTCTCACTCCGGGATGAAGAGGACTTGGGATCCCTAGCTGCTACCACCATGATGGCTTGACTCACAAGTTAACTCAAAAGGTATTTAAATGCCATCTGAGTTCACTTGCTGAGTTGGCAGCACAGCTTGGAGAAGGCATTTAACGAGACTGCGATCTCTTTAAATGCCTTCTCCAAGGCTCGCTGCTGGCACCAGCATGTCTGCCCACGTGAACCCCAGAAATCTCCCAAAGCCACCTGGGAGGTTCATGGGGGTGGGATGGTACAAACCAAGATTTGCAAACCACAAACCAAGCCTGGTTTGTGATGAATTTTGGTTTGTAATTCAGTTTGTGCCCATCCCTACTCTTCACACACACTCAGTTTCATATTTAGTTTGGCCTTACATCTAAGCTTTAGTTTATGTATGTGGAGAAATTTCCCCAAGCTCTGTCAGACAAACATGGGGATTTCTCTCAGCAGCTTCCCTAAGTGATGGTCTGTGGAGTTTGAAAAAATTAGATTTTGGAGATTTTTGCAAAGTGTTGTCCAAGATGGAGAGACAGGAGATCTCTTTTTTAGTGTTGTGCTTTCAAGAGCACATAAAAATATGAACATTTTAATGCAAAAATCAAAGCTCATAAACATTCAACTCTGCTCTAAACCTTAATCTCACCAGCAGTATCAGCAAAAGCAAAAAGGAGGGCAAAAAGGAGAGAAGGTCATACAGTCAATTTGTCCTTGAAAATGAATAATTTAGGAAGACATTTAGTTAAAAGGCCATGTACGAACTAGTTTAACTAATTTGATGTTCCTGGTACGTCAGCAGTGAAAGCTCAGTTTCCAGACTGCTGATATGATTTTAAAAGGGTCATGGTGGAGCACAAGGGACATATGAAAAAGGAATATTGTGCAGTATAATGATATTGGAATATACGAACTATTGCATATCTCATGCATACATGACAGACCATTAAAGACTATTTATCATTATTCATGACACATCTTGTTTAAAAAAATGCTCTGTGTTTGTGTCCAGCTAGTGCTGTTTTTAAGAAGGCAAGTCTTCAGCAAGTTATTACAAATATTTTAATGCAGTAAACATTCTACCTTTGGAGAGCTAGATCAAGATAGGCAGCTGTGCTAGTCTGCCTGGAGCAGCAGAAAATAGTCAGTAGCACCTTAAAGACGAAAAAAAATTGTGGCAGTGTGAGCTTCTGTGAGTCACTGCTCACTTCTTCAGACACAACTAGGATGTGAGTAAATTTCTCTTACAAAGGAATTTCAATGGGAGATTAGAAATAGAGATTGCTAAATTGCAACTGGTAATGCATCCTATTGGACTGAATCAAGACCTAGGTTTCCTGTCTTATTACCCATGTATATCACACCTAATTCAATCAAACCTGTTATTGTAATTTACCTGCTATTGTCATTTAGCATCTGAAATCACTCCACTTTCCAATATATGATAGATGGACATATTCCAGCTATATTTTAAGAAGTGAGCAGTGACTCATAAAAGTTCATAAGGTGCCACATGTTTCGATAGTCTTTAAGATGTTACTGGTCTCACTCTTTCCAATTCTGCCTTGGGTTAGAGACAGGCATACACTATCCTCAGTACCACCTCAAGTCCCCATATCACTAAAAGGTTAACAGTTTTTCACTAAATACCTGCTCAAGAAACTATGACATCAGGTAAGATTACCCCCATTAATCTGGGGGATTTCACTTTTTCTTAAAAAAAAAAAATAATATTGTGTCACATAATTACTCATGATACCACAAACAAAACTTATCTTCCTTAGATGTGCTTCACTGCAGCACCCTGTGTGGCTTTATTTATTTATTTACTTCATTTGTAATCCCCCCACAATAGGGTCCCAAAGAAGTTTACATTATTTTCCTCTCCTCTGTTATATCTTTTCAACAACTCTTTGAGATAGGGATAGCTGGCCAGTTGTGACTGGCCATGATTACCCAGTGAACTTCCATGGCAAGTAGGAAATTGACCTGGATCTCCCAGATCCTTGTCTGACACTAACCACTATGCCACACTGGTTGCAATTACATGAGAACGACCCCCTATGCTTGGAAAACTGGACAAAACTTCATCACCCCCAGATTATTTCTCTTTGGAGCTCCAGCCAAAGTCACTTGGCTTACTACCAAGTGTCTAGCATGTGGGACTGCACCACACAAATTGCCTTTATATATACAAAATGTTATGTAGGCAAATCATCCTCAGCCCTGTACTATGTCTCCAGCAACCTCTTTTAGTGCTGCATAATAGTTATTCTCGGGGCCATTTTCTTGATATCCAAGTGTTTCCTACATCAAAATCTCCTTCTATGCAAAATTGGCATCTCTCAGAAAGGGATGTAACCCATTCCTCCTAACATGCTAGTTTTCAATATGCAGGGAACATTACCTGGAACTGCCCCCTCGTCTGACCAGTCCAATCCTGGTCAGTCAAACTTCCTGCCACAGATCTTGTTGGGCGGGGCATCTGGCGAACTACATCCGGGGACACATGAGTCGCCGCTGTAGCGATCGCCATGCGGCATAATAGCTTTTGTTCAAGACACAACACTCCTCCCCCCCAGCTCAGGACACATAATCCCGCAAGTAAGCAGGGGCCATGCGCTCCCTAGTTGACCTCCTTGGGATCGCTAGTGGAGTCAGAGCGGTTACAGGTGCCACCAGGGCCACGGCTGCCATGGCGGCCGTGGCGGCGGTTTCCCCACATGGGAGGAACGCCGGCCTATGATGGTCTGCGCCCTGCTGCTCGTCAGATGTCCCTACTCTTGGGGGGTCACCCCCGCTTCAGTCTGGCTCTACCGCCCGATCGACTGGAGCAGTCAGCGGGGGCGGTGCCGCTCTCGGCGTGGGCATGGACGTAGGTTCCTCCTCGCTCTGTATTGCAGCCGGCTCTTCCGGCAAGGTGCGGCGGCGCATTTGGTCTATATGCCTCCGCAAAATCCTGCCTTCCTCTGTTGATACGTCGTAGTGGCGGGACCCTATTACTCGTAGCAGCTGGCCCGCTACCCACTTGGGGCCACTAGCATAGTTCCTCGCGTACACCGGATCCCCCGGGAAGAACCCCCTGGCCGCTTCTCTGATCTCTGGGGAACTGCGGATGTCAGTGGCCCGGTCGGGGTGCAGCCGATCTAATCTTGTGATTCCATCCCATTAACAACTCGGCTGGGCTGACCCCAGTTACTGGGTTGGGGGTTATCCTATTATCGAATAGGAAGGCGGCTAGGCGGTGGTCCCAGTCCCCCTGCACGATACGGCCCAGGGCTTCTTTAGTGGTGCGCACCATCCGCTCTGCTTGGCTGTTGGTGGCCGGATGGAAGGGGGTGGACCGTTTGTGCTGTATTAGGTATCTCTGCAAGAACTCTCAGAATTCCCGGGAGGTGAAGGCTGTCCCATTATCAGAGATGATGGTGTCTGGAATCTTGTGCGTGCTCAGGACCCTGCGTAATGCCCGGATTGCCGCCGGCGTTGAGGTTGAAGCTATCAGAATGACTTCCAGCCACTTGGTGTACGCATCCACCAGAATGAAGAATATTTGGTCCTGAAAGGGCCCTGCAAAGTCGATGTGTAGCCTAGACCATGGCTTTCTGTGTGCTTCCCAGCGTTGAGCAGGGGTGCTGGGCAGTTCGGGTCGGGACTCCTGGCATGCTTTGCACCTCCAGACCCACCCCTCTATCTCTTCGTCCATCTCCGGCCACCAAACATAGCTGCGTGCTAAGGCCTTCACCCATACAATCCCTGGATGTCTTTCATGAAGGGCCTCCAGCACTTGTCTCCGCAGCAGGGGGGGGGAACCACCACCCTGCTCCCCATAAAAGACATCCCTTGTGAGAGGATAGTTCTTCCCTGCGTGTTGTGTATGCCCTGAACTCTTCGCCCTGTTTTCCCTCTGGCCATCCCCTCACCACCCAGTCAAGAACCCATGCAAGTATTTTGTCACGCCCCGTGGCTTTCGCTACCTTTGCTTCGTGTAGGGGTCTCTCCGGTAGCGTTTTGATGAGCATCACATGGTGGGCTGGGGCCGGGTCGGGGTCTGTGGAGGGCAGCGGTAGGCGACAGAGAGCGTCTGCGTGTCCCATCGCCTTGCCTGGCCGGTGGACTAGGGCATATGTGTAGGAGTTGAGGAACTGATTCCACCGCAAAACGCGCTGCAATAGAATCTGTGGCATTTGGCAGTCCGGGGCAAGGGGGCCCAGGAGTGGTTTGTGGTCTGTGGCTATGGTAAAACGTCTCCCGTACAGGTAGTCGTTAAACATATGCACCCCTGCCACAATCGCTAAGGCCTCTTTATCTATCTGGGCATAGTTTCGCTCCGCTGGGGTCAGGGTCCTTGAGTAGTAGGCTACCGGAACCTCCCTCCCGTCTGGGAGTTGGTGACCCAGGATGGCGCCAACCCTGTACGGTGACGCATCGCATGCTAAGATCACCGGTAGGCTTTCATCGAAATGGTGGAGCACATTGTCAGATATGAGCAGTGGTTGCACCCCGGGGATCCCTTTGAGGACAGAATCCATCAGGCTCTGAAACACACCCGGGGCCACGCTCACTCCAAACTGCAACCGTTGTACCTTAAACGCCCCACTGTGGGTTACTATGGTCTGTGCTTCTGCCGTCGTGGCGTCCACGGGCAGCTGCTGGTACGCCTGGGCCAAGTCCAGTTTTCCAAAGATTTTGGACCCCGCTAATGCTACCAGAACATGGCTGATTACTGGAACGGGGTAGGGGTTGTCTTGTAGTGCCTCGTTAATGGTGCACTTATAATCGGTGCAGATGCGCACCTCCCCGTTCGGCTTCAGTGGGGTAACTATCGGGGTTTCGCATGTGGCATAGGAAATGGGTTCTAGCACTCCCTAGGCTGTGAGGCGGTCTAGCTCTGCTTCAATTTTAGGCTTCAGAGCGAACGGAACCTGCCTGGCCTTCAGCCTCATGGGTCGCACGTGGGGATCGAGGGGTAACTGCACTGGCTGCCAGTTATATACCGGATTCGCTACAAAGTACTGGTTATTACCTTTAAAGCCCTATATGGCCGAGGGCTTGCCTACCTTAGGGACCGTCTCTCTCCGTATGAACCCCAGAGAGCACTGAGGTCAGCAGGGAAGAACCTGCTGACTATTCCCGGGCCAAAAGAGGTAAAGCTACAGAGTACCGTACTCGGGCCTTCTCTGCTATGGCTCCACGCCTATGGAACCAGCTTCCGGAGGAAATATGGGCCCTGCGGGACTTTGAACAGTTCCGCAGGGCCTGCAAGACCATCCTTTTCCGAATGGCCTTCACCGAATAAGAGAGAGACTGCTGAGCAAGCTCACCATCTGTATAATAGCACCAACATATTAATTAATTTTATCGTTTTAGAATTTTAATAGAATTTTAATTAAACTGTTAAATTAGTATTGTTAAACATTGTATAATGTATATATTGACCTGTGTTGTTAGTCGCCCTGAGCCTGCCTCGGCGGGGAGGGCGGGATATAAATAAAATTGATGATGATGATGATGATAAGGATATGGGAGGGCCCTTGTAGCACCCCAGGGCCCCATCAAACACCTCTGGGAACTCCCGGCACACATTTTCGAATCTCTGCGTCCCCAGCTGCTGTACCCCCACGATCTTTATTCCCAGCGGCCGGAACCAGGCCAGGCCCAACAAGGTGGTGAGTTGCCATTTAACCACTAGTATGTCGAGTTTATCCCTAAACCTGTTATACTCCACCTCCACCATTGCCCATCCCAGGATCCGAACAGGGTTTTTTTGAAAGTCCCGTAGCACGAAGCATGCCGGTCGTAGCCTGGGCCGGCCACGTGGGCACAGCTTCCTCAAGGATTCCTCTGAAATTATGGAGATGGAGGAACCCGAGTCCAGTTCCATCAGGCAGGGTTTGCCCTCAATCCTGAACGAGACTTTGACCTTTTGGGGGGTATCGTCGGGCAAGTTCATTACCTGCACGCTGGTCGAGGCGGTCGAGTAGTCCCTGGTTGATTCCTGGTTGGTAGACGGGCGGTGGCAGGTGGCCTTGGCCCGGCAAGCCCTCGCAATGTGGCCCATCTTGCCGCAGCTCCTACAGACCACGTTGCAGTAGGAGCAGTCCCGTCACTTGTGTTGGTCTCCACAGCTGGCGCACTTGGTGGCAGCTGGTCTCTCGGTCACTGGGTCATTCGTCGGCCCACCCCTGTTTGGCGGCGTAGCTGGTGTGCCTCCTCTTCGTCCAGTTGGCTTGGGCCCATCTCTTCCTGATGGACGGCTTCGGCCCTTGTGTTGGGGAAAGTTTTCGCGGTCCGCTCAAATGAAACGGCCTCATTGAAGGCACTCTGGAGGGTGAGCTCTTCCCTCATGAAGAGCTTTCGTTGCAGTCTTTTGTCCCTCAGGCCCCAGGCAAAACGGTCCCTCAGGGTCTCCTCTAGCTTATTGAAGCTACAGTTGCCCGCGATTTGGCAGAGAGCTGCCAGGTAGTCTGCTGTCGTCTCTCCCACCTCTTGGTCCTCTTGTGGAAGAGGAATCGGCGTGCGATGAGTGAGGGTTGGGGCAAGAAGTGCCCAGTGAGGAGTCTGACTATCTCCTCGTTCATCTTCTTCGTGATCCTCGCAGGGGCCGAGAGACCCTTGGCAATCTTGAACGTGGTCTCTCTGCAGACGCTCAGGAGGACATCTCTCTTTAGGCTATCCTCCATTATCCTGTTCGTTCGAAAGTAGCACTCAACTTGCTCCGTGTAGGTCTCCCACCTCTCCAGAGTAGCGAGGTTGAACTCCTCGAGACGGCCTGTGGTTCTGCTCTGCTTAGCCATGATGGTTGCAGCAGCGAGCGTATCGGTCTCCAAACGGTTTGCCTTCTTCGTCTCCGACTGGATCCGCAAAGCCCCTTTAGAGTGGGCTGACTAGGATCCCATCCTCGTCGCCACTGTAATGTACTGAGAACCAAGACGGGTTGAAGGCAACATGGTTTATTCAGTAGCACATTCCAAGAGAGGGAGTACGTGGGCCGGGTCCCACTTATATACATTACCTGGAACTGCCCCCTCGTCTGACCAGTCCAATCCTGGTCAGTCAAACTTCCCGCCACAGATCTTGATGGGCGGGGTGTCTGGCGAGCTTTTGTTCAAGACACAACACCTGTGATGGCTGACCAATATAAGTAGTTCTTATCCAGAATCAAATCAAGTAAGAAATTAAACCGCCTGTTCCCTGTGAGACCCTTTTCAAACATCATGTGACCGCTAACTTGATGTTGTCATAGAATACTTAAGAGGAAACCATAAGCCCCAGTTCCCTGATTAAGTGCATCTGTTTGACACACATGGTTCCAAACACGTTTGTCACACTCATGCTTTTTCTGCCCTCTGTAGCTGAACATGCCCACTCTGACCTGGAGCTGCCCTGAGCCTGCTTCGGCGGGGAGGGTGGGATATAAATAAAATAAATAAATACATTTTGCTCTGCCCTCCTAGGGGGTTCCCAATTCCCTGGAGGGGCTTTTCCTTCTCTCTAGGATAGCCCACAACCACCACCTGCCCTTTTTGCAAGGAACTGCCCACTGGGAGGGACAGGACTCCCAGCTTCCCTTCCAAGATCCAGAGGCCTTGCCTCTGTGTCTCCTGCTAGCCCAGTGCCTGGTTACCACATGGACAGTTTACCGCTTTGTGTGCCCCTGAGGGAATAGCCAGCTGCTTGCCTTCCCCCCTCTTGGGGCTCCCTTTTAAAAACAGTGTGGTCCAGAGATCCACTTCCAGAATCAAAAGTTTAAATAAGTTATTAAAAAGAAATGCAAGCATATTTTTAGCAAGGAAGAACAAAAGAAATTGGTAAAACACAAATCCTTTGTCCCTCTGCTATATTGCCCTGATGGAAAAATAGGACAGCTCTTTAATTTAGATTTTCTATTTCTCTAAAGATCTTCCCTTACCTTGTGGGTTAGTCCAACTCTCTAGGCCAGCAACACGGTCCAAAATGAAGGTCTTCTCCCATCCTCAGACAAGAGGCATCTTCAGCTCAGCATCCCAAGGAAAAGAGAGACCACTTTCCCCTTGCATGGAGGTTTTAATGAACTTATGTCTCCTCCCCCTTGACCATAGTCAGCCCAGGTCAAGGTTTCTTTTCCTGTTGTCTATGGGAAGCCCCTTCCTGTAACCTGTCTAGCAAAAAGTCCTCCAAGCTTTTATGTTCCCTGCCTGCAGAAGGTGTGTGTGTGTAAACTGGCCCATCCCAGTCTCTAGCAAGATCCATTCATATTTCTTAAGAGATGGATCTGGAAGGTCATGGGCTACTTTGCTCCCCCTCTTGTTTATTCTTAACTCAGAGGGGGGTGGGACTGGTTAAACTGCACAGTCAAGCCCTGCTCATTGCCAGCCACCCAGCAGACAAGGCATTTCTCCACACCCTCTACAGTGGCTTTGTTCTGGACAGAATCACCTCAGGCTACCCAAAATTCCAGTGTCATTAAGAACAGAAAAGGCAATAATGATTTCAGAGAAAGAAGTTTCCAGCTAAACTACTTCTATGCCCTCTGGTGGAAAAGATTAAAATAACCAACAAGCATTACTCAGTTTTCTTGACACATAAAGAAATACTACTTTTAAGAATCCATCTATGGCCTGTTCTGCGTGCTCAGCTTACTCCTGACTTTCTCAGCCACAAGCACAGGATTCAGCTTTGTCAGATCATTCTGCACATATGCCCTTTCTCAGTATTATTTCTGCTGCATAGTCAGATTGTTTGTTCAGCATACAGTCCAATAATCAGGCATTTTCTGGGAGGTTGTTAGGGATCACAGATGCCATAGTTTATAGCCACACAGCCCTATCCTACCCATTCATCACTTTTGTTTTTGTGTATGCACTCTAGAGTTACTGTGTGAGAATACTTAAAAAGTCAGCTCTCCATCTCTTCCTGTGAGATATGGCTGGTGACATCAGTAATATATCAGTAACCTCATTTTTGGAGGGGCGGTTGACATGCCTGCACCCTAACAATAGTGTACTAGTGGGCCCTCCTCCTCATTACATTATTGGTTGCACTGTTTCCTGCCATGTGGATTTCAAATATATGTTCATGACTGGCTGTTCTGATTTTTTTTAAAAGTGACCACAAGTGGGGTAGTGAGATTCTTGGTTTTGCACTTTGTCTGATAGCCATTTTGAGACCACTTGTATTTGTTGCTGTCATATTGGTAAAAGCAAGCAAGCAAACAAACAATGAAAAAATCAAATAACTGCAATAATAAAATGGTGCTGCCAAAGCTTGTAAAGCATTCCTTCTCTACCTTCAAAAGTTACCTCTCTCAGCTGACGTTTTTGTTGCATAGCGGAACCACCAAAACCCAGGATTGGCCAAATGGTGGCCACAAGGTGATTCTCTGTTGTGTATTTCACCATCTGGCACTCATGGGAGAGCGTTACCATTGTACTCTAATGGAGGAGAGAGGATAACCACTCAAAAAAATTAGATGTGAGCATGGGCATTAAAAGGTGGCAACAAGCAGGGGAAAATATGCTGAAGAAAACATTACAGATGAATGAAGTTGATTTGAAATTGTTTTGAAAAAAATCAGCTTAAAAGTCCCCCCCCCCCCCGAAAAAAAAAACACCAGGAAAAAGTGACAATAAATCAAAGTGACCCTGGAAGGGAGAAAAGGCATGCAGAAAAAAAAAGTGATGCAGTTGGAGGCTGGAAACAACTAAGACCACATGTGAGGATGAGGCTTAAGTGAGGGCAGGACCACTATCACCAGAACATCTAATAGGGTAGCAATTTGTCTCCAATCCAATCACACCTTTATTGGCATAACGAAAAGAGATATACAGAGACTTGTCAACCAAACAACAATCAGATATGTCTGTTCAAAGCATAAAAGGCTAAACTAAGATTAAGATCACAATAAAATCTGTTTAGAATAATTTTTAACAATATCAGCCAAGAATTTGGCAACAGCGCTTGTGATATCGATTATGTTGTCATTTAATAGGAAACGGCAATCAATCCTATTTTCTTGAATGTAGGACAGTAAGGAAAGACTATCTAGCAGAACCTTCTGGAGATTAGTATACAGTTGGCAATTCAATAAAATATGCTGGATGGAGTCCGGCAAGCTTGACCCGCATAGACAATGTCTCTCACTAAGGGGGACTTGAAGAAATCTCCCATAGAGAACATTGGAGGGAAATGCATTCATCCTAGCCAGCATAAAAGCTCTCCAGAACATCTAATAGGGTAGCAATTTGTCTTGTTTTATACAGAGAAGTCTCATTTTATTTGTTTGCTTATTTACTTCATTTGTACCCCACCTTTCTTCCCAAAGGAGGCTCAAACCTGCTTATATTGTTCTCATCTTTTCTATTTTACCCTCACAACAACTCTCTGAGGTTGATTAGGCTCACAGCATACGACTGGCCCAAGGACACTAGCAAGCTTCCACAGGACATTGGGAATTAGAACCCAGATGCTAGTCCACTACATTATATAATAATAATAATAATAATAATAATAATAATAATAATAATAATAATAATAATAATAATAATAATAATAATAATATTTTATTTATATCCCGCCCTCCCTGCCTAGGCAGGCTCAGGGCGGCTAACAACATATCCATACAATAATTATACAAAACTTTTAAAATCAGCATTAGTATTAAAAACCATTCTAATTTACATTTAACAATAAATTAACAATAACAGTAGGCATTTCTGGTGCTATTCTGTCAGTTAACATGATGGTGAAAATCACTTAGGCGAATCCATCAATTCAGCAATCCTTCGATCTAGCCTCTGGTTATCTAACCAGCCGCCCCACCCCTAAATGCCCCCAACAGACTTTCATAGATTCATAGAGTTGGAAGGGACCTCCAGGGTCATCTAGTCCAATCCCCTGCACAATGCAAGAAACTCACAAATACCTCCCCCTACATTCACAGGATCCTCATTGCTGTCAGATGGCCATTTAGCCTCTGTTTAAAACCTCCAAGAAAGGAGAACCCACTACTTCCCAAGGAAGCCTGTTCCACTGATGAACCGCTCTAATGGTCAGGAAGTTCTTCCTAATGTTGAGCCAGAAACTGTTTCGATATAATTTCAACCCATTGGTTCTGGTCCAACCTTCTGGGGACACAGAAAACAATCCCACACCATCCTCTATATGACAGCCCTTCAAGTACTTGAAGATGGTGATCATATCATCTCTCAGCCGCCTCTTCTCCAGGCTGAACGTGCCCAGCTCTTTCAACCTTTCTTCATAGGACGGACTCCAGACCCTTCACCATCATCGTCGCTCTCCTCTGGACTCCTTCCAGCTTATCTATATGTTTCTTAAAATGTGGTGCCCAAAACTGAACACAATACTCCAGGTGAAATCTTACCAGAGCAGGGTAAAGCATCATTCATGTGATGGACACTATACTTATGTTGATACAGCCCAAAATTGCAGTTGGCTTTTTAGCCACCATATCACACTGTTGACTCATGTTCAGCGTATGGTCCACTAAGACCCCTAGATCCTTTTCGTACATACTATTGCTAAGACAAGTCTCCCCCAGCCTATAATGATGCACTGGATTTTTCCTACCTAAATGCAGAACTTTACATTTTTCCCTGTTAAAATTCATTTTATTGGTTTTAGCCCAATTTTCCAGCCTGTCAAGATCATCCCGTATTCCTTTGTCTGTCTTCTACTGTATTTGTAGCTCCTCCCAATTTAGTATCATCGGCAAATTTAATAAGCATTTCCTGTATTCCTTCATCCAAATCATTTATAAAGATGTTGAATAAAACAGGTCCCAGGACAGATCCTTGAGGCACTCCACTTGTCACCCCTCTCCAAGTGGATGAGGAACCATTCACAAGCACTCTTTGGGTGTGACCTGTCAACCAGTTACAGATCCACCTTACGGTAACAGGATTCAAACCACATTTTACCAACTTGTCAACAAGGACAGTATGTGGAGCCTTATCAAAAGTCTTACTGAAATCAAGATAAATGATGTCTATAGTATTCCCATGATCCAGCAAGGTAGTCACTTTTTCAAAAAAAAAGAGATCAAGTTAGTCTGACATGACTTGTTCTTGAGAAACCCATGCTGGCTCTTAGTAATCACAGCCATCCTTTCTAAATGTTCCAGGACTGTTTGATGATTTGTTCTAAAACTTTTCCAGGTATAGATGTCAAGTTGACAGGTCGGTAGTTATCCGGATCCTCCTTTTCTCCCTTCTTGAAGATGGGGAAAACATTTACCTGCCTCCAATCTTCCGGTACCACTCCTGTTCTCCAAGAATTCTCAAAAATAATAGCCAGAGGCTCAGAAATTACATCTGCAAGCTCTTTTAGTACCCTTGGATGCAGTTCATCTGAGTCTGAGGACTTAGTTTAATTTAAAGAAACTAGGTGTTTATGTACTACCCTTATGCTGAGCCTAGGTTGCAACTCCATACCCTCATTATATGTGCTGGTTGCTCTGGTGGATGATCTTCAGCGGCATCTGGATCGAGGCGGCTCAGCGGTACTGATGTTGTTAGACCTATCAGCAGCGTTCGATACGGTCAACCATCGGTTGCTGACTTGCCATCTCGCCGACGCGGGGATTCAGGGGCTGGCCTTACAATGGTTTTCCTCTTTCCTTGAAGGTCGGGGACAAAGGGTGGCGATTGGGGGTGAACTGTCCCAGAGACACACGCTTGATTGCGGGATGCCTCAGGGGGCAGTGTTCTCCCCGATGTTGTTCAACATCTATATGCGCCCCCTTGCCCAGATTGCCCAAAGGTATGGGTTGGGTTGCCATCAGTATGCTGATGACACCCAGCTCTATCTACTTATGGACGGCCAGCCTGCCTGTGTCCCAGAAAACTTGGACCTGGCGTTGCAAGCCATGGCTAAATGGCTCAGACTGAGTGGATTGAAGCTAAACCCAGCCAAGACAGAGGTCCTTTGCCTGGGTTGTCGTGGCCCGGGAAGGGAAATCCCCTCACCAGCCTTTGACGGTGTGCCACTGACAACGGCGCACAAGGTCAGGAGCTTGGGGGTACTATTGGAGCCTTCCTTGACAATGGAGGCTCAAATAGCAGCCACTGCCAAGTCCGCATTCTTCCATCTTAGGCAGGCAAGACAGTTGGCCCCTTTCCTGGAGCATGACGATCTGGCAATGGTGATCCACACAATGGTCACCTCGAGGTTGGACTACTGTAATGCCCTCTACATGGGGCTGCCCCTGTGCCGAACCTGGAAGTTGCAGCTAGTGCAGAATGCTGCTGCCCGGCTGCTATTAGGGCTTCCTAGATGGGAGCACATCCAGCCGGGGCTCCAGGGACTGCACTGGCTGCCAATAATATACCGAGTTCAGTACAAGGTGCTGGTTATTACCTTTAAAGCCCTATATGTCCTAGGACCTGACTACCTTAGGGACCGTCTCTCCCCACATGTTCCCCAGAGAGTACTGAGATCGAGTTCTCAAAACCTGCTTGCAATCCCCGGGCCAAAGGAGGCCCAACTTAAGTCGACCAGAGACAGGGCCTTTTCAATCACAGCCCCTTGCTGGTGGAATCAGCTACCAGAAGAGGTGAGGGCCCTGCGGGACCTTGGGCAGTTCCGCAGGGCCTATAAGACAGTCCTCTTCCAGTTGGCATACAACTGATAGGTACTTGAAAATTTCGAATAGAAGGCTGTACTATGGTACTTTGGTAAATGGCTTTGTTTTACTGTTTTTACTGTTTTATTGTTTGAATGTTGTAAATTCATGTATTTTAAAACTTAATCCTATGTTAGAACTTTTGTGTTGTGAGCCGCCCTGAGCCGCTTTGATGAGAAGGGTGGGATATAAACTAAATAAAATGAAATATGAAATATGTTCCATTTTTGCCATGTTGAACACTGTTACCCTCAGAAGAGAAGACTGAGAAAAAGTAGGAATTAAGCAGTTCTGCCCTCTCTTCATTACCTATTACTATTTCACTTTCCTGCCCTCACAATTTGCCCACCATGTCCTTGCTCTTTTTCTCACTCTGAATATAAGAAAAGAACCCTTTTTTGTCATTTTTAGCATCTTTGGCCAACCTAAGCTCATACTGAGCTTTAGCTTTTCTAACTTTTTTTCTTCAAGCACTGGTGATTTGTTTATATTCATCCTTGGTTATAAGGCCCTCCTTCCAATTCCTAAAAAAAGTCTTTTTTATTTCTCAGGTCTTTAGAGAGCTGTTTATGGAGCCACCTCAGCATCTTTGGCTGCTGCTTTCTCAATAGTCTGCCTGTCTCTTAGATTCCCACATATAATGGCGGAGTCAGTATGGTGTAGTTGCTAGAGTGTTGGACTAGGATGTGGGAGACCCATGTTCGAATCTCCACTCTGCTCACAGAGTGACCTTGGACAAGTCACACAGTTTCAGCCTAACCTATCTCACAGAGTTGTTGTGAGGATAAGTTGCTTTGGGTCCCCACTGGGGAGAAAGGTGGACTATCAATAAATAAATAAAATATATGTCTGAACTCACTATTGAAGTCCCTCCCCACTCCTCATCTTATCCTTTCTGCTTGGGCTGTTTTGTATTTCTGAGTTCTTATCAGTGGCTATTTTTAGTCAAACCCCTCACAGTGAGGCAAACTATCAGTTATCTAACACTATTAAATATAAGAGAATGTCTCCAAATTATCTAGACCATCTAAGTATTAGTCAAAATAATGAAAGAGTGCCATCACATTAACCCCAGATTGCAACCGTACTACAACATTCATTGGACAGAAATCCTGGGAGTCAAACAAATGAATCTGTGTTCTGTTAGAGTCTGTACAATTACTTAAGCAGGTTATATTGGTTTTGTCTCCACGTGGGTGGTACAAGGTCTGCCCCATTAGCACCTCTTAATATATCCAAGTTATAATTACATTATGATAAATCAGTAAGATCAGTTCACTTCAGATAGCAATTAACAGGAATGCCGTTCCACTAATAAAACTGGAACGTGAATTTGGGCACTTGCAGCTCATTAGCCAGAGCTCACAGCACACTCCATCTTAAGGGGAAGAAATTCCATTGATTGGCATCTCACTCTCCCCTTGTGAGGATGTTTGGGCTTTCTCAAGGCTCCAAGAGTCTGTGGCTGATGCCAGATTTGCTCCCTGCCTTCTCTTGCCACTGTGGTAAAAAGAATGCTGCATTTTTGCCTGTGCAATTATTAGGTGAAGGATCCCAGAGGAGCCAAGTAGTGGAGGTAGGTACAAAGCCTGATACTTGTTTGTATGTGTGTGGTGAAGGGGTACTGACTGGACAGCTGCTTCCCATTTTAAATCACAGGCCTTTGTGGTGCTTTGGGGTACTGGAGTTGTGTGAAAGTGAAAGCTGTTTTTCCCATAAGCAGCTCCCATCTGGCTGGGAGAAAGTTTAGATGGTCTATTTGCTTTGTGAGGGGCTGATTATGTAGTGGCACTCCACTCATGGAAAAGGAGCTCCAAAACACTTGAGACAATGTTTAAAGGGCTTTTTAAACAACACAGGAAAGAGAGGAGGAGTAAGATGAGAGAAAAATAGTTTTTTGTCTTTCTTTGGATGGTTGGGGTGGGGGGGAGAGAAATTCATTTGAGGTGAATTCATTGTTATGAAACTACTTGGTGGATCTGGATGATAAATTAGATTTGGGGGTTCCCTTCATAGATTTTTGGGGATTAGGATAGAAAATGAAAATTTGAGGGAAAAATGAATTGAAGGGCTTCATTTAATGAGGAGGGATTTGGGAATTAACTAAAAGAGAACTCATTTTGGGGTTTAATGTTCCGCAGTCAGACACCTCTTCCCCCTCTGCCTTGGTTGAGGTCCAACAGTGCTGTCTTGAGTAATTGACCAGTTACATGGTGTTGTACCTTATGGAGCACTGGTTCCAGGTTTAGTATTAACCAGACTGCGGCAAATTGGCCACTAAGGAGAACTGTTGCCTTGTGAAATTGACACACATACATAATGAATTGAACTGTGGTTCCAGAAAAATTAATTTTTTGTCGGACGAAGAATCGCCATTGAAACACGACTACTTTACCGGAAGCGTGTCACAAATTACATTTTCTGGAAAAGATACTCTGGCACCTTGTGTACAAATTTGTGTCACTGGACTTTGATTTGAATATATTGTATTTAATGTTGTCTAAATGAATTTCTGCATGTTTATATAGTCATTTAATGTAAGTTCACAAAGAACAATAAATGGCTTAATTCTATGATACAACTAGGTATTTAGCATTTACTTTTGAGTAATGGCCTTTACAGTGGAGGCTGCAACAGCAAATGTGGGTCTCAAAGAAGTGCTTTCATGCCTGGAACATATTTTTTGGTATGCAATTTATGGTCATGGACAAATCACTAATGTACTCTAGGAAATGTACATGTAGGACATGGCTGTAAACATCCCTGTTATATTTCTCTACAGCACCTGGTATTTAATGGACATAGGCCTATTACACATGGGTGTTTTGCCCCACTTTCGCCATGAATGTACATCATGTTTTCTTTTGCATTCTGCATTGTTTTTCCCTCCTTCAGTGTTCAGTTTGCTTTCCATTTGCTGTTTTCCTGGATTTTCTGAGAGGTCTTTTGTTCCAGTTTTTCCTTTATTTTGCTTCCAAGCAAAAAGCAATTTAAAAACATATAGATTCCTTCAGATTCCCCCCTCACCCCTTTTCCTGCCCCTAGTAGGCCACTCCCACACCCAGGTCATTCCACCCACTCTTTGCTGTCTACCAGACATTGGTGTGTTCCTCACTGATTGACATTTAATTTTTAATTTTTTTATCCTAAGAAAAAATAGGGGTACAGAAGAGGGATAAATAGGAAATGTAAACAGAAACAATTAAACAATAATATTTACATTAATCAAAGACATTTGTATTATATATAGTATATAACATAAAGATAAAATATGTTTCAAAATGCTTCATTTCTCAACTTTTGTTTTGCAATATTTGCATAACAAGTTACAACTTTATCAAAAGGGAATACAAGAAACAGTTATATAAAATTGAGAACATGTTGACTATATTTCAATATACCATATATGTAAAAACTTATTTTCAGTTAAAACCAATCATATAACAAATTTCAATTTCAATATTTATTTTAAAAATTCTGAGATTTTAATTTGATTTCAACATAGCATAAATCGTACTTTGCTCTGTAGATCTAGATCATGCAAACTATATTAAGATAATAAAAAAACTTTTTGACAAAAATACTGAATATAAACTAAGAAATATGTATACTCCCCCTCTGCCCAGTTATTTAACTGCATCAAATAGTTCCGGCCTAATATAAACATTTATGAATAGATCTTTATAAATTATATCTTTCTCCTCAGTTATGCACATAATATGAATAATAAGCTTTCCATTTCTCCTGGAATTCTTTAGTCAGTCTTTTGTTTACATAACTCATTAGTTTTGCAATTATGGCATATTCAGCAAATTAGTCATTCTAAGTCTCTCTAGTACTAGGACATTGTTCTGTTTTCCATTTTGTTGCTAGTGTTACTCTGGCAGCTGTAAGCACATAGTAAATCTTGTGAAGTTCTTTCGATATCAGCTAGCAAGATTTCCAATAATATAATCTCAGGTTTCATCAGAAATGTGATGACTTTTTTTTAAAAAAATCAAGTGATATGAGTCTAGCAATATGAGACTAATTCTTGTCTCAGATATAAAAATAAAGAAATCACTCCTGGCTGGGCTGCCCTCTTCTGTCGCCTGGTTTAAACTGGGTGGCAGGAGAAGGCAGTGCAGAGTTGTGCATGCAGGAAGCGGTTGACTCCCCAAACGCACAGTGATCCCAGCTGGGCTGCCCTCTCCTGCCATCCAATTTAAACTGGGCAGTGGGAGGATGCAGCGCAGAGCTGTGCCTGCTGGGAACCATTGGCTCGGAAAAGTTTGAAACAAATACATTATTCTTGGTAGAATATTCATTTTAATTGCGGCTATTCTACCCAACAGTGACAAATTAAGTTTATTCCACTTTAACATATCTTCATCCATTTTACGCCATAGCTTCTCATAATTATTTTTGAACAAATCAATATTTTTTATTGTTATTTCCACACCCAAATATTTTACCTTGGAGGTAACTTCACAGCCCGTTAGTCTCTGCAATTCTTGTTGCTTATTTATTTGCATATTTTTACATAGAAGTTTTGATTTTTCTTTATTAACACAAAGTCCCGCCAACTCCCCATATTCTTGTATTTTGGCTAACAACAAAGATGTGACTTGTATGGGGTTTTCATTTATAAACATTATATCATTTGCAAAAGCTCTGTATTTGTAAGTAAATCCTTTTACTTTTAATCCTTCTATTTCTGCATGCATAGCAAGCCTGGAGGTGCAGAACTGTGCATGCAGGGAGCGACTGCCCATTGTGAGCCATTTCATGCACTCAGAAATTTGAATAAGCAACCCATGTTACAAGCATGGTGAGGGGTCTGGAGACCAAGTCCAATGAGGAAAGGCTGAAGGAGCTGGGGATGTTTAGCCTGGAGAGGAGGCTGCTGAGAGGTGATATGATCACCATCTTAAAGTACTTGAAGGGCTGTCATATAGAGGATGGTGTGGAATTGTTTTCTTTCTTTTTTTTGTTAAACATATTTTGTAACATATAGTAACAAATTATATTTCTTGCATCATTAGTAACTTTTATCCATCCCATATATTACTTTCTACCCACCCCTCCCCCCGTTACTTGATCCCCGCCGGTGTTATTTACTTAAAGTACTAATGTTTAAAGGTACCCTTAACTAATAAAAACAAAAATTAATATTCTTCTTTTTTCTAAGACTTAATCATTATCAAAAATTGTCCAATGTCCTTTTATTTTCCACTCTTTTTCTACATATCTTTTGAACTTTTTCCACTCCATCTTAAAAACTTCTAAATCATAGTCTCTTAAAATTCTTGTTAATTTGTCCATTTCACTCCATGTCATAACTTTTACAACCAATCCCATTTCTCTGGTATTTTTTCTTGCTTCTACAACTGCGCATATAATGCCCTAGCAGCTGAAAGCAAGTACCAAATTATAGTTCTATCTTCTTTTGGAATTTTTTCCATTTGTAATCCCAACAGAAAAGTCTCTGCAACTTTCTTAAATTAATATCCCAAGATCCTAGAAATTTCTTGTTGAATCATCTGCTAATACTTTTTTGCTCTTTCACAAGTCCACCACATATGGTAGAAAGAACCTTCATGTTTTTTACATTTCCAACATCTGTCTGGCATCTTATTATTCATCTTTGCCAATTTCTTAGGTGTCATATACCATCTATACATCATTTTAAAACAGTTCTCTTTATTTATTTATTTATATTAGGATTTATACCCCGCCCTTCTCACCTAAGTGTCTCAGGGCGGCAGGGCAGGGCAGGGCAGTGTCTCTTTAATACTATGACACGTCGAAAGCTTCATAGAGTTCTTCCACAAATATTCCCAAGTTTCCATCTGTATTTCTTTATTAACATTAATTGCCCACTTAATCATTTGAGATTTCACTACTTCATCTTCCGTAGACCATTTTGAAAGTAATTTATATAATTTTGAAACTAATTTTTCGTTGTCTCCAAGCAGAACTTTTTCCATTTCTGTTTGCTCTTTTCTTATTCCTTCAGTTTTAATGTCATTCTCCACCAAGCTCTTTATTTGTTGCATTTGAAACCAATCATATTTATTATTCAGCTCTTCAGCAGTTTTCAATTCTATTTTGCCACTTTGTATTTTTAATAGTTGATTATATGACAACCAGTTTTCTTCACCCATCTCAGCTGTTATTTTTATCACTTCTGCTGGCACTATCCATAACGGTTTTCTCTCATCTCCATATTTCTTATATTTCATCCATGTATTTAGCAAGCTGTTTCTTATATAATGGTGGGAGAAAAAGCCGTCTATCTTTTTCCCCCCATAATACATATAAGCGTGCCAGCCAAATTTATTTCCATGACCTTCCAACGCTAAGAGTTTTTTGTTTAACAACATTATCCATTCTTTTATCCATACTAAGCAAACTGCTTCATGATATAATTTTAAGTCTGGTAATTGAAATCCGCCTCTCTCTCTTGCATTTGTTAAAATTTTCATTTTAATTCTTGGTTTCTTCCCCGCCCACACAAACTCTGAAAGTTTTCTTTGCCATCTATTAAATTGTTTACTGTCTTTCACAATCGGAATAGTTTGAAACAAATACATTATTCTTGGTAGAATATTCATTTTAATTGCGGCTATTCTACCCAACAGTGACAAATTAAGTTTATTCCACTTTAACATATCTTCATCCATTTTACGCCATAGCTTCTCATAATTATTTTTGAACAAATCAATATTCTTCATTGTTATCTCCACACCCAAATATTTTACCTTGGAGGTAACTTCACAGCCCGTTAGTCTCTGCAATTCTTGTTGCTTATTTATTTGTATATTTTTACATAGAAGTTTTGATTTTTCTTTATTAACACGAAGTCCCGCCAACTCCCCATATTCTTGTATTTTGGCTAACAACAAAGGTGTGACTTGTATGGGGTTTTCATTTATAAATATTATATCATCTGCAAAAGCTCTGTATTTGTAAGTAAATCCTTTTACTTTTAATCCTTCTATTTCTTTATCTTCTTGAATTTGCATCAGTAATATTTCAAGAGTCATTATAAACAACAGTGGGGAAAGTGGACAACCTTGTCTTGTACCTTTACTAATTATCATGTCTTCTGTAAGATCAGCATTTATACATAGCCTTGTATGTTGTTCAGTATGTATTGCTTTTATCATTCTTATAAAGTTTTCTCCCAGCTCCATTTTCTCCATTACTGCAAACATAAAATCCCAATTTAAATTGTCAACTGCTTTCTCTGCGTCCACAAAGAATAATGCTACTTCCTTTTCTAGTGGTCTTTCATAATAGTCTACAATATTTACAACAGTTCTGATATTTTCTCTTATTTGCCTTCTGGGAAGAAACCCCGCTTGATCTTCTTTTACAAAATTTATCAAATATTGTTTAAACCTTTCTGCCAAGATTCTTGTATATATTTTATAGTCATTATTAATAATGAAATTGGTCTAAAAATTTTTACGTTCGTAACATCTCTATCTTCCTTTGGAATCAATGAAATAACAGCTTCCTTCCACGTATTTGGTATTTTCCCTTTTGTTCTTATAATATTCATCAATTTCTGAAGTTTTGGGATTAACACCTCTTTGAGGGTTTTAAAACATTTAGCTGTATATCCATCTGGCCCAGGTTCTTTTCCATTTTTCCATTGCATTAATTGCTGCTTCAATTTCTATTTTTTTCAATTGGATCGTTCAAAACTTTTTGCATATTTTCTGCTAAGGGTGCTATTTTTATCTTTTGTAAGTACTCATCCATCTTTTATTTTAACACCTTTAAATAACTTGGCATAATACTTAAAGAATTCTCTTTTTATTCCTTTTTGATCTACCACCTTTCTTCCATTCACCACAATTTTATTAATAATTTTACTTTCTCTCTTTTTCTTCAGTTGCCAGGCCAAATATTTTCCATGTTTGTTTGCTCCCTCAAAAGATTTCTGCTGCAATCTTTTCAGATTCCATTCCAGTTCTTTATTTAACAAATGTCTCATTTGCATTTGTAATATTGTAATCTCCCTTATAATTTTCTTTTTCCCTGGCCTTTTTCTCAGTTCCCCTTCTTTTTTCTTTATTTCATTTTGAATGTCCAACATCTGTTTTTCTTTTGCCCTCTTATCTTTGTTATTCAATGTAATCAATATTCCTCTCATTACTGCTTTATAAGCATCCCAGACTGTCTGAAATTCTATATCCTCTTTATTGTTTATTTGGAAGAAAGCTTTAGTTTCATTTTCTAGAGATGTCACTATTTCTTTATTCTGTAGTAAATCTTCATTCAATTTCCATCTTCTCAACATCTTAGACAATTTTGTAATCCACATTATTGGGCTATGGTCAGCCCCAATTTTAGGTAAAATCTCTATTTTCTTTGTTATAACGCCTAAGTCTTTAGTGCCAAACAACATGTCAATTCTGGAAAAAGTTTTATGTCTTGCTGAAAAAAAAAGTATTGTCCCGCACTTCAGGATTAAATTTCCTCTGTATATCCTCCAAATTTTCTTGTTTGACCAATTCAAAAAAAGACTGGCAATTTTCCTTTTTTATTATTTTTTCCCCCAGACCTATCCAGTGTTTTCTTAATTGTTCCATTAAAGTCCCCCATCATCAAAACTTGGTCATAAGTCAGTTCATCAAATTGTTGTATAATGTCTTTTTAAAAAGCATCCTTTGCACCATTTGGTGCATACAGTCCCAATAACAACTTTTTTTGAATTTAATATTATTTCTACTGCTACAAATCTTTCATCTTTATCTTTAAACACTAATTTCGGCTCCAATTCTTGTTGAATATAGAAAATCACTCCCCTTTTCTTCTGTTCAGCCAATGAATAAAATTCTAGTCCCAGTTGTTTATTCCATAAAATTTTGTAATCCTTTTGTTTGATATGCACTTCTTGTAAACAAACTATATTACAATTTTGCTTTTTAATCCAATAAAATGTTGCCTTTCTTTTTTGTGGTGAATTTAGTCCATTTACATTCCAAGATAATAATTTGTAATCCATCATGGTGCAAATTCTTTATGTTCTTCATAAAACCTACACAGTTCCTGTGTGCTTGTAATTATAATCCTTTTTCCTTGCAACTCAAAGCTCAGACCTTCAGGTATTATCCATCTATACCTAATTTCATTGTCACGTAGGTTTTTTTTGTCAATTTTTGTATGCTTTTCTGTCATTTATCACTTGTCTTGGCAATTCTTTCATGATTCTTACTCTGCTGCCTCCCACTATCAATGTCTTTTCAAAAATTTTATTCAAGATTTTTCCCACCATTTCTTTTGTCATATATTTTATAACCACATCTCTTGGTAGGTTATTTTTCTTGGCATATAGTGAGTTCACTCTATACATATAGTCATACATGCTTCTAGTTCCTTCAGGAACTTCTTCCAAAAATTCTGCAATTATTCTTATTATATATCCTTTCAAATCGGTCTCTTCATCCTCAGGTACTCCTCTCAGACGTATCTGGGTTTCCAACAATTTGCAGTCATGAATTGCCTTTTCTTGCATTTTTAGCAAGGTGGAATCATGTACTTTCACTCTCTCTTCCACCTCTTGCACTTTTTTTGATGTTACCACAGTCTCATTTCTGAGATCTTCTGTATCTTTCCTTAGCTCTTCAATGTCTTTTCTAATTTTTTTAGAAGCAGTTATCATGTCTCTCACCCCTTTCATCATCCTGGCTTCCATTGCTTCTAATTGCTCTTGCATTTTCTCCATTGAAGCAGTCCTTGCACGGGTTAACTTATGCTCTGGCATATAAAAAAACAACGAAAATTTTGACCTCTCCAAATTAAATTTAAACTAGTAGTCCATTTTGTCCCACTCTGTCCTCAGTATGGCTTCTCTAAGACATTAAAAAACAGTCAATTCTTCAAAAGCATTCACCCTTGTATCATCAGTACAAATAAATCTCCTTGTCAGAAGATGCCAGATTCCCTAGGGCTGTTCCACTACAAAGACTGACTTTCATCTGTGTCCCAAGAAATAGCAGATTGGGCAACCAGGGAGGTTTTCCTCAATCTGCATGTATGAAAGAGCAAGATCTATCTTGCTTCTGTGGCACGCACCAATTTAAAAAGCTGCTTAGTCCCACAAGTTAGTTTAAGATGTCCTGCTTGTGAGTACATGTAAGTTGGTAATATACCTTATATGCCTGATACCTGACTGATAGGCATTATATATAACTGTCATCTGAGAGAATACTTGTTTTTTATTTGGTTGCTAAGATTTTTCTTAGGGGAATGCTGCACCACGTGATTGGCACTCTTCTTGTTATTCATTTGTGGTTATGATGTACAGTTACTAGAAATGTCTGAATGGCTGGTCAGTAATTTTTAAGTAATTGTATCATCTGGTGTTTTCTGTATAAAGCTATTTGTATGGCATGTACAATATTATTAATCATGCTTATTTTCTTACTCACTTTTCTCCATCTTTCCTGTACACTTAAGCAAGCTTATAAAACAAAGTATTTTTAAAGTCTAGCCTTTCTCCTCTACTTAAATTATTAGAAATAATTTAAGTAAGTACACATGGGTGCCAAAGTTGCTGCAAAGTTAATCAGTAAGTCCATCAAAGTCAGTATTGTCTAATGAAATGGACAGCAGCTGTCCAGGGTCTCAGAAGTCTTTCACATTATCTACAATTTGAACCTTTTAACTGAAGATGCTGGGGATTTAAGAACCTAGAAGGTTGATCAGCCTAAAAAAAGGAATAATATGCATCTATTTATTACAAAGCACACAGTAACTACAGATACGAAAAGATAAAAACAATGAGATAGTGTGCATACATTACATCCACATAGCATACAGTGACACATGTACATTGCATGTACAGTAAGTAATGAAGACCAAAACACTGGTTACACAAAATAAGCAGTAGACCAAACACATTTTTGCCCAGAGGACCTTTCTTCAGTGGTCTAAATAATGACAACACACTAGAAATGTAAGTATAAAATATCTGTTCCAAACCAGGCAGGTTGTGTCATTCATTTTTGGTTTACCCATGAAGACACACTTAGAATGACCAAGGGTAGTATGATCATATAGAGCTATCATCTTTGATGGGTATGGGGTCTTCTATGTGCACAGGCCTGATTGTAATCAATACTTTATTATTTGGAGCTACACTATTTAGTTTGGAGCTAAACTATTTAGTTGATTCACACACAACCTGCCTGATATGGAACATAAAATTTATACTTACATTTCTAATGTGTTGTCATTACTTAGATCACTGAAGAAAGGCACTCAGGGCTGAAACATGTTTGGTTTAGTGGTTACTTTGTTTAACCAATGTTTTGGTTTTAGTTAATGTATGTGAAATGTACATGTGTTGTTGTATGCTGTGTGGACGTAATGTAATACCCACTATCTCGCAGTTTTTATCCACATTTTAAATGTATATTAAAATAATAGATGTATCTTATTCATATATCTAGGTAACGGTACAGGAAAGAAGAAAATGGGGAATTGAAAAAGATTTTCAATTTTACAGTTGTCAAGGTCTTTCAAGGGTATAAATAATATATGATGCATAAAATACATGTCAAAAATAAACTTGTTCAAAATATTTCTATTTAGTTTTTTTCTATTCTTATCATTGTAGCCACAAGAAAAATTGGATCTATTTCAATACACTATGCCCCTGTTCATTTAGTAGACTGTATTAATTTGAAAGGTAAAGGTAGTCTCCTGTGCAAGCACCAGTCGTTTCTAACTCTGGGGTGAATGAAGAGCCCCGTGGTGCAGAGTGGTAAGTTACAGTACTGCAGTCCAAGCTCTGCTCATGACCTAAGTTCTATCCTGGCAGAAGCTGCATTCAGGTAGCCCACTCAAGTCTGACTCAGCCTTCCATCCTTCTGAGGTAGGTAAAATGAGTACCCAGTTTGCTGGGGGTAAAGTATAGATGACTGAGGCCACCCTGTAAAAAGTCTGCCATGAAAATGTCATGATGTGATGCCACCCCAGAATCAGAAATGACTGGTGCTTACATAGGGGACTACCTTTACCTTTATTATTTATTTCATTTATTTATTTTGGTAGATTTATATTCCCATAAAGGGCTCAGGGTGGACTACAGACATAATAAAAATGGTTAAAATCCAACAATAAAATAATAATATACAATCAAAACAACACAGCTCAATAAAATGTAACATAGGCAGAGCAAGCACATTTTGCAGATTAAAACATAAATATCAGCCTGAATATAATAGTCCAGATGTTGTGTCATGTTAGGGGAGGCCAGTAGATGGTGTAGGCAGTATTTATTTATTTATGTTATTTTTTATTCCGCCCTTTCCCACAAGCAGGCTCAGGGCGAATCACAACAAGAGTTAAAACAATTAAAAACTATAAACTAAAACCATAAAATACAATAAAACAAATAACACATATATCAAAGGTGGTGGTTCACACTGGGCACATTCTATATATCAGTACAGCAGTAGGCCCACAGATGAAATAATAAATTGAGATAAAATAATATAGAATCATGGCAGGCAAGGGAGCCCAAGCAGATGGAAATAACGATGTCAGCTGCCTCAACCGAAGGCCCAGCGGAACAGCTTCATCTTGCAGGCCCTACGAAATGGCATCAAATCAGGTAGGGCCCAGATCTCCACAGGGACTGATTCCACCAGGCTGGGGCCAAGGCCAAAAAGGCCCTGGCCCCGGCCCTGGTTGAGGCAAGCCAAAAATCCTTTGGGCCAGGGATGGTCAAAAATGCTGCAAAGCAGAATGCAGCGATCTCTGGGGCACATATGGGGAGAGGTGGTCCCACAGGTATGTCGGTCCCAGGGCACGCAAGGCTTTAAATGTTAAGACCAAAGTCTAGAAGCAGATCTGGTACTCTATTGGTAGTCAGTGCAATTGGTGCAGCACTGGCTGGATGCTTGCCCATAGAGGCAATGCAGTTACCAGCTGTGCTGCCGCATTTTGCACCAGCTGGAGTTTCCAGATCAGCCGCAAGGGCAAGCCCGCATAGAGCAAGTTACAGTAGTCCAATCTGGAAGTGACCATTGCATGGATCGCTATAGCGAAGTCCTGGGAGGACAGGTAGGGCGCTAGTTGTCTAATCTGCCGAAGATAGTAAAAGGCAGATCGAGCAACTGCTGTGATCTGGGCCTCCATGAAAAGTGAGGCATCCAGCATCACTCCCAGGCTCTTCATCTTCTGGGCCGGCACAAGAGGTGCACTGTCCAGGGTTGGGAGCCGGATGCCCGACACTAACCCCACATGGCTCAAGTACAAGTCCTTCGTCTTAGCTGGATTAAGCTTCAGCCGACTTAACTTATTTATTTATTTATTTATTTTATATCCCGCCCTACCCCACTGAGGCGGGCTCAGGGCGACTTAACTGCAACCATCCAGTTACAGCTTCTAAGGCCCTTGTCAGATGATCAGGGGTGGAGTCTGAATGGCTGTCCATTAACAGATAGAGCTGGGTGTCATCTGCATACTGGTGACAATCCAGTCAATAACCTCGAGCAATCTGGGCAAGGGGGTGCATATAGATGTTAAACTTCCTGGGCAAGATAATAGCTCTCCTTTCAATGAGGTGCTGCAATGAGGTCTGCTTGCCAAATGCCACCCTTTGTCCCTGACCATGGAGAAAGGAGGCGAACCACTGTAAGGCAACCCCCTGAACTCCAATGTCGGCAAGGCAATGAGTCATTAGATCATAATCGACCTCGTCAAATGCTGCTGATAGGTCTAGAAGCAACAGCAGCGCTGACCTGCCTTGATCCAGATTCCTTCTGAGGTAATCTGTGAGAGCAACCAGAACAGTCTCCGTCCCATGACCTGGGCAGAAGCCAGCCTAGAATGTATCCTCCAGGAAAGCTTGAAACTGCTCCGCCCAGTAGAGGAAGGATGCCCGCCTGTCTCAACCAAAAGCCTGGTGGAATAGCTCCGGAATGGCAGTAAATCCGGTAGGGCCCAAATCTCCTTGGGGAGTTGATTCCACCAGGTCGGGGTCAGGGCCAAAAAAGTTCTGGCCCTGGTTGAGGCAAGTTGGACATCCTTTGAAAGAAAATTTCATGATCTTAAAATATAAAATAACCTTAACATTACATTAATATTTCATTCTAAATTAAACCATATCAATTCTTAGATAACTTAATGTATTTTAAACCTTGATTATAAAACCATATAAAATGTAACAATAAGAAACATATATGGAATATTGAATATATTGACAGAGAAAGATTTCTCTAACAAATTAACAGCAATATTTTGGTTACTTCTTACAACTGAGACCCAGATGTATCTTATTCTTTTGTTTAGCTGCTCAACTTTCTAGATTTCTAACTTGCTTCTCAGATTTTTCTTTCTTTCTCTCTTTCTCTCACTTTCTTTCTTTTTCATCTGGGACCTCTGGCATGCCAAGCGAGTGCACTACCCCTGAGCTACAGCTCCTTCCAAACCTCAAGAGTTGCCAGCTGTCAGGAGAAAAAAAAATGTCTTGCCCATTTAATAGAGGTCAAATGGGATGTTTTTGCTGGGTGATGTTATGTACTTCCCTGCCAAGAAGGGCTTCAGCTGCCCATTTCTACACATTAAGCCTCTATAAAGGGACAGGACATTTTTCTCCAGGCCTGTTTGCAACTCTGCTAACCTGTTATTCAAGTATTCAAAAACAGAGAGGCATTCCATGGCTCATATGTGAACAATGCATAAGTATGTAACATAATTCATCAAATATCTAGTCTGCTTTTGTTATTAGCTAGAAAAAAATGTGCTTTAAAATACTGTACCAAATTCCTCTAGGGATGTATGTGGTATAAAAATGATGTATCTAATTGAATAGCCACAGTACTGCTATGGGGTTTTTTTTTAATAATAACTTTCTCTTTAGCAATTTTTTCATGTTTGTAAATGAACTTCTCTTTTAGATTTGTGTTGCAGAGAGCACATAGGAATGAAATTGACTTCTAATAATATGTTCTGATGATGTTGTACCATAATTACTAATGGTCTGAAGACATGGCATAGAATTGTACTCAGGGAATTGTTAGCAAAATTCAGTTCACACTGCATCAGTTAAAAAAAACCCACCCTTTTTAAATTAAGAACTTCAATAAGGCTCACATAATTATTTTAAAAAAATATGTATTAATTGTGTGCTGAATTATTAAAGAGAGACCCTACTTTATGTAATCATGCAGCAACTGGGTCAAGATCCCTTTGATAAGGGAGATTGCAATATTACAAAGCCAACTGAGACATTTGTTAAATAAAGAAGTGGAATGGAATTTAAAAAGGCTTCAACAAAAATCTTTCGAAGCAGCGAACAAACCTGGAAAATACCTGGCCTAGCAAATGAAAAAAAAGGGGAAATAAAATTATTAAAAAAATTATTTTGGGAGACAAGGAAATTGTTGACCAGGAAGGAATCAAAAGAGAATTTTATAAATATTATGCCAAGCTGTTTAAAAGTCATGTGGTGGACAAGGGAAAGACTGATGAATATTTATAGAAAATTAATGTAAAGCCCTTAACTGAAAATATGGAGAAGGTATTAAATGAACCAATTGGAAAGCAAGAAATAGAGGCGGCAATTAATTCAATGAAATTGGGGGAAGCTCCCGGCCCAGATGGTTTCACAGCAAAATTTTATAAAGTCCTCATGGAGGCTCTACTACCAAAACTGCAGAAACTGATGAATACTATAAGAATTGATGGGAAAATGCCTAATACTTGGAAAGAAGCAGTAATTTCATTGATACTGAAAGAAGACAGAGCCGCCACAAATGTAAAAAACTATAGACCAATTTCATTACTTAACAATGATTACAAAATATATGCTAGAATATTAGCAAAACGCCTGAAACAGCATTTGAATAACTTTATTAAAGAAGAGCAAGCAGGGTTTCTTCCCAGGAGGCAAATTACAGACAACATTAGAACGGTGATAGATATTATTGAATATTATGAGAAACATCCTGAAAAGGAAGTAGCACTATTTCTTGCAGATGCAGAGAAGGGCATTTGACAATGTGCATTGGGATTTTATGTGTGCAGTAATGGAGAAACTGAGATTGGGAGAAGATTTCGTAAGAATGGTGAAGGCGATATATACTGAACAACAAGCAAGACTCTGTATAAATGCAGATTTGACAGAAAAAATGATAATCAGAAAAGGAACGAGGCAAGGTTGCCCTCTATCTCCATTGATATTTATAATGCCCTCAGAGATATTGCTTATGCGAATCCAAGAAGATAAAGAGATAGAAGGACTGAAATTGAAAGGTTTTTCTTATAAATACAGAGCGTTTGCTGATGATGTGATGTTTATAAATGAAAATCCAACTCAAGTTATACTGTTGCTGCTTTGTAAGATACAAGAATATGGAGAGCTGGCAGGCTTCTATATAAATAAAGAAAAGTAAAAAAAAATGTGTAAAAATATTTCAAATAGTAAACAAGAAGAATTACAAAGTTTAACCAAGTGTGAAGTGACTTCTAAAGTAAAGTATCTAGGTATAGAAATAACAACAAAAAACATTGACTTTTATAAAAATAATTATTAAAAACATTAATTAAAAATTAAAAAAATTAAAAAATAATTATAAAAACATACTTATAAAAATAATTATAAAAACAAAAAAATTGACTTTTATAAAAATAATTATGAGAAGCTCTGGTGGAAAATTGATGGAGACTTATTAAAATGGAATAAGTTGAACTTGTCTATACTGGGCAGAATCTTGGCAATTAAAATGAATGTGTTACCAAGAATTATGTTCTTGTTTCAAACAATTCCAATAGTGAAGGATAACAAACAATTTAATAAATGGCAAAGGAAACTTTCAGAATTTGTATGGGCTGGCAAGAAACCAAGAATTAAAATGAAAATTTTGACCAATGCAAAAGAGAGGGGAGGCTTCCAACTACCAGATCTAAAGCTATACCATGATGCAGTTTGTTTGGCTTGGATTGAGGAATGTATGACGCTACCAAATAGAAAATTATTAATGTTAGAAGGCCATGGAAACGTTTTTGGTTGGCATGCATATCTGTGTTATGGGGAAAGTAAGATGGATGGCTTCTTCCTACATCACTATATTGGAAGTAATTTGTTAAAAACATGATTGAAATACATAAGATTTGGGGATGAGAGGAAACCGCTTTGGATTGTGCCAATAGAAGTAATAAAGTTATATTCAGACATTAAAGAAGAGAAATAATTATCATATAAACAACTGTTGAAAATACATGGCGGCAAGGTGGAATTAAAATCTGCGGAAGAATTGGAATATAAGTATAATTGGTTTCAACTGCAACAAATCAAGAGTTTACTTGAAGAGGATATTAAAAATGATGGAGTAAGACAAGAACAAACAACTGGAAAGAATGCTGTTTGGCGATAATGAAAAATTGATTTCAAGAATCTACAAATTATTGTTGAAATGGTCTACTGAAGATGTAGTTAAATCTCAAATGATAAAGTGGGCAATAAATGTAAATAAAGAAATACAGATGGAACAATGGGAGTACTTATGGAAGAACTCTATGAAGATATCAACTTGCAATAATATTAAAGAGAACTGTTTTAAAATGCTTTATTGGTGGTACATGACACCTAAGAAACTGTCAAAAATGAACAATCAGGCGTCGGACAGATGCTGGAAATGCAAAAAAGCATGAAGGATCTTTCTACCATAGTACATATTGAAGTGAGTTTTATGTGTTTTTATGTATTTTATTGTATAATTATTAATGTATTTTAAACTGATTTTTGTTAGCTTTTTATGTTGTAAGCCGCCCTGAGCCCACCTCGGTGGGGTAGGGCGGGATATAAATCGAATAAAATAAAATAAATAAATAAAATATGTGATGGACCTGCGAAAAGGCAAAGCTATTTTGGCAAATGATTCAGCAAGAGATTTCAAGAATTCTGGGCTATAACATCAAGAAGGCACCGGAAGCCTTTCTGGTGGGATTACAAACAGAAAACTTTCCGAAACAACATAGAACAATAATTTGGTACATGCTTTCAGCTGCATGGATATTGTATGTGCAGATGTGGAAGCAAGACAAAATACCAGAAAAGTGGGACTGAATTATGAAAGTTATGCATTGGAGTGAAATGGACAGGCTTACCAGAATCTTAAAAGAACAAGATCTGGAGCAGTTTAGAATGGAGTGGGAAAAATTTCAGAAATATGTTGAAAAACAATGGAAGGTCAAAAGACATTTGGTGATTTTTGACAACAGTTGAATGTTGGTGGAATAGTAAATGGATCTTTTCTTTTGTTTTTCTTCTTTGATAGGACTATAGTTAAAAGTGTGATTATGGAAATATATACTTTTTCAATTTTGCTTTTATGATAAGAGTTTAAGGCATATAATAGTAGTACATGGGTTTTTTTCTTTACCTTATCTTCATCTTATTACAGTTATAAGTTTTTTCTCTTTATGAAGATTCTAAAAATGTAAAAATTACCTTTTATTTCTTTTTAGTACTTTTTAGTACATTAGTTAAAATGCACCCGTGGAGGTCATGAAAAGGGGGGGAGGGAGGAGGAAAATGCAATGTATTGGTATTTTAATAATAGACAAGTATTAATATTATATATTGCAGAGACCACTTTAATGCCAAAAATATACTGGCATCATAGTCAATGAGAATAAGCAGGAGGTCCAAAACTGACTTTTAAAAAAACATATAAAAAGTTGGTCATAAATAAAATGACCAACGTGAACGTAAAGATTAAGGACACAATCCAGAGGATTATTATTTCACTAGGGTTTGTACTGCAGAACTTTCTAGTGGAAGGGAACCTTAATGCTGTACCTTACATGAGCCACCAGAGCAAAGATGGGGACTATCTTGCTTCTTCCTGGACAGACCATGCCTCTGGTGGTACAGGTTGAGGCCAGGCACAGCTGTATCCTCACCATCCTGGGCATGATGAGGTCAGTGCAGAGGTGTACAGGTAATGTGACGTTTCTCTTCATTGGCTGCACCACACTCATGCCAGCAGGACAAACACAGGTCCTATGCACCTGCTGCATCTTACCAGCTACAATGTGCCTGGGCCAGCACAGACTGAAGCCAGGCATTACAGTGTCATGCCACTCTTTGTGGTCTGAAGCTATGCACTGCAGTGCCCATGCTCCTGCTCACCACCTGTACCAAAGTCCATGGTAAAATAGTACCATCTAATCAGATGTCTTCCTGATACCTTCAGCTACAGGATTTTAAGGATCAGATTTTGAGAAATACTTTTCTCTGCCAGAGGCTGCTATATGGCTTGACCCAGTACAATGTAGCTTCATATATTCATACTTGCTTATTCAGGATGCCAGGTTCCATATAATCTGAAACAGCCTACTGGTTTCAGATTATATGAATCTGACATCTTGCAATGAGCATCATGAGCATATAAGGCAGCCCTATACAGAGCACTTCCTGGGCAATCAGCTCTAGGTATTGTAGAATTTATGCTGTGTCCTGCTTATTTGGTAATAATGTGTTCTAGTTCTCTGTACCTATTGAACTTGTAGGGGGCAATACTAAATAGGTTTGCTTAGAAGTAAATCCATGGTTTTCATTGGGTTTACTCCCAAGAATAATTTCATTGGGATATCAACCCAGTTTGTTTCCAAAACTTCAGATGGATGAAATTTTAAAAATTCTTAAATAGAATAACAATCCAGAAACTTCTTCCTAAGAAATGTGGAAAGTGTATTAATTTGATCCTAAATTAGGATCCTTTGCTTTTCCACTGAAAACAAGTTGGCAATGGTATTCTATGACTGGCAGAAACTATCAAGGAAAAAAGGAAAGGAAAAAAAAACGAAAGGTCCCTTGTGCAAGCATCAGTTGTTTCCGACTCTGGGGTGACGTTGCTTTCACAATGTTTTCACGGCAGACTTTTTACGGGGTGGTTTGCCATTGCCTTCCCCAGGCATCTACACTTTCCCCCCATTGAAAGAAGCATAGAACATTAAAATACTGATATTGGGAATGAAGGCATTTTTAGAAATGGCACGCTCATATGTTAACAGAAAAAAGTACAGCAATGAAAAGCTGTGGTCACAATGTAAAGTCCCTCTAAGAAAAGTATTTTGGATTGAATTTAGCAATCAAATGCAAAACTGATACATATACATAATTAGAAATTTTAGAATGCATTATATTTAATAGTATATAGCTAAAATTCTGAACTCTCAATGGTATTTTTGTCTCTCCTGCAGACTCTTTAACTGATGGCATATGGACTCATGCCAATTAGAAATAGTAAGTGGGGAACTTGCAAGGACTTGCAGAGGGCATTTCATTTCCACTCCCCCACTATTTCCACTTAACTGTTTCTAGCAGCACCCATAGCCTCTCCTTCCCTTTCCCTGTGTCTTTCATTCACATCTACTAGCCAAAGTACCTTTATCTTTTCTAAGCATTCTCACCCCAGCAGCCTTTCCCTGGGAAAATCTAGGCAATCTATGCAGTGTCAGCTGTTGGGCCAGGCTCACTTCCATAGTGGGGAACCCACAAGAACTTGTACATGCCAGTTTCCCCTGTAACCCTTTTTTTTTTTAAAAAAAGATAAAGGTGCAAGCACCAGTCATTTCCGACTCTGAGGTAACATTACTTTCACAGTGTTTTCACAGCAGAATTTTTAGGGGGTGGTTTTGCCATTGCCTTCCCCAGTCATTACACTCCCCCCCCCCAGCAAGCTGGGTACTCATTTTACCAACCTCAGAAGGATGGAAGGCTGAGTCAACCTTGAGCCGGCTACCTGAACCCAGCTTCCGCTGGGATTGAACTCAGGTCGTGAGCAGAGTTTAGGACTGCAGTACTGCAGCTTTACCACTCTGTGCCACAGGCTCTCCTGTAACCCTGTCTCCATGCAATTTCCTATTTCCCTTATCCTGGCAGCCCTCATATCCTTGCCTTTCTCTGTTTCCCTCTCACCCACCTACCAACCTGTCTTTTTATCTGCTCCCCTGATTTCAGAATGCCAGTTTGGTATAGTGGCTAAGTGCGTGAACTCTTATCTGTGAGAACTGGGTTTGATTCCCCACTCCTCCACTTGCACCTGCTGGAATGGCCTTGGGTCAGCCATAGCTCTCGTAGTTGTCCTTGAAAGTGCAGCTTTTGTAAAAGCCCTCTCTTTAGATTATATGCTGGTATGCCCTTTGCTTAGGGAAAAGGTTTTTAAGTTTTAGGTGCTCCCATATTTGGAAGCATATCATTTTCCTATTTCTCTTATGGCTGAACTACCTCCCATAAAAGAGCACTCTTTATCGTCTTTAGTGGCCAAACCTCGAAACAGTTCTGCCATCCCAAATGGTCCACTCAGCTTAGTCTCAGATTAAAGGAACAGTTGTTACCTGAGTTACTTTCTCATCTCTGTATGTTGCTGTCTAACCCAGCTTTTTTGCAGGATCCCTTGCTGGAATATGATAAAGTGATCCAGCAGTTTGGAAACACTGTTTTTTTATATATATATGAATATATTTATTATTTTTGATCCTTTACATCAAACTTATCCTTCTTCTCATACAAAATATACATCTAGTCCTCCATTGCCTTTTACTAAATATTCTTGTTCAGTCCTTTCAGTCTAAATGTTCTTATTTCGGTCCATATTGAGGCCTTCTCACCTTCAAGTAAAACAGCCAATTTTTAATCTAGTTCCTCTTCTAGGCCTTATTCGATCCTTTTCCTCTTTCCTCTTCCTTTTCTTATCACCGCCAGAGTCTTCCTGTCCTAATAGTAAAGATGGGAATGTTTTAGTACCTAGGATTTCTATCTTCCATTACAGTCATCACTCTATATTTCTTCCCCGATCCCTCCCTTGGATACTCATCTTTCTAGCCAGGGGCACAAATTAAGGAGCTTCCACCGAATGTCCCGCCATTGACCCTCTAGCGACCACTACAAATATGAGTACCATTTCTCCTTTATCCTTCTTATTTTTGACTCCCATTGCTCATCTTGATTAATTATAGCTATGATATTTGACAGAATATATTCAAATAAAGTTATGCCAGTTTTGTTCCGTCCATTTAGTTTTATCCTTCCAAAGGCTATTATTGCCTTACCAGCTAACACCATTGCTTTGAATAAGTCTAGATCTTCTTTTTTAACTTCGTGTTTATTTAATATGCTCCCGAACATTAAGTCTAGATCTATATTTGGTCTTATAGCAAAAAACTTATAAATGTGGTCTATTACCTTCTCCCAAAAAGCTTTGACTTCTAAGCATTCCCACCACATGTGGGAGTACCACCCTTTTTCCTTTCCACAACACCAACAATTTGAATTCAGACCCAGGAACATATTGGCTAACGTTGCTGGCGTTCTACACCATTTTATAAAAATGTTTAACTCCAATTCTCTAAATCTATACATTTTAAGCTCATGTATACCTTTCTTGAGATTGTCAAATGGTTTATCTGCTAAATTAGTTTCTACACTCCATTTTTTTCACTAAATTTTTTATCTCCTCCCTATTCGTCGTCATTTTCCTATATATCCTTCCTACCATTCCCTTCTTTGTTTTTATCATCCCTTTCAACAGCTCCTCCATTGGTTCTCCTTCAGTCACCATTCTATCTTCTATTGTCTTCCTAATTCTATTATATAACCCTATTATTTTCAACCAATATTTCCTACCTATTTCATCATACAACATTTGCAATGGTTTGAGTGTCCACCCACATAACATATCTTGTACCCTACTATACCCTTTTGCCTGAGTAAGTTCCACTATCTCTTATCCTCACTCTTCTCATCTAAAGCCTCTAATGGGGTTTGTTTAGATGTTCCCTTTAACCATTTTAATTGCCATTTTCTCCAAATCATCAAAGCTGTTTTCCTCGGTCCTGTTTCTAATATGTTGACTTTGATCTTACATCCTGTAAAACCCCCTAATTTTCCTATTCCGTTGTTTGCCTTATTCTCTACTCTTACCCACTTCCGCTCCCTTTCCTCTCCTATTTCCATCAATGCTTTTATTTGAAATGCCTCATAATAGCTCCTCAGATCTTGGGCCCCCCAAACCATGTTTGTATTATGCACGTCCATAAAATGCCTTGAGACTCTTCTTTTTTTGCTACCAAATATCCATTCTTTTATTTTCGCATTCCAGCTATCAAGTTTTTGTTTTTTAATTTCTAAAGGTATCGTTTGAAATAAATATAATAATTTTGAGATCCAAAACATTTTTGCTATATTAATCTTAACTGTTATATTTAGTATCTTCTTGCCCCACCTCTTCATATCTTTTAATATTGTGCTCCATATCCTGTTATAATTCTTTTCTACCAACTTTTTAACATTTTTAACTATATCTATTCCTAAGTATCTAATTTTCTTGACCCCTCGTCCTATCCCTGTCCATTCATGAATCTTTCCTTTCCTCTTTTTTTACATTAATATACATTATTTTTGATTTTGCCATATTAATTTTTAATCCTGAGTTTGATTCAAAATCCTCTAATATAATCTGTATCTCCTTTACTGCTTCTTTTGGATTAACTATGACTATAATCAGGTCTGCAAATAAGTTAACTTCTTCCTTGTCTTCCTTCAATTCTCCCCGAATTTCTAAGACGTTGAGCTAGCTGTTCCATTGCCATTATATATAAAAAAGGAGAGATCGGGCACCCCTGCATGACTCCCCTCTGGATTGCAAATTGTGCCGTATGTTCTCCATTAAGTCTGACTACAGCCGTACCTTCTCTATATATCTCCTTAAATGCCCGTATTATTGATTGGCTTATCCCGTATTTATCCATAACTGTCCATAAAAATTGATGTGACAATGTATCAAAAGCTTTATAAACATCTAACTTCAATAATGCCAGTTTCCCGGCCTGGTTATGACTCAAAACGTTGGTTACATTTCACACTGGGTGTGCAATAGTCCTGCCTTCTATAAAACCATATTGATCTTCTTTTATAACTTTTTGTATAATATTTTTAAGCCTATTTGCCATTACTTTGGCAAAAATTTTATAATCCTGATTCAATAGGCTAATCGGTCTATATGATCCTACCTCTTGGGGGTCCTTTTAAGGTTTTAGAATCACTGTGATTTCTGCCTTTCTCCATGTATATGGAGCTATGCCCCCTTTAATTATATTGTTAAATACTTGTAATTCCGGTACTAATATTTCTCTCGTTTCCTTGTAAAATTCAGCTGAAAATCCATCCAGTCCAGGAGATTTCCTTATCTTTAAACCATCTATCACTCTTTCTATCTCTTGTCTTGTTATATTATCCTCTAATCCTCTCTGTTCTGTATCTGTCAACCTTATTCCTGTCTTTTCTTCAAAATCCCTCACTCCTTTTTCGCCATATAAATTTTTATAAAAGCTCTCAAATGCTCCTTTTATTTCCTCTAAATTTTGTGTTACCTTTTTATTTACCCTAATACTTCTCACTCTTTGCCTTTGTTTATTTTTTAGAAAATTTGCCAGTCTCTTAGCTGAATTAAGAGTATTTCTCCGATATTCATTTTTTACCATGACCTGTTTCCTCCATAACGCCATAGAATCCAGATCGTCTAGCTTTTTCTATAAGTCCCTGAATAACTTGTGTCTGATGGGACGAAACTTCTGTGCTTGATCTTTTTGCAATTTACCTAGTTCTTGAAGTCTCTCTTCTATGTCTACATACCATTTTTTCTTTATCTCCTTCTCTTTCATGATACATTGTCCTCTGATCACTGCTTTAGCTGCGTCCCATAAGACATTTATTCCCACTGTACCCCTATTCTCTTGAAAGTATAGCTTTGTTTGTTCCATAATTTGTCTTTTATCTTTATCCTTGACCATATCCATATTATTGTATCTCCATGTTCTCTTAGTTTGCTTGTGTGTTATTTTAAATTCTGCACTTATCGGGGCATGATCTGATATCCGTATTGGGTGGGTAGTGACTTTTTAAATTTCCCAATTGCATGTTCTATTAATTAATACATAGTCTAAACATCAAGTCGTTTTGTATCTCCCTGAGAAGTATGTGGGCTCAGGCACCAAATTAAAGGCTTTATATACTTCAATTAAGTTCCATTGTCTCCAATTTATTATTTTATCTTTATTAACATCCTTATTGAAGTCTCCTGCTAATATCACCTCTCCTTCGATAAATTTGCTAGCTTTTTTTAGAACTTTTAATAAGTTTTCTGTCCTGTATTTGGGGCATATATATTTATCAATGTTGTTATCCTGTTCTCAACCAAACACTTAACCATGACAGATCTCCCTTCAGCATCTCTTATCACATCTATTGTTCTTATATCATTTCTTTTATGAATTAGGATCGCCACCCCCCCTTGATTTATTTGATCCCCGTGCCTCTGCCAAAATCTCCCAGTTTAGGTCTCTAATCAAGGGACTTTTCTCTCTTTTAGATTTAAGAGTTTCCTGGAGCCAAGCTATGTCTATATTTTGTTGTTTAAGGAATCTAGAGAGTTTGTACCTCTTTAAATCTGATCCTAAGCCATTGGCATTCAGCGTCAGCACCCTTAATGTTTTATCCATATTTAAATCTAAAACTACCATTCTTTTGTTCCCCCGGCCGGATGTTTAGTTTATTTTTGTACCCCTTCCTGTTCCCAAATACCTCTTCCCTACCCTTCCCCATCTCTACCCCCCCCCTTTGTGTAGAGCCACAGGCAGAGGATGAACATTCATCCCTTCTCTACACCTTAGAGCAAGCGCACTCCCCCCCCTCCTGGGTTGTATTACTACTTATTTAACCGTATTGTTTCCATTTGTATACTTCCCTTAAAATATCTCAGTCTTGAGACAGTCTCAGCCTCTTATCCAAGCGGGTGGATGGTCCTTCTTCTGAGTCCAGCTCCTGTGGCTGAAGTTGATGAGGTTCCTCCATTGGCGTTGATTCACTGTTCCTCCCGTCTGCTCCCAATGTCTCTATTAACTCCCGTGCCTCTTCAGGGTGCCATGCACAAAGTCTCCTTCCATCGTGATAAATAACTAAGGACGCTGGATATGCCCAGCTATATTTAATACCACTTTGATTGAGTTTCTGTGCAAAGGGTTTCATTTGTGTCCTTTGGTATGTTTCTTTACAAAAATCTTCTTTCACATAGACTTTTCTGCCTTTAAAGGTTAATTCTTTAGCTTTTTAAAGTGTTCTGAAGATCCTCTGCTGCAGTTTCTCTCTCACAAGCTTCATTATTACTGGGCGAGGCTCCCCCCCCCCCGCTTCCTTCTTATTTGAAGTCTATGGGCATGTTCTATCTCTTCCAGTCCTATTTCCATCCCCTGCTCTAATAACAGTTCCGCTAGTGTTTGCTCTAAATTACATGTCTTAAATTCTTTTTGAGATACCAAAGAAAATAATGTTCCTTCTCCTGTTTCAGTCTGAAAGGTCTATGTATTGTTTTTTCAATAGGTCAATTTCCCCTTTATTTTGCTGTGTGAGAGCCTTTGCTTCTGCCGCTATACCAGCTACTGTTTTAATTTCTGTGCCTAAATTCTTCATCTCTGTTTTTAAGTCAGTCAACGAAGTTTATTTATTTATTTATTTGAGATTTATATCCCGCCCTTTCCACCAGGTGGCTCAGGGCGGCTTACAACATATAAAAACTGACATAAAAATATAAAATTATGCATAAAAATTAGACATTCCATAATTTACATAATTAAAATCTAAACATTCACATAGTTATGTACTTAAAACATTCAAGACATACGGCGGTCTTGCAACTACACTCCGTTTCAAGTTTCAATGTTTCAGTGCTGGTTAGTTGTAAGCCAGCCGGAAGAGGACTGTCTTACAGGCCCTGCGGAATTGAACAAGGTCCCGCAGGGCCCTTACCTCTTCTGGCAGCTGGTTCCACCAGGAAGGGGCCATTACTGAGAAGGCCCTATCCCTTGTAGTTTTCAAACGGGCTTCCTTTGGCTCGGGGACAATCAGGAGATTTTGAGTTCCTGATCTCAGTACTCTCCGGGGAACCTGTGGGGAGAGATGGTCCTTCAAGTAGGCAGGTCCTAGGCCATATAGGGCTTTAAAGGTGATGACCAGCACCTTGTACCGAACTCGGTAAAGTATTGGCAGCCAGTGCAGAGCCCGGAGTCCAGGCTGAATGTGCTCCCGTCTTGGGAGCCCAAATAACAACCGGGCAGCGGCGTTCTGCACCAACTGCAATTTCCGGGTTCGGCACAGGGGCAGCCCCATGTAGAGGGCATTGCAGTAGTCCAGCCTCGAGGTGACCGTTGCATGAATCACTGTTGCTAGGTCGTCACGCTCCAGGAAGGGGGCCAACTGCCTTGCCCGCCTAAGATGGACGAATGCGGACTTGGCAGTGGCTGCTATCTGGGCCTCCATCATTGATGAAGGTTCCAGTAGTACCCCCAAGCTCTTGACCCTCTGCGTCGCGATTAGCGGCGCACCGTCAAAAACCGGTAGGGGGATTTCCCTTCCCGGACCACGGCGGCCCAAGCAAAGGGCCTCTGTCTTCGCCGGATTTAGCCTCAGCCTGCTCAGCCTGAGCCACTCAGCCACAGCCTGTAACGCCTGGTCCAGGTTTTGTGGGGCGCAGACCGGCCGGTCATCCATGAGCAGATAGAGCTGGGTGTCATCAGCGTACTGGTGACAACCCAGCCCGTACCTTCGGGCAATCTGGGCGAGGGGACGCATATAGATGTTAAATAACATCGGGGAAAGAACCGCACCCTGAGGGACTCCGCAATCAAGCATGTGCCTCCGGTACAGCTCATCCCCAATAGCGACCCTCTGTCCCTGACCTTCAAGGAAAGAGGAAAGCCACTGCAAGGCCAACCCCTGAATCCCCGCGTCGGCGAGGCGGCGGGCCAGTAGCCGATGGTCGACCATATCGAACGCTGCCGATAGGTCCAACAGCATCAGCACCGCCGAGCCGCCCCGATCCAGATGCCGTTGCAGGTCATCTACTAGGGCAACCAGCACTGTCTCCGTCCCATGGCCCGGGCGGAAGCCGGACTGAAGAGGGTCGAGGATGGAAGCATCATCCAGGAAGGTCTGTAGCTGCCTCGCCACTGCCCTCTCGATGAGTTTGCCCAAAAAGGGCAAATTTGAGACCGGCCGATAGTGTGCCAATTGGGCCGGATCTAATGATGTTTTTTTCAAGAGGGGACGGACCACCGCCTCTTTAAGCGGTGTTGGAAATTGCCCTTCCATCAGTGATCTATTTATGATATCCCGTACAGGATATCTAAGCTCCCTCTGGCAAGATTTAATAAGCCAGGAGGGGCACGGGTCCAATTTACAGGTTGTTGGGCATGCAGATAAGAGAATCCTGTCAACTTCCTCCAGGCTGAGAGGGCTGAAACCATCCAGAACACAATCTGAAGACATGCATGGAGCCTCGATTTCACTAACTGTCTCTAATATGGCGGGGAGGTCGAGGCGGAGCGACACGATCTTGTCCGCAAAAAAGTTCGCAAAGGCCTCGCAGTCAATCTCCAATTCTTTGAAATTTGGCCTGCCCTGAGGCAGCATTGTTAAACTCCGAATTATATTAAATAGTTGTGCCGGGCGCGATGTTGTGGACGCAATCTCAGCCGCAAAGTATGTTTTCTTTGCAGCTTTGATTGCCACCTCATAGTACTTCATAATCTCTCTATAAGATGTTCGAGTCGCTTCATCTCGAGTACGCCGCCATTGCCTCTCTAGTCGTCTGAGTCCCCGTTTTAGTTGTCGCAACCCCTGGTTATACCAGGGTGTCGACTTCGAACGGGGGCACAGAGGACGCCTAGGTGCGATCTCTTTGATGGCTCTGGAGAATCTATCATTCCAGGACTCCACCAGATCATCCAAGGAATCGCCAGGGGGCCCGGGATCCCGCAGAGCCGCCAGGAACCATTCCGGGTCCATCAGGCTCCATGGGCGAGCTAAAATATGCTCTCCGCCTAAACAGGTTTGGGGTGGCACATCCACCCGAGCCTTAAGGGCATAGTGATCCGACCATGGCACTGCTCTAGCAGTAATATCGTTCACTAAAACTCCCGCCGCGAAGACCAGGTCTAACATGTGCCCCGCCTGATGAGTGGGCGTTGTGACAACTTGGGAGAGTCCCAGTGTCGCCATGGATGACACCAGGTCCATTGCCTGACTGGAGGCCGCGTCGTTGGCATGAACATTGAAGTCACCCAAGACCAATAGCCTTGGGTACTCCAATGCCCAGCCCGCCGCGGCCTCCACCAGGGATAAGGCACTGGCTGGTGCGTTAGGTGGACGGTACACCAGCCAGATCGCCAACCCCTCCCCAACGTCCCACATCAGGCCGACACATTCAATACCCCTGATCTCCGGGGCCGGGAGAGCCCTAAAGGAGTAAGCCTCCCGTATGAATAGTGCCACTCCTCCCCCCCACCCGCTAGTCCAGGACTGGTGAGAGACCGAGTATCCTGGGGGGGGGGGCATTTGGGAGAGAGCTACGGTCTCCCCATCGCGCACCCAGGTCTCGGTCACGCATGCCAGGTCCGCCTCCTGTTCCAATAGGAAATCCTGGAGGACAGCGGTCTTATTGTTAATGGACCTGGCATTGCATAACACCAGTGTCGGAGGCGGGTACATTCGCCTGGCCCCACTACCTGTCACCATCGGGATGGGACACAGGCAGGAAGGCGGCCGAACACTACCATGTCTCGGCCTCCTTCCCCTATAAGTCTGCCTGTTCCCACCATCATACCTTCCCCTCCCCAGGAGCACTGGAATCCCCGGGCCAGCCATTTCCTGTTGGTGGGAACCAGCTCGTCAACCAGCAGTATTTAGTCCTATTCCTGTTCCCCTTCAACCCTATTATTGCCAACAATAATCCACCTTCGACCAGCCAACCACCAATAACCCCTAGTTATTTAATTTAAGTCCCTCCCCCTATTCCACCTAAAAGTCCTTAGCTAACAATAATTAATTAAACATCTATTGGCTCCTTAATTAAAAAAACCTTACCCACTATCTATCTCCAATTAAATTGCCATAAATAAATCCATTTAGCTAATCGATGAATACAGATTAAATAACTAATAAATAAATTAATTGCACATTGGTAGTTAACTAATAAAAATCAATCACAAATTGGCACTTAAAACCGTCAAGGTTGAAGGGTAAAGTGCTGTAGTTTAGAAAGTGACAAGTGACCGTAATCATAAAGTGCAGCTCTGCTTCTTCTGGTTATTCGATTATCAAGGTGCATCGATGTTAAAGTGCATCAGTGTCCGTCCGTAAGATGCTCGTGGAGTGCCAGGAAGCACTTCGTTCTTATTACTATTGCTATTATTACTATTACTATTGTTACTATTTTAGCTTGAGATTCAAGCATTAAGGACTGGAACTGTGCTAATTGTTCCGAGAGGCTTTTCACAGTGACCGCCATGTTATCTCAGCTTCCCCAAACCTCCTTTCCTTTCCTTTGATATTGTTATTATTTAAACTCACTTATCTTCTCACTTTGCTTCTTATTATGCCAGACATCTCACAGTCGGTTTCAGTGTCTCTCGCCTTTAATTACATTCTTTTAAAGCTTGTAACTTCGTTTTCTTAGGGAGAGTGGGGACGAGGTGTCCAAGTCTTTAGCACGTGCGCATTGCTCTCCAGTTTGGAAACACTGTTAAGTTCTCATAGGAAGCCTAATTTGAAACATCCTAAGATTTCTAAACCTTGGTTTACCAAATCTTGTGTTAAGGCCAAATCCCTTTTGGCCACAGCATATAGGAGGTACATTTATTCGAGACCGGATGAGCATAAGAATAACTACGAGTCTCTTCTTATTAAAAAGAGACTGTACAAAACACAGATTCACAAAGCCAAAATGGATTATTCCAGAGAACAATGGACACTTCTTATTCAAGCCACCAGAGAGAAAAATACATCTACTTTTAATCAGTTCCGAAGGGCTTGCAAAACCGCCCTCTTCCAATTGGCCTTTTAAGACAGAACCCAGTGATTAACATCAAGCCATTTTGTATAATTGAGACGATAGCACCACTATACTGCTTTTAGATTAATTATTTTAATGTTAATTTATATTGTATTTATTTATATTACTTGTATGGATGTATACTGTTGTATTGTTATATCATGATATTTTATATCATGTCTTGTAAGCCGCCCTGAGCCTGCCTCGGTGAGGAGGGCGGGGTATAAATAAAAATTTATTATTATTTTTGGCAAATTATTTCAGGTGAATTTAAAAAGGTAGCTTTGAACACAAAAGTGTCCCCAGACTTCTGGATCACTTATTTTCAGAGTCATTATGATGATTGTCATCTCCCCAGCAACATTTCTCTCTCAGATAACTTGCCAAGTTGGTTTTCGATTTCAGAGCGGGAAGTTAAGTCACACATACATCGCCTTAAAAGGAGTAAAGCTCCTGGAATAGATGGGATTCCAGCTGGTGGGCCCCTTTTTTGGCCTCCCTTTTTACTTATATCAATGCTACAGGTCATATTCCTAGAGGTTGGGAAACAGCAGTCATTGTTCCACTTTACAAGAAAGGTAAGCCAGATGATCCTTCCAATTACAGACCCATCAGTCTATTGTCTATAATTAGCAAACTGTAGCTAGTCATCTTCAAGACAAATGGGTACACTGGTTATCCAGTAATGACATCATTCCAATGAAACAAGCTGGCTTTATGGAGGGTAGATCCACACTAGAGCATTGTTTGGTCCTTCAGCATTTTATCAAAAAGTACGGTAACAAAGGAACCTCCTCCCTATATGCAGCCTTTGTGGACCTTAAGGCTGCTTTTGATTCCATCTCCAGGGTCAAGTTGTGGGATAATTTAAGAGTCATCTTCAAGTGATAAAAGAATACTACCCTAAGAGTTAAATATAACAAGAAGGGACAGCTCACGGAACCCATTACCACATGGAAGGGAGTCAGACAAGGATGTCTCCTTGCCCCTTTACTCTTTATTTTCTATATAAAGATGTAGTACAGCTGTTTAATATAAACAAACATCATCCACCCAAATTGGCTCACAAACATATCTCAGTGTTGCTTTCAAGAACTCCAGTGGGATTAAAAAGAGCTTTTAGCAGTTTTGCTACATATTGCAATGAGCAGCAGCTTGTAATTAATTATGATAAAATCAAGGTAATGTCTTTTAATAAATCCCCCAAAGTGAGACGCTGGTCAATGACTAGACAATGTCTGTCCCAAGTTTCCTCCTTTAGATATTTGGGGATGGTGGTACAAGCCTCTGGTGCCAGGGAGGCCCACAGTAATTATGTGGTGGACAAAGAAGAAAAGATGGCTTTGGGTATTATAAAGTTCTTTAGGTCAAAGGGGGGAAATTTTGTTCCAGCTGCCCTTAAGCTTTTCAAATTTAAGATCCTACCACAATTACTGTACGGAACTTTTCTAGGCCCCTCTGAGTCTCGCTTTTTGCCTTTAGAATGGGTTCAATCTAAATTTTTAAGAGCAGTATTACGGGTCCCAAATTCTATGATTTGATTAGAAACAGGGATGGTAAAAATAACTGCCAGAATAACTCTTTCCTCATTAAACTTTTGGTTTAAGATATATAAAAACTCTTGCGGTCTTGCACCGTTAATTTTGCAGGATGATTTTCAATCAAGCTGGCTTAAAGAAGTCCAAACTAAGTTAACTCAGCTGGGATTTTCCTGATACAGTTTTTCAGTTGGGCCATGATACAGCTAGACAGCTTTTTAAGCAGAGAGTGGAAGACACAGAACGTCAGATTGACATTTCCAAATCACCAAACTTCATTGTTGCTTTCCTTCTTCAACCGTCCCCTTATCTATATAGCCTGCAGAATGCCAATCAGAGAAGGGCCTTTTCTCTTGCAAGGTTAGCTGTATTGCCATCAGCAGTGGTCAAGGGTAGATATAATAAAATCCCTCAAGCTGAGTTTGTCCCTGTAATGTTGATGCAATAGAGACAACAATACATGTTTTACTTCATTGCCTGATATATAATTATATTCGTTTGACATTTATTTCTCCAATATTATCAAAAGGCTCCAAAATTTCTGATGAAGAGATTGTTAATAAATTTCTTTCTTATGACAACCTGGAGATTAGTAAAAAAATTTGCAAAATTCTGTACTCAAGCAATGAAATTGCACTTCATTTATGTTTCTCAAGGAACTGTGGGAAGCTGAATTGTATAACTGTTTTACTAGAGCTGTAAATTTATGTATTTAATTTTAGTAAATTTTAATCATTTTATTGTGTAATCATTTTCCTTGTGTGATTGTTGTGATATTTATATATCTGTATACTGGCCATGGGCTGTTAATAATAAATCTAAATCTAGTGCAATGATATAGCCACCATTTGACCATTGTTCCTGGTTAAATGAACCATTGTTCATGGTGTTACTTATGCTGAGATAGATCAATGGTTTATCATGCTGAGCATTGTCTACTCTGACTTGCAATCACTCTTCAGAGTCTTAGGCAGAGGGCTTTCACATCATTTACTACCTGCTGTTTTGAACTACAGATGCCAGGGGTTAAACCTGGGACCTTCTGAGGGCAAAGCAGGTGCTCTGCCACAGAGCCATGGCACCATGTTGAGGACCAGTAAAGAATCACAGGAGAAAGGGGATTAAGCAGTTGGGAATGCTCCAACAGCATGAGTCTGCTGTACTCTGGAACAGATGACCAGCCTCCTATTCCCATAGTCTTGAACTTTAGTGGTCTAGTGCTATAGCACTAACTGCTAAGGTTGAGGGCAAAGGAAGTAGAAAAATACACATTTAGCTCCAAGCCTAAGTGGTACAGCACAAAATAAAGTGTTTTTTATTTCACCTTTCCCAAGCTTCATGAGATTTGTATGTAGACAATCTGGGATTCTGTATCATGTAAGGGTTTTAATGGGCCGATGTCCCCATCTCCCTGTGATTTTTTTCTTTCTTTCAGTGTTCTGTATCTCCTAAAACATGTTCTGTCCTCTACTGGCTAGTGCACAGTCATATTTTTCTACTTTTTTTGGGGGGGGGGGCGGAGGGGCTGGTTTTCCTTCTTTTGTGAACTAGCCACCTTACATTGTTAAAAATGATTAGAGGGCTTTATAAGGCTTTTTCTGACTATCCTTAAACACCAGAATACTCCAGTAGTGAAACCAGTAATTTTAAAAATACAATATTTTGAGTATGATTCTTGGGTAAAACAAGCAAACAGAAAAGTCAACATAAAGGTTAGAAATATCACATACACACAATTTACTTAGAAGCCATGTAACTGCATAGGAAAACAACCTTACTTGCAATTTAACAGTGCAAACCTACACTGAAGCCAGTGAGTTTAGAAGAGTGTAACTCTGTTTACCATTATACTTTAAGTCCTCTGGAGATCGATAAGATTTATGAGTGAAGCAGCATAATTAAAATCAAGTTATCTGTATTTTTAGCACTTTACAGTATACCGTACTTCTAATGGCTACAGTTTATCTTCCACAGGGTGCCAGATACCACTTTGAAGAAAGTTCACCATGGGATGAAAATAAAAATGCAACAGTAGCAATGTTTCCTCTAAGCTGTGGGAGTCTTGCGAGCAAAAAAAAATTGTGAGCTACTGGCATTAAAGTTGTGAGCAAGCAATTTGGCTACTACATAAATCAGTTTGCTCTGGGGCCATCCTTCCTGAGCAAAGACAAAAATTCGTGAGCCCACGGCTAAAAAACTGAGCTAGCTCACACTAACTCAGTTTAGAGGGAGCACTGGACAGGAGTAATTTTTTGCAGGGCCGAGGTTAAAAAGAAAAGTGTGTGTGTGGGGGGGGAAAGCAAAGTTTAGGACTGATCACGGTTAAACTGAATGGGATTTACTTATGAACATGTCTAGGATCCACGTGCAATTCTCTGCGGTCATCGCGAAAGTAAACCTATTGACTTCAACTGGATTAATTTCTGAGTACCCGTGCCTTTGAACGCCCTGCGCGACTGCAATCCTAAACACACTTCGAGGGGAGTCAATCCCATTGAACCAAGCAATATTTCCTTCCAGTAAATAGACCAAGGATCGAGCTGTGTAGCGGCTGTGGCATCAAGTCCCATTTCCACCCAGTAACAGGGGGGTCAATTTCGCGCAACAGAGGCACCACGATTTGTTCGGAGGCGAGTATGAATCAAAGCTGGAGAGGGAGAATAAAAATAGGTCCGAGCACCGCTTGTGAATCACAAGCGCAGCCTCTCTGTGCTTCGAACAGTTTGCTGCGGCAGGAACCAACTGAGTATGGCGGAGCGGGGGAGGGGGGCGCTGCCAAGAGTGGCTGGCTGGCGAGCAAAGCCATAGGGGCCGAGCCGCGGCACTTGGGGGCAAAATTCCTCTCTAGTGCCGAGGCTGGGCCTGGAAGACCGCGCTGCTTCCCTCCTCCTCCTCCCGGTTCGGGGGGTCCCCGGGCTCGGCCCCCGAACGCCCCTCTCTTCCGTTCGCCATGTCATTTCCTGTGCTAATAAGATGGTGGTCACGGCCGGGAGGGAGGGAGCCGCCGCAGCTGCCGCCTCCTCCTTCTCGTCCACCCAGCCCGGCCCGGCCCCGGGACTTGTCCTCGCCTGGGACTAGTGAGCCAGGCTGGGCTGGCCGGGCCGGCGCCCAAGAGCGAGGTGGGCGACAGCGGCGGCGACGCGTGTCACCGCGGGGAAAGCTGGGCTGCCCCCAGACGAGGAGCCAGGGCCCCGCAGCGCCGAGGTGAGTCAGCCTTTCGGTAGCCAAGGTGGCCACGAAAATGGCTGCGCAGCGCGGGAGGACGGCAGGCAAGAGAGCGAGCCAGCAAGCGCGGGCCTGGGCAGGCGGCTGCTGCCGCGAGAGGAAGAGGAGTCCGGGGTGGGGGGAAAGCGAAGGAGGGGGGGCTCTTCCCGCAGCCCTCTCCCAGCTGCGGCGGCGGCGGCAGAGGGTGCGGCCAGGCAGGCAGGTAAGTGGCCGCCTCGCGCTCCCCTCCTTCTCCTCCCCCGTTGGGCAAGCGCTGGGCTCCGTTCGGCCCAGCCCCTTCCGTCCACCCTCCCTTCACCGCCGCCTCCCTCCCTCCTCTTCTCCTCCTACCCCTGGCTTTGCCTTTCTTCTCCCGCTCCACTGTTGCGCCCCCCCCCCTTGCTTCTCTTTAAGTTGTTATACTATATCCAGAGAGTGACGCAGCCGCGGCCCAATGGGTGGTCGAGTAGGGCGGGCGAGTGTTTGGGGATGGAACATATAGGGGCGGGGTTTCGAAAGAACCAAGTGACTTTGGGAAGTGCTGCCGAGGGAGGCTCAATGCAAGATGTTGAGTAGGCAATGGGTTTAAACAGCCTAATTGGGGAGGTACTGGTGAGCCTTACTCATGAGTATGTATGGCTAAGATTAAGCTACAGCAGCGATCTCGGGGAGGCGAGCGGGCTTCACCGTTCGCACAAAAGAATATTTTGGACAAGGTTATATGTAGAGCTACTGGGGTGTGCTGGAGGACTTAATCTTTACAGATTGCTATCGGTTATGGATTGTTTCCGCGTGTGGTTATTGTCTGTACGTAAACTTTTTAATAAAAAAAAATAACGCTTTTTCTAAGGTCACTTGTAAACGGTATAACTATCCTTATGACGTCTACGAATTACCCCACAAAAGTTACAAAACCCTGTATTCTCTTAACTCCTGTTGCTTTCATAAGACGCTATCTAACTGGAGCAGACCTACCTGAGCGTTTGTTTTTCTAAACTGCAATCATTGGTACCCATAAGAGGCAATTTTTATGACCAGGGCCAGCCCAACACCCTGGGGCACCCTAGACAGACTTGCTGCCTGGCTCCCCCCTCTCCAAGTGTCCCCTCAGGGCTACCCCCCTGCGGCTCTGATCCCCCCCCCCCAAGTTGACATGCATATAATTGAAAGGCATATGTACTGCTTTATGCACTCAAGCAAAGTGTCTTCATCACAATCACATTTATGTATAAGCATTCTTACAGAGGTATTTAAAGACAGAACCCATAAATCATTGTGTACATATGCCTTTCAACAGCTAGGGCTATACATTTAACATGCTTGCATTAGTTATTAGCATCTCATTTAAGCCATGATTCTGGGAAGGGAACATATGCTGTTTTATGTTGTTAGAATTAATTGCATGTTTGTGTTTCCCAGATCTTGAAGGTGATTAAGGAACTGACTTATTCAAGGTTGCAAAGAACATGATGGTGGAATTCTGAATTAGAATTTTGTAGAATTCCCTGTGTTTGCTTTGAATGTGTCTTCTCTTTAACCCTGTAATCTTAAGATTCTAAATATGCAATAAAAATAAACCATCCTAACACCAAACAAGTGTTAAATATCAAATATATTTTGACAATTGTTCAAACTGAATGCTATATTTAAGATGATTATTTTCTGATCAAACAAACAGTTCTGCAACATTACATTTTACCTACTGTATCTCAGAATTATGGGCAGTTTCAGTGTCTGCCTGGAGAAAGTGGGACTATTAAAAGCTGGATGGGAGTGTCATGGACGGCACATGTACAACCTGTGCTATGCCAGTTGCACTGACTTCCAGTGGCATACTGAGTCAAGTTCAAAGTTCTGGTATTGACCTTTATGGTCTTGAGTGGTCAGGGACCAACATAGCTGTGGGACCATCTCCTCTAGTATGTCCCCAGGGAGAGCATTACGCTCTTTGGATAACAGTCTGCCTATGATCCTTGGCCCCAAAGACATCTGGCTGTCCTTGACCAGGGCCAGAACTTTTTCAGTCCTGGTCCCAACCTGATGGAACTCTGCCAAACACCATTAGGGCCCTGTGGGATCTTATGCAGTTCCATAAGGTAGTATGTTCTGCTAGATTTTTGGATTAGGGCATTGATGGTTTGCAATCTAGCTGGCACCCTTCCCTACTCTCCTTCTTCTCAGATTGTTTCACTTCCCCTCTCCCACATTCACGAGGTGATCACTGGGAGGAAATTGTAACTTTCACCACTTGATCTTTTTAAACTGACCTATTAATATTATGTATTTATCTTATAATTTTTAATGTTTTTATTATGCTGTATATCACCCAGAGCCCTGCAAAAGTAGGGATTGGGTGATCTATAAATTTAATATAATAAATCATAAATAACAGCAAGATTGGGTGATTAATAAATAAATAATGAAGTAAAAGTAGCATTACATTGCTATTCATTGCAAAATGCTGCTTTTTAGATTATTTTTGACACATGCAGAATTCTGTAAGGAATTTTGCAGTGAAACTGGGAAAACAAGATTTTTATATTTCTTCTTAAGTTGGTAAAGAATGGGAGATTGGCTTGTTTATTCATTGTTAATAGAGCTATGAGCCTATGCACACAATCAAAATCTGTTGAACATAGTTGGAACTTCTGAGCAAAAATGCATATGATCACTCGTATGGCTATTGACTTCTGAAAATGGTTTTGGCCTACTTTGAGTACATGGGCCACCCTTTCAAATAAGTAAAATGGACACTGTTACAGACATGCTTTGTTAGAATAACTTTTTGGCTCTACATGAGATACTGCAGTTTTTTGTTCTAATTGTATACCAACTTTACGGTGTGCGTATGTATAAATACATGAGAAATACTTAAAACCAAACGTGTGAAAAATGTTATTGACTTCCTTTTGAATATCCCAGAGAAAAGGTATCTTCTTAAGGGAAACAGATATTCAGTTGCTGTAGTGTGTTTGATGAGGAATTGAAATTACTGGCAATCTTGAGACAACTAAAATGATTTAAGTTAAACTAGAGCAGCCTTTTCAGCCTTGGGACCTTTAATCTCTAGGTTACCACCTAGCATTACAAATATGTTACAGGAAGAAGGGCAGGTAGAATTACGATTGTCCTTGGGTTGGGATCAGGACAGTGGACCAAGGGGCAGCACTGCAGTCAGAAGGCTATCACACTGCTTAGTGGGCTGAAATATATGAAAGAAAAACAAAGTTTGAGTCCTTCAAGAACACCTGTCCCAAGCCGTTTAGGGCTTTAAAGGTAATAAGAACCAGCACTTTGAATTGTGCCCAGGCACAAATTGTCGGCCACTGCAAATCTCTTCACACTGGAGTGATATGATCTCTGTATCCTGCCCCTGACAGAAACCTGGCTGCCACATTTTGAACCAGCTGAAGTTTCTGAACCATTTTCAAACTCAGACCCATGCAGAGTATATTAATCTAATCTGGAATAACTCTGCCTAGGATTGTACTGTAAAACAGTTTTTTCTCTCTGTGTATTTGTATTTTTCCTTTCTGTGTATTTGTTGATTGTTAGCTGCCCTTAATCCGCTTGTGGAGAGAGAGGGTGGGATATAAATATAAGGTAAATAAATACATAAATATCACAGACAAAATTCAGTAGAGTCAGTTTAATCTGGAGGCTGACATTTTAAATCGTTTTGGAGTTCAAGGTTTTTGAAAATGCAGTCGTGCTTGTATTTTCCTGTGAGTAAGCAAGATGGAACACAATGGGATATTGTTGCATAGGATGCAGCTGTCATTTTTGCTCACCTGTTGGATTGGTTTTGGGCAGTTTTATGTAGAGAGGTAAAATTTCTAGAAATTTTAAAGTTATGAAAAAATGGGGGGTTCCCCCCAGAAAATGTTTTGAAATTATGGGAAAAATTGAAATACATGCAATACTTACTGCCCTGTCAAACCTAAACTAATTTTACTGTTTTAACATTAAATGAATCATTTATAACCTAGCATATAAAATTTCAATATTTGACATATTTGTGGAATTTAGAAGTTATAAATGCCTTAGTTTGTACAAGCAAATGGCAGATGTACCCAACACTCAAGAGAGAACTAGCATGCTAATAATGCACCCTATACTATCTGAGCACACGTACCTTCGTTTTTGCTATCTGGTTAGAAAGAGCTAAGTTCTCAAGTTTTATGCAGTTTTGCCCCACCGCCTTCTGATCACTTTTTTCTCTCCTTCAACATGGGGTAAAGCTACTTTTTACCCAGTCTGTGCATAATGTGTCACAGTGGTTTGAAGAAGAGGTGAAAAGGTCAACCATATCAGGTTAAAAGGACAAGACATGCAAGTAGTGAAAAGCAATGAAAGCCCTGCTTGCTCCCCTAATGAAGATTAGGTATCCTTCTAGATGCAGAAATACATCTTTGGTTAAGATCTTTGTATGTCTTTAGCATGCCCACTTTGCCTTGAAAAAACATTTCTCTAATTCTAAAAGAGAATATTTCATAGGAGTCCCAACATTTCCAGTTTTCCAGCTGCAGCTGAGAGAAAGGGGGAACCAAACTGGCCAGTTTGGTTCAGGGCCTTTTGGCACAGTTCAAGGTTTGTTTCAGGGGCTATCCTGAACCTAACCAGAATTTTTAGGTCCATGCCCATCTCATAGCTAAAGTGGCACTGCTATTGTCTATGAAAGATCCTCTGCCAGTATCACCCTTGACTAATGCTGCTGCCCAGTAGCTGCCCTTCAAGGGCTCCTCTGCCCCCAGGAAGATTGGTACTGTCTGTTCTCTTCTACTGATATGGCTGTTGATCCCTGAAGGAAGTGGATGCATCTTAGTCTGGTGTCTCAGCTGTGACCATTCCTCCCTGTGTGACTGTGTGAGGCATTTAGACCCCTGCTGGTATTGCTCTCAGCTTTGCTGACACCCGCCCCCCCTCACCACATCAAGGTTTGTTCCCATCTACAATTTGCTTTTAATTTAAAAAGTTGTTGCATGAGTGGTTTAGGTTATACTTGTATACCATTAGTTCCTTCTGTCAACTTTTGGGTTTTTAAACATGACATTGCACTGAGGCTGCCGTTTGGTCAGTGATTTCTTACTAGAGATGCCAGCCAATTGATTTTATTAATCTTCTGTAATTCTTGATACCATTGATCATGAGGTTCTTGGTGGTTTGGCTGTGAGATACCATGGATGTTCATAGAATGGTAAGAACCTTGATGTATATTAATATAAGTTAAGTGAACATATGTGATCAACTAATGAAGTTTATATTTTATTGCTCAGCAGTGTCTGACAAAGGAAAACGTGCTTGCAGCTCTCAATAGATTGTGTCTAGCTTCCAGGGAGTTGAATGGGAGTGTGCAGAGTATTTATTTATTTATTTATTTATTTATTTATTTATTTATTTATTTATTTATTTATTTATTACTTTCCATTTATATCCCGCCCTTTCCACAAGCGGACTCGGGGCAGCTTACAACATTATAAAAACAATCAGTCCAATAAAACATATAAAACCATAATTTACATATCAACTTTAAAACCATTCCATAGCGCTATTTCAGTCCAATATAGGCGGTATTGACTTCTCAACTATGATCACCAGCATTCTGTAGGATGTCCGGTGGCAGCCCTTTTTCAATTAGACCGCAAAAGCCTGTTTAAACAATTCGGTCTTACAGGCCCTGTGGAACGCAGACAAATCCCGCAGGGCCCTTATAGCTTCTGGGAGGGTGTTCCAAAGTTCTGGTGCTGCCACCGAAAAAGCCCTGGATCTTGTTATACTTAGCCTGGCTTCTTTTGGGCCAGGGGCAGACAACAGATTTTTTGTCCCTGATCTCAGTGCTCTCTGGGGGATATATGGGGAAAGGCGGTCCTGTAGATAGGCAGGTCCCTGACCATAGAGGGCTTTAAAGGTTAATACCAACACCTTGAAGCGAACTCGGAACACAACAGGCAACCAGTGCAGCTCTCTCAGCACTGGCTGAATGTGCTCCCGTCGCGGCAGCCCCATTAACAGCCGTGCCGCAGAGTTCTGCACTAGTTGTAGTCTCCGGGTTAGTGTCAAGGGTAGCCCCATGTACAGAGCATTACAGTGATCTATTCTTGAGGTGACCGTAGCATGGATTACCGTCGCTAAGTCGTTGCGCTCCAGGTAAGGGGCCAGCTGCCATGCTTACCGAAGATGAAAGAAGGCAGATCTAACAGTGGCTGCCACCTGAGCCTCCATTGTAAGGGAGGACTCAAGAAGCACGCCTAAGCTCTTGACCTTAGGGACCGGTATCAGTGGTACCCCGTCAAGGGCCGGCAGCTGGATCTCTCTCCCCAGACCGCCCCGACCCAGGTAGAGAACCTCCGTCTTCGTCGGATTCAGTTTCAGCCGACTCAGTCTGAGCCAAGAAGCCATGGCTTGTAACGCCAGGTCTAGATTTTCCAGGGTACAGTCAGACTGGCCACCCATCAATAGATAGAGCTGGGTGTCATCCGCATATTGATGGCAACCCAGTCCGTACCTCCTGACAATCTGGGCAAGGGGGCGCATATAGATATTAAATAACATCGGGGATAGGACCGCTCCCTGCGGCACCCTACTATTAAGAGAGTGCCTCTGGGATGCTTCCTCCCCTATCACCACCCTTTGTCCCCGATCTTGGAGAAAGGAGGTCAGCCACTGTAAGGCAGATCCCTGAATCCCCACATCGGCAAGGCGGCTAGTCAGTAGCTGATGGTCAACTGTGTCAAAAGCGGCTGACAGATCTAATAACAACAGCACTGCAGAGCTGCTCTGATCCAGATGTCTCCAGGAGTACAGTGTCTCCAGTGAGAATTTGTTAGATTGTATACAGCAGGGGTGGCCAACGGTAGCTCTCCAGATGTTTCTTGCCTACAACTCCCTGGGGCTGATGGGAGTTGTAGGCAAAAAAACATCTGGAGAGCTACCGTTGGCCACCCCTGCACTGGGCTGTATTCCTGTCCATTTTGGAAGTGCACACAGCTTGAGTTATTTACATTCTAAACTTTGTTATTGTCATTCTGTTTTATGAAGTGTGAATTTATTCAGCAATTTTCAAGTAACTTCTCCAGCTCTGTTCTGTTTTGTTAAGGTTTCTTTTTCCATTTATCAATCAATTTGATCATGTTTCAAAATGAATTTGAAGAGGAAATGTAGGAGAGTTGTTGATGATAGCCTGCAGGTCTGACCTGGAAAGCAAGAGCATGAGGTGAGAAAATGGAGTAGAGCAGCTTTTAAATCAACACAGAGCAGGTCTCAGCTGGAAATCATGAGCATAGTGATTGTTTTAATGTACAACTCTCAGGATGAGGAGTCGAATAAAGCATGCGGTATTTGTCTATAGTATGCATTGGGGCTGCCACCTGGCCAATTTTAAATCAGTCTGGCTGCTTTCTTTGCCATTTTAACAGTAATGCATCTTTAAAAGAAAGCAGAAGTCCAGACAAAACTGAGTTTGTTTTTTAACAAAACATAAAATCCTAATTTCTATTTAAACTCCCTAGAACCCAATGGTGGAAAATCTGATATACAACATACCAGGCATGTATACAAAAATGTTACTCAGTTTATAATTTTACTTCACTTATTGTAGTTAATAACATCTGCTTAAATTCTTTTTATTCATGTTTCCATTGCCTTCAATGGAAAACACATTTTCTCCCTTCCATTCAGTTGGGATCAAATGACAGCAGCAGTTGGGATCAAATGACAGCAGGTACAGTGGGAGTTAAAACTCTCACTTGCAAGGTAGGCACAGGGAGATCATCTCCCAGAGATGTGACATTGATTTGTGAATGAGATTTAGATTTCTTAGAATCCTTGTGGCTTCTGAATGGCTGAATTTTAAACAAATATGGTATGGCAGGTCGGAAATTACCTTTTTCTCCCATCTTGCTTGTAGTACCTGAGCCAGGCTGGCAGAAAAAAAATTCAAGTACTGCAGGAATGAGGGGGGGGGGGAGCGGCGGGGGAGATGTTCTAACTTTTCTTGCCTCCAGGCTCAAGGCTGCCTGTATTACCATCTGCTGCCGCACACTGGAGCTAAGAGAAGCTAGGGAGGAGAAAATTTATATCGCTAGGAAACATGAACCTAAAGATACAGAGTGGTCCTCAAATCTGATTCTCACCAATCTCTCAGAAAGACATTACAGATCTCATGCCTCAGCTAGTTTTACCCTACTTTTAATTGTGGTGTGTGTGTGTGTGAGGAATATTTCTGTTCCCCCCACCATATATTCTGTTTCAGCCATCTTGTCTGTCTTTCAGATGATACAGGCAGCACTACCGGTATCAGTTCTCCCTGAAGGCATTCTGCCTATCTTGTAGTCTCTGTCTCTTGTTTCTCCTTGTTAGTCTGCAAAGCCTGTGTTCAGACGTGCCCAGCAGAAAGCTCACCCTAAAAGCAAACATGGCAGAGTGGATGATAGAATAGCAAGTAAATAGGACCCACTTCTTATGCTTATGTATTATAGATTCAAGAATGTCCTGAATGCAATGACTGTTGGCGAGTGGAAATGCTGTATGTAGAACCACCTATGGTATGAGTTTGTTTAGTGACAAGATCTGTTGTATTATTTTATTTTAAAAATGTATAGCCAAGGCATCTGAGTCAAGGCAGCACTAGAATCCCTTCCCTCACTGTTCTGCCTATTGGCTTCACCTCATGCACCTTTGAAAACAGGATAGCAAGGCTCTGCAATAATGAGTTTTCAGGGGGGAATTTTTCACTGTTATTGGTAAACATAATTGGATTAGTTACATTAAAAAATGAAAATGGATGGATTTTGGATTAATTTCTAAATGCACATTACTGCACTTGCTATTCCAAAGCATTTTATAGTGCAATTAAGTGTGAGAGAATCTATCGACAAAGTATGTAATATCTGATTGAGGTTTTACGTGCACAGTCATTCTTCGACCGTAGTTGTTATGCTGGTAGCATGTCATTGGTATTTAGCAATAAATACACAAGCCAGCATTACAATATTAACAACAGAAATAATAAAGGAATTGCTAGTGGTAAAGGAATAAATAGTGCCATATATAGGCTTGTCAGCTTCAGGCTGGAAAATTCCTGAAGGTTTTGGGGTAGAGCCTGGGAAGTTTGGGGAGGGGAGGGACCTCATCAGGGTATAATGCCATAGAGTCCATCCGCCAAAGCAACCGTTTTCTACAGGGGTACTGATCTCTGTAGTCTGGAGATCAGTTGTATTTCCAGGAGATCTCTAGCCACCACCTGGCAACTGACAATCCTAACTATATGTACAACCTAGCATGCCAGTGCTGGCATATAGTTTCTGGTGAAAAAATTCTTCAGCATGAGTATTTCCAGTTAATGTATGAGAATCTTGATACTCTGCATTAGTAGAATGCTTAGAATCCCCTCCAATCTTCAGGGGTGTCAAACTCATTTGTTATGAGGACTGGATCTGACATAAATGAGGCCTTGTTGGGCTGAGCCATGTCAGGTGGAGCCATGTGTGTACCTATTTAAGATTAGGTAGCAGAGATATAAACTTTATAAAGGACACAGAAAAATGCAATTACAGATTTTTCTTTTTTTTAAAAAAAAATTCTTCAAACATACTTAAAATGTTAGCACTTGTTGGTCTGAAAGGTGCTTTCTTTGTATCTCTCCCATGGTATCCTGGGAACTGGGCAAAGGAAGCTCTGGCTTTTTCCTTCCTTCCCCAGGGGATAGAAGGAGGAGGAGCCTCACCCAATTGAAGGAAGAGAGGCTTGGCTCAGTAGCTCTGCTGTACAATTAAGGGAGTCTGGTAAAGCAAGCTATCTCTCTCTCCCTTCCTCCCCAAGGAAGGAGTCTCAGGCAATTGAGAAAATAGAGACTTTGCTCTGTAGCTCCTGTGCAATTGAGCAAACCTTGCAAAGCAAGCTATGATTTAGAAGGAAGCAAGCAAGAGGGAAAAGGAAGCAGATGACAGCTAGTTTCTTGGTGGCCTGTTAGGAGCCCCCAGGCCGCATGTTTGACATCCCTGCTCTAGAAACTTAGATATAACCAATCAGGATAGATTTTAAATCACAATTTAAATCACTAGTCAGTAAGACTTGATTTAAATCATGGTTTTCTACAAAAAGGCTAATTCTTGCTGTCCTTAATATTTACAATGCAGATGAAGGTTTCATTTTAGTATAATAACTTTTAAAGTTAGTTTTAATTATATAGATATGAAATCACTGCAAGGTGAACTATCTCCAGTTCAATAGGTTAATCACTCATATTTGAACTTTTCTGCTGTACTTTATTGGAAGAATAAAAATAATTTTTAACAATAACCATTTGAATTATTTTATTTAACCAAAACAATAACAGTATACAGGGCTTTCTTTGCAGAAGCAGCCCAGCAGCAGCTCATTTGCATATTAGGCCACACCCCCTGGCATCACCATTGTTTCACATAGGGCTTTTAGTAGAAAAGGCTCAGCAGGACCTCATTTGCATATTAGGTCACACACCCCTGGCACTAAGCCAGCCAGAACTGCGTTCCTGCTAAAAAAAAAAAGCCCTGACAGTATATAGCATATGTATTCTTGATTTGCTTGCACTTCCATGAGGATTCACACATAAAAATCTCAAGATTTCTGGAGTTTCACTTTTCATTTGTACTGCTTGCCCCTTCCTCCTCACGCTTACCTCTTTACATCTCCTTATCCAAACCTATTCAGCCCAAACAATCATATATTCATTTCACTTCTTGAAATTTAGCACTTAAGAGATAAGGGGTTGATTCTGTCTGCATAGATGGGCAGAGGACCAACAGGACTGAAGTTTCTTAATTCTATATATTTATTTTGTTACATTTTTGTTGTGAAGAAGAGGCATGTTATATCTGCAGACACAAATTCAGTTTTGAGAACTGCAAAACCAAGCAACTTTGATAATATCTTCTGGATAGAAAAACTGTCCAAAATAATATTACAGAAACCCCTGGGAAAGCATGATATTGTGAATGGGTTAATAGAATTCGTTTACCAAAATTTTAAACTTTGCATGAATACACAGCCTCATAATACATAACTAAGAACTACATCCTACATTTCATGATGAATAACTTCTGGAGTATAGTGTTATCTTAAGTAAAAAACTATTTTTAGATAGATTTTGCCTCATTTTATTTTTCAAAATCCAACGTAAATAAAAATCTGATTTAAATAAAAAAATCTGATTTTTAATTTTTTTAAATGACTGCTTTTTATCCACCTTTAACCAATACAACAACACAATCTACTACATACACCCCCCCCCCACACACACACACCTCTAATGATTTTTCTTACCACATATGTCACACTTTAGATGTTGTAGAAACCACCTGCTTAAATCTGGGGAGAAAATGAGAAGAAAAACATTTTTTTTCTAGTAGGTTTAAAAAAAACACCTTCAAAAATAAGATAATTTTCAGGAAAAGGACACTCACTCACTTATTTTTTTTTTAAATTACTAGGGATATTGTGTGAAAGGAGTAAGATTTTAGTCTAGTAACACCTTAAAGATCAAGAAGATTTCCAGGGTATAAGCATTAGAGAGTCAAAGCTCTGTTTATCAGATCTCTGACAATACCTGGTATCTGTCAGAGGGAAGTTTGATTCTTGAAAGCTTATACCTTGGAAATATTGATGGTTTAAGGCGTATTATTTGGTAATATTTCTTTATGGGAAGGAAAGTGCCATAGTATAGCTTGGTCATGTCAGATTTCAGAAGCTAAGCAGGGTTGGTACTTGGATGGGAGACCATCAAAGACTCTGTAGAGGAAGGCAAACCACCTCTGCTTTTCATTTTCACTTGCCTTGAAAGCCACTTGAGGGAGTCACCATAAGTCAACTGGGATTTGACTGCACTTTACATATACATAATATTTCTTTATGTGTGATGAATAACAATAGTCTGGGCACTTTTGCATGCAGTAGGATTTCATTGTGTATAAATGCTGAAGCTAAAAGCATGATGTGTGCATTTATAAACAGTATATGCAAACATATTCAAAATTAGCATGATGTTTTCTTTCAGAATTGGGTATGTAACAAGGCCTAGAGGTCCACATGAACATATTGCACAAATTGAGATGCGAGAGAATTAAAATATCACTGTGACTTTCAGGAGTGATCTCTGCCTGCCAGCTCTGCAGACCCTCAGCATTTAAAATAGTTCAGTAGGTAGGTTTCTCAGACACCCAGAATTCAAATAAGATGTGACTTTTATGTTTACAAAATCAGCAGCTTGAATTACATCTAGAAATTTACACACAGTAGCGACTCCCTGTTGAGTACATGGCAGGACTCCAGGCAAGATGCTTAGTTAGGACACTGAGAAGCTCAGATGGGAATTACCAAGTGGATTAGCACCTGTAGCTGCAAAATCTGTCCACCTTGGCCAAATATACTGTGATTCAGGTGTGGGCTGCTGCTAGCCAGGGTGTGAGCACTGGCATTGATTTTAAGGAAGCAGATCATGTTGTTAATCAGTAGTTGCTCATGCTAGCTGTTGACATCATACAAAGAAATGGCCAAGAGCACCTTCCATTAGCTGCACTTGGTTCACTGACTCTCCTTTCTTAAAGTCAGCCAATATGGCCACACTGATTCTTGCTTTTGCAACCTCGAAGCTGAATTACTGCAATATACTATGCATTGTGCTACCCTTGAAGGTAACCTGGAAACTGCATTTAGCTTAGTCTGCAGGGTTAGCAGATGGGAACATACAGTATCTTGCCTATCTTAAACCAGTTGCATCCACTGCTGGTTTGTTTTGGAATCCTATTAAAAATGCTGGTTATGATTTTTGAAGTCCCTCCATAGCTTAGGTCCAGTGGTTTAGGACATATCTCTAAAGGACTGTGTCTTCCCAGTAAGCCAACTGTGGTCCTCAGGCTATTTCCACCTGGCTTGTCAGCTGTCCCTCTGTCTGTCTCAGTCAGACCTGGCCATTGTGATACATGCCATGATCATCTCCAGGTTGGACTATTGCAAGCGCTCTAAGCAGGGCTGCCCTTGAGGCTGTTGTAGAAACTTCAGGCTATATCGAATGTGGCTGTTAGGTTGCTGACCAATATCTCATGGTCATCCCATATTCAACCTGTACTTAAGCAACTTGACTGGTTGCCTGTTGGTTTCCCAATCAGGTTCAGGGTTCTGGTTCTCACCTTTAAAGCCCTAAATGGTTTGGGACTTTCATACGTACAGGACCACCTCTCTGTATATGCCCCCCCCCGAACGCTTGGGGCCAAGAATCCCAGCTACAAATACAAGTTGATGGGGTGTGAACTCGCAGAGACTGACCAAGAGAAAGATCTTGGGGTTGTGGTAGATAACTCACTGAAAATGTCAAGACAGTGTGCGTTTGCAATAAAAAAGGCCAACGCCATGCTGGGAATTATTAGGAAGGGAATTGAAAACAAATCAGCCTGTATAAATTGATGGTGCGGTCTCATTTGGAGTACTGTGTGCAGTTCTGGTCACCGCACCTCAAAAAGGATATTATAGCATTGGAGAAAGTCCAGAAAAGGGCAACTAGAATGATTAAAGGGCTGGAACACTTTCCCTATGAAGAAAGGTTGAAATGCTTGGGACTCTTTAGCTTGGAGAAACGTCAACTGCGGGGTGACATGATAGAGGTTTACAAGATAATGCATGGGATGGAGAAAGTAGAGAAAGAAGTACTTTTCTCCCTTTCTCACAATACAAGAACTCGTGGGCATTCGATGAAATTGTTGAGCAGACAGGTTAAAACGGATAAAAGGAAGTACTTCTTCACCCAAAGGGTGATTAACATGTGGAATTCACTGCCACAGGAGTTGGTGGCGGCCACAAGCATAGCGACCTTCAAGAGGAGTTTAGATAAAAATATGGAGCAGAGGTCCATGAGTGGCTATTAGCCACAGTGTGTGTGTGTATATAATTTTTTTTGCCACTGTGTGACACAGAGTGTTGGACTGGATGGGCCATTGGCCTGATCCAACATGGCTTCTCTTATGTTCTTATGGTGGTGCCTGGCCCACAGGTGGCTTGACTGTCCTCAGCAGGGGCAAAAGCTTTTTCTATAGTGATCCTTGGCTGGTGGAGCTCTCTACCAGATGACATCTGGACTTCCATAGGACTTCCTGTAAGATGGAGTTGTTCCACCAGGCATTACTCTGAGGACAGTTGAGGACAGTTTTCTACCAGCTATTAGCAGTGTTACATGTTTTTCTGACAGCAGTCTGGGAAGTTGGCTGTTGGAAGGAGTGGGGTATAAGTCAGTACAGATGTATTCAAATGAAGGAAAAAAATTGCTGCCTCCTTCTGGCTGTTCCCCACCTGGCATCAACCAAAGCCTGTGCTTTTTTCCACTGTAGCTCTCACTTTGTGGAACAGGGTGGACAGTATCTCTAGAGGTGCTAAAAGGCCATTTTATGTGCCAGGGCTACTGGGATATAGAATGCAGACATCTTTGCATGTTTGGTGTTTGGGGCTTTATTTTATGTTTCTAAATTGTGATTTTTAAGCTCCCTTGAGGAAATGAGTGATATATAAATATTTAAATAAATAAAAGAAGTATTAATCAAAGTTACCACTTGATTTAATATTTCAGTTTCTTTCAGTGATCTGTAAAAGCAGAAATACAGATAATTAGTGCAATTATTCTTTGCGAATGTCCACAAAGTTACTAGCCCAAAAGACAAAAAAAAAATCAGCTTCTTTGCTTACATTATCTTATTTGCTTAACTGTTTTGGGTATCAAGAACTCTCTACTGGCTTAGAGTAGCTACTTTGTCTTTAGACAGTTCTGATGGTATTACCAAGGCAGTTGGGTGGCTGTGAAAGCCTAGCCTAAACTAATAATAATAATAATAATAATAATAATAATACTTTTTATTTATATCCCGCCCTCCCCGCCGAGGCAGGCTCAGGGCTGCTCACAACACATAAATTATGTTGGGTGTGGCTCATTCTTGTGTTCTTAGCTTTGACAAGAGCTTCAGGGGAAAGACCTTTTAATTTTTGGAGGCATTTAAGTCAATTATGACTGTGAATTTAGCCAAGGGTCCAGGAATTCTATAATAAAAACGTGCCTAACTTTAAAACACTCACTTTCCACCAGGTGTCTGTTACCAACGATAGAAGCTCCACCTGTAACCATTGGCACTACAGCAAAGACTCACCTGCCAACATAACTGATATAGTGGCTGTTAGCCCTGCAAGAAGCGTTTTGTGGTTATCTGGGGGCAGCACTGCTTTTGGGTATAATATTTTTTAAAAAGTTTCCAACCAGATGATTTGAATAAACAAAAGGCAAAGAGTATGGAATGTGGGTAGATGAATTAAAGAGGTGGGCTGGGGCTCTTAGGGATATGAAGTTTCTGTAGGTGTGTTGCCAGAAAAGATGTTTCTCATGGAAAGATATTCTCCATCCCTTCCACAGTTCTGTTCCATGTAGTTATCCCAAAGACACCAACATTTAAACATTGCCTTAGACATCAAATGTTGCACAAGCAGTGGTGGTTTAAGACATTTTGCTGCCCAAAGCTGCTTCCCCATTACCAGCCTGTCCATTTATTAACTCACCATGCCAACCTCCCCCCACCCCACCCCCCACACAGGGAAATGCAAAAGGTAATGCTTCTTTTGTCTTTTCTCTCATCAGAACCTCTCAAGAGTAATTCTGGCCAAACTCTTAGGAGGCAAAGGAGTTCAGACTTCCCACACCGGTTTTGGACAGGCTTAGGGGAGAGAAAAGGCAAGACACATTAGCTTGTCTGGTTCCCAGCCTGGGAGTGAAGGTTGAAGTAATGGTAGGGTAGGGTAGGGAAATACCTTGAGATCTGGGGAGTGGAGCCTGAGGAGGGCAGGATTTGGGGAGGGGAGTGACTTCAATAGGGTATAATGCCATAGAGCTCACCTTCCAAAGTGACCATTTTCTCTAGGTGATTTGATCTTTAACATCTGGTGATTTGCTGCAATCCCAGGAAATCTCCAGCTGGCAACTCCTGGTAATACAGCAAAGACTCAAAAATGTGTCTAATTAAACATATAGAATGCAAATGTCGCAGTTTCAAAGCTTTGAGAGATGCTTTTCCAGATTTCAGTAAGGGCAAAAAAAACTTATATTGTGTTTTTTCAATTTTCAAAGTTCTTCATAGACATTGTGTTGTAATAAGTAAAATAGCTGTATAGGGGGAATGTACTTTTTGAAATGGATCTGACAGGGATACTAAAACTGTTGCTGCTAAATTGAGTTGGACTTTTCAGCGGTCAAATAATAGTCATGAACTTTTAAAGGGCTCAGTTGTTTTAAATCAACAAAGATACTTTAATCATCAACAAGTATGATAAAGTATGCTGCCTCAACAATGTCAACAATTAGGTGACATTCTATGCCCTATCTTGGGTAACCCAGGCTTGCCCAATCTCATAAAATCTTGGAAGTTAAGCAGAGTCGCCCCTGGTTAGTATTTGGATGGGAGACCATCAAGGAAGTCCAGGGTTGCTATTCAGAGAAAGGTAATGGCAAACCACTTCTGACCATCTCTTGCCTTGAAATCCCAAGATTGCCATATGTAAGATGTTGATGGCAAAAAAAAAAGTTCAATAAATATAAATGGTTTGCTGAATAATTCTTTGTTTTGGATTTCATCCTGGAACACGAGAATATGCCAGCAGTTGCCACTGCATACTAAAAAGGACACAAAAACAAATTAACAGCAGATATTTAAAATGTTTGTTAGAAAATCTCTGCAGTCATAGCAGATGGCCAGTAGGAGAAGCTTGTCACACTGCTAGGTCTGCCCTGACTGCTATGATATTAAACAAACTTTTTAGAAAATAAAGACTTCTGAAGAGCGGATAATGTTTCTAAGAAATTGGAGTAAGGCACATGCTATATGTACTGTATAAGAGCACAGCCTTATAATTTTTCAAACTTCTATGTAGAGCTCTGTGTAAATTAATTAGATTTGTAATGTAACTATTATAGAGTATTTTAATCATTACTGAAAGTTTTAGAACATTATTTATTTTTGCTTTAGCTGCGTGAAAATTAGTTTTGAATATCTTTTGCTCATCCTCTGCTTTAAAATTGAAGTTGTTGATAATAATGGAATTGTTGAAATTGATAATAATGGAATTAACAGCATAGGTATAAGCAAGAGGGAGTGGATAAATTGATTTTAGCTGATTTTTGAGGGAGGAATGGTGGTATGGAAATTTTATTTGTAAAGATCTTGTGTTCTGAGAGTTTTAAAATTCTTTTGCAGCTCCAGCACCAAAGAGAGGGGCAGAGATGGGCACCCTGAACCAAGTCCTCTGTGACTGCATATTTTAGTTTAATATACACAACTGAGTTGAAATAACACAGAGAACACAGCATTTTCAGAAAAGTGGAATAAAATTGGCCACAACTTTTATTTGTTACAGCTGTAAGAAGCCTTTGCACAGCATTGGGTAAGGATCCTGTCAATCAACTGCACTTCCTGCCAGTCGATCAGCTGGTAGACGGGCTGGCAGGTTTTGGATCCCACTAGGGCGGAAGCCCAGAGGTGGTCTCCCTGCCACCTGTGCATGAGGGTGATCCCTGGACATGCTCCTGGGCTGGGCACCTCAGCTGCCCCTCACGCCAAGATCCCTTATTGAGATCCCCACACTCAGGAAATGAGAACTCAGGCTGCTTTTCCTGAGAATGGATCCAGCCCCATGCTGATACCGCCAAGTTTTGACGAGAAGGAACATATGAAACATAACTGAACGCAACTTTAAAAAATACTTAAAGGGCTGGGCGGGCGGGCCAAGTGACCAGGCGTCCAAAGAAGGGCAGTAGCAGCCTGGCAACCTAAATAGTTGCAGGTGCCCCCACCCTCTGCTCTCCCCCAAAGAGACCCCATAGGTCTGAGAGGGGCTGTGTGGGCACCCAGCTTCCCGCGCTGGCCCCCTGACCCGCCCCCTCTCCTCCCCCTGTAGAGATGCAGCAATGGCTGCCCTCCCTCTTCACCCCTCTTGCGGTGCTCCAAACAACGGCCCGGGTAAGTCCGGATCCTGGCTTTTGGAAGAGGTATAGCCTCTCCTGCCTTGTATAAGCTGTCTATCATTTGTGCCAGTACTTGTAACTTGCTTCTTGAAGAAGAAAATCCCAGATGAAGCCATTGTGTTTTATGTTACTTTTTTCATAATAGGAGCAGAGCTAAGCATGAATTCCTTAGGGTTTTTGTCTTTGTGCTGTGGTAAGTTTCATGAAGACATGTTTGAGGGTTTTGGCACTTGATTACTTTGGGGCCTTCCTATATACCAGGTATGTCCAACTTCGAACAGGTCGTGATCTATTTTTTCCGGACAAAAGTGCTGGTGATCTACCACCATGAAAATTAAGTTTCAAATTAGTTTTGAATTAGATTTTAACCCACCAAAGTTGGGTTCCACCCCCTCCCCTTTACAATGCACCTTCTGTCATTTACTGATAAGCAAAATAAGCAAAAACAAAACAAAGAGACGAAGATCCAGAAAGAACTGCGAACAGTTTTTCTTAAATTTTTATTGTTATAACTTTCGTCAACTGTCGTAAGATGTCTGAGCCTGCATTTCATCCACCAGCTTTTTGAAGTTGGGTGAATATTGCGTGAGGGCCAGTCTCAGGGAATCCTGGAGATGTTCATCTGTTATGTTGGAACTCGGTCATGTTATGTACTCTTTGTCATTTTCAGATGGGAAAACGCAGATTCACACAAATAAGTTGAACTGAAACAGGAGTATACAGCTTCACTGCATCTTCTCAAGTTGGGAAATTTGTCTCTAGGCACTAGCTTCCAAAACAATTCTTGCTCAGCATGGATCTTGAGAAAAATGTCATTTTTAAGAGTTACTATTTCGTTTTCAAGAGATGCCTTGTTCAATGAGTAATTTTTACTGATAGCAGCTGCAATTTCCTTAATGTTCATATCTGCTTTGAATGGGTATGACAAGTACTCCACAACTTTTTCAATTCTTTGGAAGTCTCAGAATCTTTTTTCGATAACAGAGCAGATACTTCTTGTTCTGAAAAAAACAAGATTTGGATATTGTCCCAGATGGTCCTGCATATTAGGAAAATGATCAAAAGTGTTTTTTGCAAGGTCAGTCATCATTTGCTCTTAGGATGACACTGTACTCATCATCTTGCCAATGCATTTGTTTTTACCTTCGTTCATATCACTTAGTTCACCTGTAAAGTCAGTGAGAAATGCCAGATCACATAACCACTCCTTATCTTCCAACTCTGCTTTGTCATTTCCCCTCTCCTTCAAAAACCTTATTTCATTCAGCAAATCACGGAATCTTTGCAGAAATTTGTGCCTATTTAGCCACCTTACATCTTTGTGCAAAATGATTTCTGCTGCCCCTTCATCAAGAATATTGAAAAGTAATCTTTGAAGTGATCTTCCATGAACTGAATTTACAATTTTGAAAGTGATGTCCATGACAGTCTTTGTATTGAGTCTCTTGCTTGCCAAAACTTATTGGTGAATGATGCAGTGGTAAGAAAGGAAATCTGGAAAGTCATCATGCTGTCTACAGAGGCCTATGAAACCGTTAACCTCACCTGTCATTGCTCTTGCTCCATCAGTAGTGATGGAAACAAGTTTATGCAATGGAAGATTACACTTCGTCACAAAAGAATGGAAAGAGCTGAATATTTCCTGACCAGTAGTTCTCCCTTTTAAAGAAATCATTCCAAATAGTTCTTCTTTAACACTGAAGTCTTCAAAAACCACCCAGATAAAGACTAGTAACTGGGCTATGTCTCTTATGTCTGTAGATTCATCCATTTGGAGTGAGAAAGCAACACAAACTGAAACATCCTCCAACAATTGTTCAGTTGTGTCTCCACACATCTTTTCTATTCGCTGCACGACAGTGTTTCTTGACAATTGTACATCTTGAACAGCAGCTATGATCTCTTTCTTATTCTTAAATCCTTCAAAAAGATTGTCTGCTGTTTCAAGAAAATAATCTTTACAAATTCTCCTTCATTGAAAGGTTTGCATTTCTTTGCAATCAGGTTGCTGACCTTGAAGGATGCCATGGTTGCATTGACTGAATGTGACCTTGCAGCCAATTTAGATTTAAGTTCTTTGAGCTTCAGTTTACGAATTTCACTTTTGGGTGGAAAATCAGCATCAAACTTATTACTATGCAGAGCCTTATAATGATGCTCCAGATTACCCTTTTTTGGCAAGGATACAACAGGGTTACAAAGTAGACAACAATACTTGTCTTTCACCATGATGAAGAAGTAGTCCCATTTCCCATTCATCATGAAAGTGGTAGGTTTTGCTCTTCTTTGGAACACTCATCTTTGTTATACTGGGGTGGCTGGGGTTCTAAGTTAACACTGGCTGAATCTGGTCCAAAAGTGTCACTGTCCTAAAGTATTAAAGATCAAGAGGAACTGAAGACCTCTGGATGATGCCAAAACCACACATGCCAAAACAATCATCAAAACCCCCCAAACACCTCTTCAGCAAACCATGAGACCAAGTGGGGCTGGTGATCTACCTCTGACCCCTCCACGATCTACTGGTAGATCGCGATCTACCTGTTGGACATACCTGCTATATACATTTATTTATTCACAAAGCTTGGTACTTCTGGAGGATAGAAATTTCCCCGCACCCAGCTCCTTTCCTACCTTAAGCTATCCATTTATATTTGATGGTATACTTGCAGGAAGGGCAGCATCGATCAACTTCCAGGACTTATAGGCAAAGATATTACACTGTGATGGAAAGGCTGCTTGACTAGATAACAATACGTTTGTGTTGTCAATGCATAGATGCATGTTCCTAGCTGCTTTTTATAGATCTCCCAAGGCTAATTCAGATGTCTGAAGGTGTCAGATAAATCCCACATGTCTAAATTCCAGATTGTGTATGGCTTGACTTGTTCTGTTTAAAACTTGTTCAAATGGTGATCTGTTTTAAGGTAAATGTTTATGTTTGGAGTTTTTTGCTTGTCTACAGTGCCATTTTTTCAAAGTTCTTCAGCAGTCTGTCTACCAAATTTCAGTTTTAAAGCTGGTATGGTAGTAGTTCTCCCACCACAGTCAGCCAGAGAGGCACAATGACTCCATGCACCATGCAGACAAAAGCTTTATTCAAGCAACAGCCCTTGGAGGGTCCGCTTCTCGCCCCCAAAATACATGTGTCCCAACCCACAGAGGGCGGCATGTCTCCCTGGCGTCCGGGCAACCCCCAACTGGTCATGGGTGCCCTGACACCCAGGACAGTGGCCCTGGTGCCTTCTGCACATGGGTCCCGCCCAGCCGGCCCCCCTGGGGTGGAGTTGCTCCTGCTGGGAAGAGCAGTCTGTCGCCCAGCTTCCAGTGATTGGTCGATGCTACCAAGAAGCCCCTCGACCCTCCCCCACCACTCTTGTGACTGCCTTGCCATGACCAGGAAGCTGGAAAGGTGTGCAGTGGCTGTTGAGATCGTTCTCTCCATCTCCACCATCCAGCGATGAACTGTGGCAGTCGCCTCACACCACTCCTGCTGACCCTCCAGGTGCTCCCTCTCAATGGCTGCCCCACATGGTGGACAAGGTGGAAAGGATTCTCTGCGCAATCCCCAAGCCTGGGGCCTCGGCTCCCACCCCTCCGGGCAGTCATCAGATCCGCCCCCTTCAGGCGGCGCTCCCACCTGCTTCTCTCAGCCAGGGCTTGGTGATTTGCAAGGGGGGGAAGGTGGTGGGGGTCCATCACTTGTGGCTGTCACAGCTACCCCACACCCCAGGACATGTTTCCTCCTGCCAAGGTGGTGCCTGGAAACTCAGGTCCTCACGAAGGGGAGGGCCTCCCGCAAGGATGGCTCCTCATTGCCTCCCTCCCCTGCAGGTGACCATGGTTACCTGTTCCTGCCATATCTGCTGAGGCTGTACCCCGAAGATGTGCCCACAGACTGGGCAGCATAAAACCAGGCACACCGGGCCACTCACATGGTCATCAAGAGTGCATTCTACCAGTTCAAGATGAGTTTCTGCTGCCTGCACCACACCGGGGGGGGGGGGCACACCATGCCTGCTGAAATTTAATCAGTAGTTGCTAGCTCAACATTAGGAAGAAATTCCTGACAGAGCGATTCCTCAGTGGAACAGGCTTCCTTGGGAGGCGGTGGGCTCTCATTCCTTGGAGGTTTTTAAACAGAGGCTAGATGGCCATCTGACAGCAATGAAGATCCTGTGAATTTTGGGGGAGGTATTTGTGAGTTTCCTGCTATGACCGCCCTGCACCCCTTAAGGCGACTTATGGCGAATTATGGAGACCCTGGCCCCTCTTGCAGCCTTTGTTTCTTCCTTCTGGTTTTACCTCACGACTACTGAGTAAAGGGGGTGGGTATAATAAGGATTTCTAGTCTCTTCGGGGCTTTCTTTTATTTTCAGATAGACGGATAACTATGTATGTAGGGGACCACTGCTGATTTGCTGCTGATTCCAAATACTCAGGCACCAGAGAACTTAACAGTTAACCACAGATTTTTATTTACACACAGTCTCCAGCTGGGGGGAAGAGATATATTTACGTAGGCTATTTTGTATCTTGGATGAATAACAGTTACTAAACAGTTCAGGCTTTATAATACAGAGGTTCACTGAGGTATCGCAGGGTCCACAGTTCTTATATTCTTCACTCTCCAAACTCTAATTAGGTTGGCCTCTTTTGCTTTATGTGTCTGGTCTCTTGAGTCGACTGGTGTGTCTGTTCCCAGCCCTCCTGACTCCCTCAGACCCACATCTCTCCCTCAGCAACCTTGTTAGTTCTTAAGAGTAGTGTAAATATTTCTGTGACCACTCAGGTCTTTCACTGTGACACTCGATTGTCACTCTCAGCCACCTGGCTGTCTCCACAGAGTTAACAGCGAGCTTCAGTTCACCAGAAGTCTCTTCACAGCTCTCTGTATCAGCTCTCTCTTCAGCTCTCCTGCTGACCATCTACTACTCACTTCAACTGTCTCCCTCTGACAGTTGCTGACAGTTGACTCTCCAGCCATTATCTGTCACTCACTCATCCTGAAAGTTCCGAGCACTCCCGCCCCCACCCTCAGATCACATGACTCAGACTCCCTGAGTCCTTAGCTTTTCTATTAACCCTTCCAATTCCATCACACCTGCATTGTGCAGGGGGTTGGACTAGACCTCCCTAGAGGTCCCTTCCAACTCTATGATTCTATGATTCTAAAATGATACTGAGTTCAGCAAGAGGAGGGAAAGAAGTTCTGACAAATTGTTTTGGTGTAGCTCATTCATGTGGGCCAACAAAGTGTAATGGGACAAGCTTTATCTGTTTTGTTATTTCCATTTTCAGTGTAAGGCAGCCCTTAGCCAGGCCTTGATTACTAATATGTGGGCTGCCTCTGCAGATGCTGACATACCAGCATTCCACAGCTTCTCTCCAGTTGAGTTGTGACTCAGGGACCATTGTCAGTCTGCTGAAAAATTCATAGCATTATTTAAAAATTAGCCTCTTGATTAATTAGTAATATATTGCACATTGTATTCCATCAGTTTATTCATCTGCAGACTGCATACCACATGGCCTCTTGTCTTTGTCTGAGTTGTGTTACTAGTAAAATATAAATGTTGGCCTCAGTGAAACCAAGTCCTCTGGTATGGTGAAGTTGTCTACTGGATATTGGGAGAAGGGCTAGTTTTATTTTGTAAAATTTCCAAGCTTCATAAGTCATTACAATTCCCAATGTAAATAGTAGTGTCTTGCCTTTTAGGAACTAGATGGCTTTATCAGCTTTGCAGTAGATTTCAGGCATGGTGAGAGCTGAAAGGAATTTGTTATATGGCTTTCAGGTCCCCCTTCCTGCACATCATGTCACCAGCTCCTGGTTGAGAAATACCTGGAGATTTGGGGGTGGAGCTTAGGGGGGACAGGGTTTGGGAAGGGGAGGGGCCTCAGCAGGGTCTGCCCACCCTCCAAAGCAGCCATTTTCTGCAGGAGGATTGATTTCCATCATCTGGAGATCATTTTTAATTCCAGGAGATCTCCAGCCCCCACCTGGAGGTTTGCAGCCCTATGTCAGTGGCAACATGGAGATGCTCTGTTTGGGCAAAAATACAGTGGTAGAAGTCATTTTTATATAGAGGTTTTGTCCAAATTACAAGGGATTCCTTGAATTGCCAGTGATGTGATGTTGTCACTTCTTGTGTGTGTCTGAGGTGACATCACCATATTGCTGGCAACAGAGGCCTAGGCTTCTTTTTGCTGCTAGTATCTCCCTCAGCAGCCAGCTGATCAACTCTGGGGGAGGGGCCCCAGAGTGGGAGATTACTGTGTTACTTTCCACTGAGTGCAAGGGGGAAAAGGATATTAGGTTTACCCAAATTCCCACTTATGTTAGAGGGCGCCTGCTGGTGAACCTACTCTCCTGTCCCTGCTTACTATACTAATGGGAGAAGGGTCCTTGGGTGGAAATGGTGTTGTACAGTGTATGATGTCATGTCCAGTCAAAAGTCTGGATGTGATGTAAGCTCATTCAGCAACATTCTGGCATCCCAGAAAACTCTAAAGTTTGGGAGGGGACAGCCACAACATCGCCCACTGTACTTGTGTCAAATCTGGGGTTTTGGCCAAATGTGATGTAATTTCCATCCCGGATCCATCCTTAAAGCTCTTAGAGATACCCACCACCAGCCTGGCATCACTATTATGATTCAGCACCATGCCAGCTAGACCTCTTAATCCATTGCTGAATTCAGCAGCGAGAGAAGTTATCAATTAACCCTTGACTGGCTTGCCATTTGAGCCTTGGAAAGGGGAATGCTGCTGTGGACACAAAAAAGTAACTGATTTTTGTTGCCAGATAACATGAAGTTTGCTTGCTTTCTTCATAAGGTAAAAAATCAGTTTTTCTAAAGGACTATTTGGGGAACTCCTTTGAAGTGACAGCTAATGAGTTGGATCCTGTAGAGGATTTCTGTCTGTGGAGCACAATTTTCCCACCTGCCCCCTGAAATTCTGCTTAGGGATAGGGACCTCAAGAAACAACATGAGGGAGTTGTTGGAGGGCTACCACAGAAGGAGGGAATCAACATAATTTCCCCACCCCCATTTGCGGAAATCCTCCATGGGATCCAAACCAATGTTCCCAACATCTTTTTTCCAGCTGTTTTGGTTTCCCTTATAGAACATGAGTGAAAAACTGAATGACTGCTTGATCCAAAACCAAGCTTCCATGGGGGAGATGGTTACTATCAAGACAGAGCCCTGCTCACCATGCCAGGAAGAAGAATATGGACAGCTTTGGTAAGAGGACACACTAAGCCAGTAAATTTAAACCTTGTACCCTGCTCCACACTGAGTTGTTTGTCGAGGAACTTCTAGCATGTTGCAGAGTATTTTTGGATGTATTCTAGGCTATGCTTTTGATTTTTGCATAGCACCAGGTAATGCTGATGGGACTAGAGGTGTTTGAGTATGTCTGTAAAGAGAGCAACTCAGGTTGAGAAAACAGTAATTGGAGTGACCATTTGACTGCATGCCCACAGTCAGGTAGAAAAGTCCTCCTGGTTAGCAGTGTAGCAAAATTCCTTCTGGCTGCTCACAGTGGCTTCAAGCATCTCCAAAAACTGAACATACAGGCTTAATCCAGTTATATGCGTTACAGTTGTTCAGTTTCTCTTATCAAAGTTGTGGTTGGTGTGATGATCACTGACTGAGCTACCTGCACTGTAAAAGTCCTCTCGGGGACTAAATTAATTCTGAAGTAAGCCAAGATAAGGGCAGGCAGACAAAAGTAAAATAATTTGTCCAGTATTTTTTTTAAAATAAGCTTGTTCTTTGAAGTAATTTTCTGTCTTTCTCTGCATTCTCTTCAGCTCAGGAAAGGTTGATTCCCAGTCTTTGGACATGGAGCCTAAGAAAATGAAAGGAAAGCAGGATTTGATGATGTCTAAGAGCTTTCAGCAAGTGGATTTCTGGTGTAAGTGCCTCATTACTGAATGCAATATTTATCAATTGGAAATTGTTCTCTTTCAGTTCTTAGAAAGGATGAAGTTGCTAGTTGGGACTCCATGTCTGCCACCTGGTTAGCAGTAGATGAGACAAATGTATTTCCATCTTTTGAAGTATTAGAGGGGAGCTGCAGGCAATTTTCAGCATATGCAACTACATGTCTTTAGCAAAGAATTGACACACAGCATGGGCTGCAGTTGTGAATCTAGAGGGCAAAGCCTCCAGAACAGACACTTAGTAGAACTGCTGATGAAAAGACACAGCTTTTGTCTTGACATAGATTTAGGTATCGGAGAAAAATGTTCTGGTTTGTTCCCTTTTTTGTCTGGTGAATTGTCTTTTAAAGCAGATCATGGAGGTATATTTTCTGTACTCCTTCCTACACAAGTGAGTTGACATCAGCTATTTTTTCCAGGAAATAGCAAAACCTCTGTGATGGATGGCACATGAAAAGCAGGTTTTAAAATGCTGTTTGTTCAGAGAAATCTCTGACAAAGGCTGGGACAGTCAAGTCTTTTTATGACAAAGAAGAAATACAAACTACTGTGGGACATTTCAGAGACAGAAGGAAACTTAAGTTTTGGCAGGGAAAAATCTGCCTGGGAGTTGGGAAGTGACAGGGGTGTATCATAAGAACATAAGAGAAGCCATGTCGGATCAGACCAATGGCCCACCAAGTCCAACACTCTGTGTCACACAGTAGCCAAAAAACCCAAGTGCCACAAGGGGTCTACCAGTGGGGCTAGAAGCCCTGCCACTGTGCCCCCCCCCAGCACAAGAATACAGAGCATCACTACCGCAGACGGAGAGTTTCAACAATAAGCTGTGGCTAATAGCCACTGATGGATCTCTGCTCCATATGCTTATCCATTCCCCTCTTGAAGCTATCTATGCTTGTAGCCATCACCACCCCCTGTGGCAGTGAATTCCGCATGTTAATCACCCTTTGGGTGAAGAAGTAGTTCTTTTTATCAGTTCTAATGCAATTGCTCAGCAATTTCATTGAATGCCCACGAGTTCTTGTATTGTGAGAAAGGGAGAAAAGTACCGTATTTTTCGCTCCATAAGACGCACCTGAGCATAAGACGCACCTAGTTTTTAGAGCTGTTTGTGTGAATTTAGAGGCATTTGTGTGAATTTTTTGCAGTATTCGCTCCTTAAGACGCACATACTTTTCCCTCCACTTTTTTGGGGGGGAAAAGTGAGTCTTATGGTGCAAAAAATACGGTACTTCTTTCTCTACCTTCTCTGCCCCATGCATACTCTTGTAAGCCTCTATCATGTCACCCCGCAGTCAACATTTCTCCAAGCTAAACAGCCCCAAGCGTTTTAACCTTTCCTCATAGGGAAAGTGTTCCAAACCTTTAATTATTCTAGTTGCCCTTTTCTGCACTTTTTTCCAATACTATAATCTCTTTTTTGAGGTGTGGTGACCAGAATTGCACACAGTACTCCAAATGAGGCCACACCATCAATTTATACAGGGGCATTATGATACTGGCTGATTTGTTTTCAATTCCCTTCCTAATAATTCCCAGCATGGTGTTGGCCTTTTTTTAAATTGCAATCACACACTGTCTTGACATTTTCAGTGAGTTATCTACCATGACCCCAAGATCTCTCTCTTTGTCAGTCTCTGCCAGTTCACACCCCATCAACTTGTATTTATAGCTAAGATTTTTGGCTCCAATGTGCATTACTTTGCACTTGGCCACATTGAACCTCATCTGCCACGTTGACGCCCACTCACCCAGCCTCGACAGATCCCTTTAGAGTGCTTCACAATCCTCTCTGGTTCTCACCACCCTGAACAATTTAGTGTCATCCGCAAACTTAGCCACTTCATTGCTTACTCCCAACTCCAAATAATTAATGAACAAGTTAAAGAGCATTGGACCAAGTACTGAGCCCTATGGCACCGCACTGCTTACCATCTTTCATTGCAAAAATTCCCAATTTATACTCACTCTCTGCTTCCTATTAATTAACCAGTTCTTGATCCATAAGAGGACTTGTCCTTTTACTCCATGACTCTTGAGCTTACTAAGGAGCCTTTGATGAGGAACTTTATCAAAAGCTTTCTGGAAGTCAAGGTAAACAACATCTATTGTATCCCCTTTGTCCACATGTTTGTTCACCCCCTCAAAGAACTCTTAACAGGTTAATGAGACAAGATCTTCCCTTACAGAATCCATGCTGAGTCTTCCTCAATAACTTGTGTTCATCAATGTGCCTACTCATTCTCTCTTTGATAATGGTGTCTACCAACTTTCCTGGTATTGAAGTTAGACTGACTGGCCTGTAATTTCTCGGATCTCCTCTGGAATCCTTTTTAAAGATGGAGGTTACATTTGCTACCTTCCAGTCCTTAGTAACGGAGGCATATTTCAATGAAAGATTACATATTTTTGTCAAAAGATCCACAAGTTCACCTTTGAGTTCTTTCAGAAAACCCCATGTCTCCCTGGCTATCATATTTAGTGGCAGTATTGTGATACAAAAATAAAACCCACAATCATCATAATCTCACTCTACTTGAATCAAATACAACATAACATGGTAATACAGGGCGGAATTCTGTGCAGCATCAGTGAAAGGAGGTGAGGGAGAAAGATTTTTCCACCTCTTTTTGCCCCCTTCCCCCCACCTGTGAGCCTCAAAAATCAGTACTGAAGATTTGCAGATTTATGTTCTTATTACTCACTTGGAGAAAACCCATTCAGCCCAGGCAGATGCACTGAGTATTGGCAGAACTGGCAAGGGGGCAGTTTTGCCCACTTTTCCGTGTTTTACTGGGTCAGTTACCCTTGCAACATTTCTCTCTGGGGATTCTTTTTCTCTTGTTTTTGCTTGCAGTTGAAAGAGAAACAACAGAAATAAAGCAGCTATCTAGCCTGGGTTACCTAAATTGGGAAGTTCACCTTAGTCAAGAGAAGAAGCTTTAATATAATAAAGCCAGAAAAAATTGACTGTATACTAGTTAGCATCTGTTTTATTACTTGATTTTTCAGAGCAATTCCTAGTTTTCTTTTGTTGCCTCTTCTTTCTTCAGTCTGTGAATCCTGCCAGGAGTACTTTGTAGATGAATGTCCAAACCATGGTCCACCCGTGTTTGTGTCAGATGCTCCAGTACCCATTGGCATCCCTGACCGAGCTGCAATGACTGTCCCTCCCGGCATGGAGGTGGTGAAAGAGCCAAATGGGGAGCGGGATGTGCGCTGTGTGAATGAGGTTATTCCCAAAGGTCGTATCTTTGGCCCATATGAAGGAAAACTCTCCAGTCAGGACAAGTCAGCAGGATTCTTCTCTTGGCTGGTAGGTATCCTAACTGTGAAACTCAGTAAGGCTTTTAATGCTTTTAATCTTTTACTGGAAAAATGAGTACCTGTAGCTAGTGGAGCTCCTCAAGTTTACAGTAAGGAACTGTTTAAACTTCTGATTGTTAAAACTAAAGTAGGAACAAATCAAATAATTTGCTTAGAATAAATACTTCTGTAGACCAACCTTTAGTATTGTTCCAAACTGCTGTCATGAAACAATAGTTCTCAAAGTGAAAAGTCCTAAGGAATATATCTTGCCATCATTATAAGACCTACGTTGGCTGTCACTTTGCTTGCAAGCACTACTTGGCATTCTAATTATTACCTGTAAAGCCCTAAACTCTCGGGGGACCCAAAGTAATTAAAAGATTGCTTAATGTTATCTGAATCTGCCTGTTAGTTTAGCCCTGCTTAGAAGCTTTGCTCCATATGCCCCCATCTTTGTGGTTGCTGGCAGTAAGGACAGGGTCCTCTCTTGTATGTCTTAATCTGTAGAGGTTCTATTGTCAAGAGGAGAGGATATAAATTTCTTAATAAATAAAAGTTAATTATTCCACTTCCTCATTCTTGTTCAGTATGTGCTCCTACTAGACTTTTCCCCCTCATTTTTGTTTTAGATTGTGGATAAGAACAACCGCTATAAATCCATAGATGGGACAGATGAAACTACATCAAACTGGATGAGGTGAGTCTAGGTTCTTTATTCTTTTTTTCCTCAAAATATTTATGCTGAGACAAAGGAGAAAACCTACTGTTTCTCTCTTTTGGTGATGCTTTCAAGAAATGACTACTGTCTAATGTTTTAGAAAGATTTTTCACTGTGTCATCAAATGTTTTTTCCATTTTCTCCTTTATTTTGGAATTTTAGTGTTTCACAGTAGGTATGGGGGAAGGGTTCAGAAAATTTAACCTCACAGATGACCTTTTCTAAAGTGGTTATTTCTGTCTTGAGGGGGGGTTTTAATTCCCAGATTTATATTTTTTTAAAAAAAATCTTTTTCTGTTCGATTTTATCACTCCTGTCAAATTATGAAAAATTGGAGGTTTCTGCATATATCTGAAATGGAAACTTTCTAGCATTCTTCTGTGGGGTTTTTTTTTCTGATGTGATTTGGAGATCGGATTGCTAGTTTCAGTTGTCCAGCTAATAACATTTAATTAATCTACTATACATGGTATTTTGCAAAGTAGCTAATATTCACATTTTACAAAAAATTATCTTACTGTAGGTCGTTTCACTAAAATTGCTAGTTTTAGTTGTCCAGCTAATAAAATTTAATTAATCTACTATACATGGTATTTTGCAAAGAAGCTAACATTCACATTTAAAAAAAATTATCTTACTGTAGGTCGTTTCATAGGGTAGCCATGTTGATTGGCACAGAGCTAGATTTGAGTTCACTAGAACCTTTAGACACTGACAAGATTTTCAGAGTATGAGCATTCAAGAGTCAAAGCTGATTAAGGGAGCTTTGACTTTCAAAAGCGTATATTCCCAAAATTTTGTTGGTTCTTAAGGTGCTTCTTAAGCCAGTTTAGTGTAGTGGATAAATGTGTGGACTCTAATCTGGGGTTTGATTCCCCACTCCTCCACATGCACCTGCTGAGTGACTTTGGGTCAGTCACATTTCTTGAAAGAGCTGCTCTCTCAAGAGCAGTTCTTGAAAGAACTCTCTTAGCCCCACCTACCTCACAGGGTGTCTAGTGTGGGGAGAGGCAAGAAACAGAGATTGTAAACTGCTCTGAGTGAAAGGCAGGGTATAAATCAAATCTCTTCCTCTTCTTCTACTGGACTTGAATCTAGTTCTTTTACTGTAGGTTGCTTACTCCACAAATTTCCAAATTTGTCTTGGCTTAAATTCTTATGCCTCTTGTGGAAAACAAAATAAATTGACTAAAATAGTTCTGTTGATGTTTTCTCATTGCCCAAAGTGAAGTTTTAAATTAGGGATTTCCCAGTATATATTCCTTGCTGGCTATATAACAATAGAACTCTGAAGCATCTTTATAAACCCAACAGTGGTACTACTATGCAGAAACAGTTCTGTATCCATATGGTATACTCTGCTGAATCATTAATGCCTTCCTTGCAGCCCACAAATCCCAAGCAGTACCATATTTAACATATTTAAGAGCTGCCATATAACACATTGAGAAATTATGAACGTTTGAACAGTGTGATGGTAGCAAACTTCCTAAAAGGGGCTAGCTATTTTCACCTCGCTCAAGAGCATAAATGTCATTGACTACTTCTTATGGCTAAGGTTTAGTCATGTGTATATTTAACTTGTGAATAAAACTCACTGAACATGGAGTGACATCCTTCCAAATAAGCATGTGTAGGGTTGAGTTTCAAGGCTGTTTATAACTGTTTAATATTGATACTGTTCAATAATTTGTTTAAACCGGTATAGAATATTTTTGTGTTTTGTAGTCTGTGACTTTATTGTTTTATAGAAGAATAGCAAAGGAATTCAGGAATGGTTAATTTAGTGCATGTGTTAATATGTTCATGAAACAATTCTGCTACGCTAATTACCAATATGTTTAGGGCAACTATCTTGATGCACATAGGCAATAAAAACAGTTTATCTAGCTTCATCAGACCATGGTCCTGTTTTTCTCTGTGACTAGCCGTTGATCCTGGATGGTTGTGAGCAGGGCATGAAGATTATGGTCATACCCTACTTATTAGTTTGTTTCCTCCAGCATGAAATACTCAGATTTGTGCTATTATATATGGAAGTTCTGTATGCATCTGTTGATAACTCTGCTATTTATAAATTTGTCCTAATCCCTTGGGGGGGAATCTAAGCTAGCAATTTATGATATGGAAGTCCACTGTTGTGTGCCAAAGTACTTTCTTTTGTCTGTTCTAACACTTTCCCTCACTCTGGTCTATCTCTCACAGCCAGATTCCTTGCTGTTAAATTAAAGAGGGATGAAACTAGAAATAGAGAGAACATTGACTTAGAAAACAAGAATGTCTGTTGCGAACTTTCTGAAGAAGGTCATTTTGATAGAATTCTGCCTTTTCAGTTTTCAGATAGCCCCCAAAGAGGAGCATGATGGACAGGAAAAGATTTAGAATCATTTTGGAAAACTGAGCCTGTCTCAGTGGAGAGGGTTTGATTGCATTACTGTTTGATATTATTCCTACTCTCTTGAATCTAGATTTATTCTGCCTGTCTCTTCCAAAAGTAGCCTGGAATTTCTAACGCATATTTAGAACTATACAGAATCTTCTTGAAATAATAAGAAACTTCTTTAAATAATGTTGTCTAAGCTTTAGTATAGCTGAAAGGCATTTTAACCACCTTTTTGGGGCCATGCTATATGTTATAAGGGGGATTTGCTGTGGCTCTCCAAACATCATCTTACGTTTAAAAAACAGATGTTGTAGGGAAGAAGACGAACACCACCACTGCATGTGCTCACACAACACACACACACTTTTCCCATTAGGCATGACTCCTTGGAGCTGTTATTAGTTCTGTGGGGGAGGGTAGGTGGAGGGTAGGTACAATACAAGTATCTTATCATCTCCCCATCCCCACTGTGGCTAATAGCTCTGGTGGAGAGGAGAATTTTGGGGAGAAAGAGCTCAAAGAGATGGAAGAATTAAACCTGTTCTCCCCTTTGCACCTCAGTTCAGCTCCTATGCAAATCAAGGACCCTATGATTGCTTTTAAATATTAAGAGTTACTTGTAATGTATAATATAGCCAGAGTCTGCTCTGCTGCCTCGCTGCTTTCCTGTTCCTCAGATGTTTCCCTTCAGAGTTTGTGTCATTCTTTTTGGGGGGTCCTGTATTGCTTTCTTTCTCATAGAGAAGCATCTGCTACTTCAACTGTGAAATGGGAGGTGGAGATAATCTCGCAACACTGGCTGCTTTTCCCTCCTTTGTTCTGTAAAGAAAAAGATGTAGTGAACAGCTAAGATGAACAAGAAGATCTCTAGTCTTTGTTGAAACACAATTCTCAAGCATAGTTATCTTTAGAAAAACTACCGTGGTAGAAGTTTCTCTTTCTAAGAATTGCTTGGGACGGAAGGACGTATGGTGGTGTTGTAAATGGCCTAAGTTCAGTTTTCTTTAACACTAATGTTCTGGCAAGTCTAGATGGCTTTTTGTAAGCCATGTTGTACTTCTGTACGCATTTGTATAATATGACTTTCTGAGCAGAGGTGGTCCAATATTGAATGCTAAGATGTTTTGTTCTGTTAACATGTATGCAAGAGTTATCCCATGCATGTAGTCATACCATCTGTATGACATAAAGCATGGTGAACATGAGCTAATCACATATTAATTTATTTTACAGAATCTATACCCTGCCTTTCTGCCCTCATTATGGCCACCAAGATGGCTAACGAATTAAAACATATATAATAAAATCACATTTTAAGAATATAGCTAAAATACATACAAAAACATTAAAACAATAATTAAAACATTAGACAGGAAGGGGTCACTGAAAGAATACCAAATGAAGGGGAAAAAAATCTTAATCCACTAACAAAAGTTAGCAACAGAAGGGGACTGGCATATCATGAAATGTGTGGATAGAGTATCAGATGTTTAGCATTTAGGTTTATGGAAAGTTACCCACGCTGATATGGATTACCAATCATATGACTATGTGGTATTTACCTTGTGATACATTTATCTTGTGCAAACCTTCTTGTCCATTTTTGGGAGATTCTTATACATGGATGAAAGCACTGCATTTGAGATATAGTTTATTTATTTTTGATTTAGCAGAAACAGTAAAGTGTCCCTCATGATGTGAGTTTTGGATTAGGATAAGAGAATTATTGAGTATTTTACAAATGTACAAACTTTGAGAAGATTTAGTTGGCTCCAAGGGGGAAAAAGTGCCTTGACTGTACCTCTAAGGCGGGGGTGGCCAAACTGAGGCTCAGAAGCAACATGTGGCTCTTTCACACATATTGTGTGGCTCTTGAAGCCCCCACCATCCCATTGGCTGGCTTGGAGAAGGTATTTGTCTCTTTAAATCACTTCGCCAAACCAAGCCAGCCAGCAGTTTGGACAATGCATTTAAAGTTAAAGTTGCTTTCTTTCTGCCCTCCTCCCCCGGTGCAGGATGTGTGTTGATTTTTTTCCAATCACTATTTTTTTTTAGAAGTAAAGTATCTGCCACTTTCTAGAAAAGCTGAAAGTTTGGTATGAGTTGAGGAAAAGGTGAGCATGAATATACAACTGGCCGAGTTTCTTGCCTGTAGGGTTGGGGGTTCTTCAAATTGATTTCATTTTACTCGTTTGTGCTTTGTGGGATATTGGACTCAAGGAACTTGACTGAACGAAAGAGGAAGCCCAAGTTCTCCAAGGAGGAGCTGGACATTCTGGTCACTGAAGTGACTCGGAACGAAGCCAGACTGTTTGGAAGGGAGACGATACGTCTATCCCATGCTGACAGGGATAAGATCTGGGAAAGCATAGCCAGAAAAATCACATCGGTGAGCCAGGTCCCCAGATCTGTTAAAGATATTAAGCACAGATGGGATGACATGAAGAGAAGGACCAAAGACAAACTGGCTTTCATGCAGAGGTCCCTCTCCAGTCCCGGCAGCATGGGGAGGCCCTCGGCCATTGTCCTGACCGCCCACGAGAGAGCTATCGAGTCGACGCTGCATTCGTCATGCCAGATGCACAGCTTCCGGAGAGCGGATCTGGACGTGGTTGACAGCCCATCAACCAGCTGTAAGTATTACCTTTCCTTCCCTGATCCCTATTGCACATATCAGTTCTAACAAAGAAGTGTATTATGTAAAAGGTCAGACTACCCTACTAGCAAACCATGTTCTCAGGTTTAGTGTTTCCTGTTGTACTTTGGTCTTTTTACCTCGTTGCATTCCTTAGTCCTAGCTAATGAATAGATTGTGTTCAGCTGTACATTATATAAGATGGCATAAACTAGGATCCTTTTTTGCTAATTTGATCAAAGATAGGTGTCAGGCAATTGCTTCCAGCCTGTGGAGATGCGTAGAGTTTTTTAAAAGGTGAAGGTACTCCCCTGTGCAAGCACCAGTTGTTTCCGACTCTGGGGTGATGTTTCATCATGACGTTTTCACAGCAGCCTTTTTATGGGATGGTTTGCCATTGCCTTCCCCAGTCATCTACCCTTTCCCCCCAGCAAGTTGGGTACTCATTTTACTGACCTCAGAAGCATGGAAGGCTGAGTCAACCTTGATCCAGCTACTTGAACTGAGCTTCCACCGGGATCAAACTCAGGTCATGAGCAGAGTTTGAACTGCAGAACTGCAGCTTGCCACTTAAACACACACATATATCCAAGATGTGGAGATGGGACACAAAGTTTTAACCACATATTCATCATTAATTCATGATATAGATTTGTGATTGATTCACATGGAGGAGGGAATGGGCCTGCATTGCATGTAAGACAAGTTGCATGAACTGGTCATATACAACGCAATCTGAATGGATGGTAACCTCACTTTCCGTGATACTTCCACTCCTCAGCTGACACCAAAGATTGTAGAAATAGGGATATAACATGTGTGTGCATTTATTTAATACATGTGGTACTTCTTATCCCCTTGCTGGAATCTCTATCAGGATCCTCTCTTCCTCCCTCAGACTACTCAGATTGAATTCCAATACTAGGATTCCCAGTAAGTAATTTGAGGGGGAAATGTGCATTGGAGGGGGTTACTTGTTTTCACCCCAGTGTCCACAGAGACTGCAGGTGTGAACAGGGACATAGTTATGCAGTTCCACAATGCCAAAGTTTAGAGAACATAGTAAAAGTGTAAGTTTGTTGCTAAGGTTCACCAATGTATTGCAAGTATCAGTATTTCATCAGAGAATAACTTATCTTTGACTGTTTCTGAGAGGGACATCCTCTCACACTAGAGAATAATTTAATTTGCATTAAAGAATGTTACTGAATTCTTGGGAGCATTTTTCTCCCTTAATCAAAGAAGTGCACATCTATGGTACTTGATGATAGGGGGATGGGTTTACCTTATTGCCCTTGATGAAAACTAGGGAACCTAAACAAAGCTTGAGGGCACTTTTATTGCAATCTCTAAACCGCAGGATTGTTGAAATAAGCATGCAAGTCACTTTAAAAAACTCTCATGTTTTAGGTCTCTGCAGATACTGGGGGCAGAATTTAAGGAGAGGGCCATTCTCTGGGGTTCTCTTCCTCAAAGTTCAGAAACTTAGCAATGTCATCAAAGTGAACCCCCAGGAATAAAAAAGGGATCACACCCTAACCAGGGTGAAGCTAGAGGAATCCAGTCATCGGTATTGTGATTTGCTATAACCTCTTCAGGATGAACATGTAATGATATTGTTGTGTTCAGTAGGTTTTCTGTTGTTTTTGTGATGTTTATGATGATATAGTCAATGGTGTGTTCAAATCCATTAGAAACCACTTTAGGAGCATTCTGCTGATAACATGAGATATACATTTAAAAAATCTGGTGTTTGAGGATTTACCACTTAAAACATTTTATTTGGTATTTATAAAATTCAGGGTAAGTATCACAACTGTAAGAAATTACTTTTCATTGCTTTTATGAACAAGAGCACATGGCTCTATGCATAAGGTATACTGCTTTAGCAATAGTATACTGGGTTAAACCTGAGGAAGACTCCAGAAGCACATCAGTGTCCTTCAAGACATGTTTTTGATCTACAGATTTTAGTTTCACTTGACTATAGGTAGAATGACTTAAAATGATTAAGCCAGATGAGGGGCTGTGGCCTGTTGCCTTATTCTCAAGTCTGTACAAGACTACTAAGCCATTCTAGAGGCTTCAGTGAAGTACGTCAGAGCTCCTTTTAATTGGCTTTCTTATTTTGTGTTGGGGTTGAGCTTGACCCGTTTAGAAGATGTATGGTAGAAATGGATGGGTTGGCTCTATAGTAAACTGTGCTGCTACCTTACAGTGGTGAAAACTTTTGCCTTGGGTGGAGAGGCTGCTGGGTTTGGCCATATTGCTGTTGAGCTCTTTTTCTCACCTGTAGCAATTTGTGCCAACATATGAAGCTGCCTTATGTTAAGATAGCAGTGTACACTAGTTTAGTACAGTCTGTGCCAACTGGAAGAAATTCCCAAGTTATTTATTTAGAGCATTTGAATGCTGCCTCTCCATAGGCCAACTGGAGGCAGTGCACAAGTAAATAGTCCTTTAAAATAATAAAACACAATTTAAATTATCAGTATTAAAAACAATATAGGGGCCTAAAACAGCATAAAACAAATACAGAGCAGTTTTTTAAAAATCCATTAAACAGTCTTTGGCTATAAGCAGACCATAAAAAGTCTTAGCGACAATTGCTGGCATCTCCAATTAAGAGAGTCAGGCATTTTGTGATATGAAAAACCTTGATCCAAGAGCCTGGAGAACTGCTGTCAGAGTAGGCAATGCTGACAGTGATCTGACTGAGTATATGGCAGCTTTGTATGTTCAAAACGACTGGGGTGGGGGAATGAAACTCATTAGTTAAAAGCCTGGGTTAAAAGTGCTTTGATCTGATGCCTAAAAATTGTGTGGTAGACACCAGCCAAACTTCAAATAGGATGGCTTTCCATAGTTAAGGTACTACCACTGAAAAAACCTTGTCTCTGGTTGCTACCTACCTTACCTTTGCAAACAGAGATACAGAGAGAGGGTTTGGAAGGCAGAATACTGGTGGACTGGACAATGCAGTGGTATGCAATCCATCAAGTGCCCTAACCCCAAGCCAGTTCCATCTTTAAAGGTGCCTAGAAACACATGGGCAGCCAGTGCAAATCTTTTTATCACAGGGGCTATATCATTCTTGAATCCAGCCCCTGGCATTAGTTTGACTGCCACATTTTGGACCAATTGAAGTAGAGAATTTTCAAAAGCAGATACACACATAACACATTACAGTAATCTAACCTGGAACTTAACATGGATCACCATGACCAGATCACACTTTTTGAGGAACAGCTGTAGCTTGAGAATTAGTAAAAGCAGATAAAAGGTTCAGTGTGCCTCAGAAGAAGCATGGAGCCTCCACCCTTAAGTTGGGATCTAGCAGCACCCTCAGGCTGTGAACCTGCTCCTTCAGGGGAAGTGCAATCCCTTTCTAGGGCAAGGTGACTCCTTAGTTCTCATGCAGGTTTAATTATTAGTTATTATCTATCCCATTATTTTCTCCAGGTACCTGTTCAGGACCTCCACAAACCCACCTGACTCAACTGACAGGGACAAATAGTGTTTGGTGTCATCTTGTTACCCTAGCCCCCTGAATGATCTCTCCTAGTGGCTTCATATAGATGTTAAAGAGTGGTGGGACAAGATGGACCCTTGCCAGGCTCCATAGCATAAATGCTTTGTGCCTGAGCAAGCAGTCCTCCAGCACACCCTTCTGCAACTGGCCACTCAAATAAAAGCAGAACCTCTGAAGCATGATGCACCCTGACCCAAATTCCCAACTTGGCCATCCTTACTATAAGAATACCACGATTGATGGCAGGGTTTTTTTGTAACAGTACTTATTGGCTGTGTGCGGGACTTCCCCCCCCCCCCCCCCTGGAAAAAGAGATGCTGGAACTCTCAAGAGGTAAATGAAGGAAAAGCACATGGGTTCCCTATTAATTTTTAAACATTTTTTTTAGAAGCTTGTTTCCACAAAGAGGATCCGGAACTTCATTCCACCGCATTCCCCCCCCAAAAAGCCCTGGTTATATGTACAGTGGGGGGGGGGGGGCTCCCACAAGTCCTGAGGAAGAAATTGGTGCAAATCAGTGCAACCTTATATATGAGTACTGGGACTTTTCTTTTTACAAAATATGCACTAGTTGATGGTATCAAAAAGCTGCCAAGAATTCCAGAAGACCCAATAGGAATGTATTAACAAAAGTCACTTCTCTGGCAGAGGTCATCAGTTAGGGTAGCAAAGGCCATTTCCATCTCGAACCCAAGACTGAATTCAGATTGAAATGACTGTTGGGTGGACAGCATTGCTACTGATGGAGAAGGTGAAATTCAGCTTGGGATCTTCTGCATGCAAGCATGTTTCCTGCCATTGAGCTACAACTTTCCTTTATTGAGCTATGCCTGCCTTTGACACAGATTTCCAGATCCCATACAAGTAGTGGCAGAAATTGATTAAGGCTTTAAGAATTCTCACAGGATGAGATATAAAGTGATTCCCTGTAACTGACTCAATGTGCATTGGGTTCCTGATGTATCTAGTATGTGTATAGAAAAGCTGTTATCAGCTGTTGCAGTTTGATGTTTTAAGGGAAGTGTTGCATTCAGTGTTGGTTTGTATGTGTCTTTCCATTTACCTGAGTTTTGTAGCTTCAAAGCAGTAGTACTCAGTCATATAATCCAGTGGATATTATGCAAAATACTTAGTGAAAACTTTACAAGTAATTCCAATAGTAATCTGGGAGTAAAGCCTGCTGTGTGCACATTGTTCCTTAGAAATTGAGCACTGTCCACCTTGTCTTTTAATAATATAGTTCTGGTCATTCCTGTTATGACAACATATTTATTCTGCCTGGTTGGCTCTACCCCATATTTTTAAAATGAACATTCCATTTCACAAGCAGTGATCATTAGATGAATCCTATTTTTCTAGAAAAGCCATTGGGTTTTACCAAAATTCTAAGAATATGTTAACTTTATTTGAAACAGATTGTTGAAGAAAAGTTCTCTTGCAAATAATCTATATTTCTTTTTCATTTTCAAGCTGATGATGGTGAAGAGGTTCCAGGCCCCTCGCAGAAACATCGTTTTTCATCTCTGCAGAGGGATTCAATAGAAGCTGACCAGCTGTCTCTGCCACCTTTCCTTCATTCTTCATCTTTATCAAACCACATGGATGTGATTAGCCAAAGACAGAACATGAAGCACTCAAACTCATGTTCGCAATCTTCCTGCAAGCCCTCTAGGCAACATGCTCTAAACTCTCCTGTCTCTGGTTTTGACCATCAGCTCTTCAACTCCTATATTCAACAGACTGAGCTATTCAGGCAGTTCTGTCAAGAGCTGGTGACAGTCCACAGAGACATGGCAAATAACATGCTTGTGATTAGTCAGAAGATGACTGATCTGACTGGGCAGGTTAGTCAGATGTGCCAGACCCTGACCAAAATCAGGGATGAGCTCCAAACTTTGAATAAAGGCCAGATCTCTAATGTGAGTCAGGTAATTAATTTGCAGACAGCTGAATCAAAGAGCCCTTCTGAACCCAAGACAGATACTGACCAAAGTCATCCCAAGCAGACCCTTCCTGCTCGTGTCACTAGGACACGGAAGAGAAAGCACAATTTTTAGCTTTCTTGTATTAACGGGGGAAGTTAATGATGCTAACTTGGCACACTTCTTAAGCATGATTATGGGTGGTTAATAGTATCCTTTCTTAAGAGTAATATAAACCATGGCAGCTTGGCAATAGGACTTTCTCTTTGCACTTTGAATCCCAGCACCAGAACATGCAGTGTATTTGTGACACAATAACTAAGAATAAGCGATATTTAAGAGATTTTCCTGGTCTGCAAAGTCAAACTATACATAGATCTGTTTCCTTGATAGCTTGTGCTCAGGAAGCATTATTATTTATGCTTCTTATTTACACAGTTGCACAGTTAATATTAAAACAATCAACAAAAATAGCTCTTTTTTCCTTCTTGCTTTGCTTCTGCAAATGGCCTATGTAGATGGGAAGCTTAGAATTGCACTGTTAGAACACTTTTTGGGGTATATGCCTCACTGAATAGCCTTGAGTAGGATTCTGAGTTGACTGTTGTTAGAGAACTTTCACAGCTATCAAGGCTTATGCAAGCAGCTGACCTTACTTGCCTTGGATATGGCTACTGAGACTTTAGATGTTTAAAGTGGTTAAATGTTGGGAAAGTGGAAAATGTGATAAATACAGGAAGAACTCCGCACCCCCTCCCCAAAAAGAGGGTAAGAAAATTCCAAAGTTTGCCAACAACTATAGATTATTTTCTCAATCGCTCTTGTCCTACTCTGAAGTTAGAGGCAAAGATTTTGGCAGGGTTAATACAAGGCCTTTAAGAAGGGACTGGGTGCAGAATCCTAGAGTGTTGTAGCACATAAAGTTGCACTTTAGAAGTATACTTGCTTGAAGATAAATTATTCTGAAGCCAGTAAACATATTTTGGATGTGAGAATACCAATTAACATTGATTTTTCTTCATTATCTGTTTCCATCTGTAGTACATCAGAATATGATTAGTGCAGCATGATTAGTTGGTAAACTGCTGTTTTTCATGCCTTATGGGAAGGGGGAGGAACAGGAAGTTTTTCAGAATTAAGCAAAAATGGAGCATGCCCAGATTCTGGTAGATATACCTGTGCAGTCTTATCTGCAAAAGAATTGCTGTATTATGTAAGAGATTGCTACAAACATGCTATATTTGGGTGCACTCCTTGTCTGTCAACGACTTCCTTTTATTATGCCAGTTTAACATTGCAAAGGACAAATGGAAGTCATATGCCTATTCCATATTGCTTCAATTATGACATGACCTAACTTAATATAGCTTGGCTAGGCTCAGCTAGGTATTAAAGAGTTCAAACAGTATCTCACACCTGTTTTATAGCACATATGGTTAAATTGCATGGACATTGCAACTTTCTGGCATTTGTTCCCCTGCCTGTATGTAGCAGTGCACACTGCAGCCATCTGTAATAAGAGAGCTGCATGAAACCACAGCTGCATGAAACCACATTTGACAAGACCTATTCTGTAGTGAGCTTGATAAAATAAATTTAGCAAAGTTGTGATCAAACTGATTTAAAAGAAGCCTGTTTCAGAGGAACCTACTTTTCTTATAATATTGTTGCCTAATTATGGGAGATAAAAAGCCATCTGACATCCAGTAAAGAAAACTTGTGGGTTTGAATTAACCAGGTTAAATATTTGTATATTCAGCAGATGAATTAATCAGATTAATATTTGTATATTTTGCACATGCTATAGCACCAGTTAATTTACTTGAGGGAAACAGGGCACAAAATTTGGAAGCATTTCACCACTGAAATAAGTGGGTCTCGCTCCCTGCAAATATATGTGGATTGTAAGCCGCTTGGGGCAGGGATGCACATCTTTTTGTGTTCATTCTGTTGAGTATCTTGTGTGTTGATGATGCTATATAATGAAATGGCAATTGTTACTGAATAGTGATGATCAAGTTACTTGTGTAAGTCCCCAGGCCATTGGGAGTAATGAGGTTGCTGTGTTTTATCTTTGTCAGAGGTGGTGATGGCAATATAATTGCAGAAGCAGTCCTGGAAGAATTGCTGCTGTAGTATAAGCTTTATAAATAGATGCCGTTCTTGGCTAGTGCTGAGCCTGGAAATCTTTGCTCTTGTCTTTAGTAACATTTACATGGATGATCTGGGCTGGTTTTCTTTATGTGAGGATATGTAGACTAAAGCCCCAACTTGAAAAAGTAGAACTATATAAAACCATTATTTGTATATATGAAGGTATGTCCCACAGTTTACTTCTTTGATGTGAAGAATTCACAAGAAGGGATGAATTTTATTCTCTTTTAAATGCTTAAATGTGATTATTTGAACCTGGCATGTTTTAAGTGCCCCTTTGGATTTTAATGCTGTGCTTATCCAATATTTTATGTCTTATACATGATGGAAATAATTACTATTTTTGTTAACAATAAATATATTTAAACTCAGATTTTTGGTTGAGTCATTCTTTTGTCAGTGACTGAATCCTAAGACATCTAGTTCTAAGCAAAGCATAGTTTTGACATGTATGTATCTCCTTTTTGCCTTTGTGACTCCAAAAAGTGACACTTTGCTACAGTGTTCGGATGTTATTGCTATATTTTCTTGAAGCTTTTCTTTCTCCTGATTTTGCCAGCTGTTTTAGCTCCTACTCACCTGAAAAACTTCTCAATGCAATTGTTTCTACTGATTGCTGGCCAGTATGTTTGCAACATACCCTCACTCTGAAAGCCTTCAGTTACCAATTGTGGCTTATTTGCTTTTGCTTCGGAATCAGATAATTCCTTTTCAGGCATGTGTAGTGCAAGTGAAGTTGGTGGGAAAGGATTTGACTATTTCTAGTAAAAACATATTTTGAGAGGAAATAATTCCAAATAACTGGTTGCTGACTAAAGAAAGCAAAATGTGTATCACATGGTTAGCAGTATTTTTAGTATATACGAGAAGGTTTTTTATTTTACAAATTTCAAATCATATAGTTTTTATTTTGGGGGTCTGTAGTTTCCTGGTAAGCAGGTATTACTGATATATTTATTATGGGTTTTTATTATAAGATACTTCGAGCAGATTGTTGGAAAGATAAGATTAAAACTTTTAAGCCAAAATCTAGTAATAACCAAACCCTATCATAGCTATTTTAAAATTATAGACTATAATGATTAATGAATATTGATCAGTACCTTATTCTGCTGGACTATATGGCACTGGGAACAGACAGAGCGCAAATGATAGAGCCAATGACAGATAGTGGAAATGCATTTCTGAGGACTTGTTGTTTGGGGAGCAGATATCACTCAGAATGCAGAGCAACAAGGAGCAAAAAGAGAGAACTGTTTCTCACAGAGATGGTAAACCTCAATCTTGTTGATTCAGATTGCATTTGGGTTACATCAGATTGAATGCTCCTCTGTACAAAGATTCTGTCCACATGGAAAGCTAGAAGCCAGAGAAAAGAGTTCTCCTTGATGTGCTAACTTTATGCAGACTTCTTTTTTATATACATAATGGAGAATTTAGGGTTTTTTGCAAGGGTGGGATATAAATGTTTTAAATATATGTGAGATCACACTTGCAGTCTGGAATGGTGCAGCTGAGAAATAGTCTTTTCACCTCTATGGGACAGGAGGCAGGTCAGAAATCAGATCTGCAGGACCAGGGACAGCTCCAAGAAAGCAGACTAGTTGTTCTGACAAGAGACAAAATTCAACTGTTGCCTTTATCTCTTGCAAAAGTCCTTGATGGCTATCTAGCGTATTCCTAACAGAAACATTGCTCTGAGTTGGAGTCTTGCATTCCTAATGCTACTTGGTAACCTGTAGGTGTGTCTTCTGAGATTTGGGATGGAGGTTCAAATGGAGAAAAGCTTTAGTATAATGATACATTGGTTTAGACAATCCACATGGTAAGAGTTACTAGCATTTGTTTTCACCACAGATGTCTGAGCTGATCCCTCTCAGAGCATCAGTGGAACTTGGAACAGACATTATTTCTGAACGAGTTTCAGTATTGGCCTCTGAGTCATTCCTAGGGACCAAGGTTTTGGTAATCAGTTCTGGGCAAGCTGGGAGCCTGCAAGAAATCAGGGAGATATAAATTAAATCCTCCCTATATACAAATAATACCTCTTGCAGGAATCTCTAAGCTCTCATGACTTGGGCAGGCTGACATCTCCCACTATCCTTTTTTGCCCCTTTTAAATGACACTGGGATAATCTTAGCATTCCATCCCTTCTGGAACATGGTTAGTCCTCCACAGACTATGTATTTATATCCCCCCTTTTATTCCTTTGGTTAAATTATAAAACCTTTTTTTTTTACATATCTGAAGATTGCCCCAAGTAAGATGATGACACTATTTCCTTGATTGCAGTTGCTTTATTTTGTGGCTTTCATCATCCATGCAGAGTCAGCCAGTTTACTATTACATATAACAGTTATTACCATTTTAAGGGCTACAAGTGCACCACTTTCCTTGACACAGCATATGTTTTGATATTCTATATGAAAGTGCCCACAATGTCTTGAAGTTCCTGAAAGATATTTTACACAAAAATGCCTCTTATTTACACATTTTAACTGTTGTATAGAAAGCAAGAACATATGACTTTACCTGCTTGCATAACTACTTGTCCTGTGAAATTAATCCAATATGTAGAAGGTCCAGTAGATGATGATGATGATTAAAAACATTTATTAGCTGCTTTTGTGGAACTCAAGACAGCTTATAATGTAAATAAAACAATTTTTTTTAAAAAAGACCGCAATTTAAATTCCAATTAGGAGTGCTCATACTTTAAAGCTATATTAAAGTAGTCCAATGCGGTCCTAAATAAAATAAATGAGAATGCTTCACTAGGAAGTAATACAGACTGAGATACAAAGTGTAATTTTCTTACAGTTCCTTGTGCTTCATGCATGTTTTGAGTAGCTAATTGCTTCAAACTCATGATAAATTAAGCAGCCAGGAGAGCGATTTGATCAAGGGTAACAAGACCTTTAAATAACTAAAAGGTTGATCCAGGTCAGTAGCAGCAAGCACATGCCAACTCTGCACCTGAAATAAAGGTTGACTCTTTTAAAAGGTCGTTTAGCTAAAATTACAGAATCTTCCCCTGATGTTCTCATCTTGCAGTACTAGGTAATGTGTTTAGGTGGGACTTATTTGACCATATGGTCTCTGGACCCTCTTTCCTAAGTGTGTAAAGCTTCATATTTGGGTTTCACTTACACTGTTTCCGTAACTACTAATATCCTTGGCTATGTGAATGCTCCTTTATTGGTCACTCAGAAACAGATGAAAGCATATCTCTCCTTTAAAAATGAGGCACAAGCATATATCTCCTGTAAATATAAGGCACTACATGTCCACAAGTTGCATGAGTATAGCTAAAGCAGTTAATATTTGAACAGTGGATAACCAAATCTGATGTGCAAAAAAGAAAGTCAACCCATTCTGTATAATTCCAATTTAGCCATGTCCAATCCTAAAAAGATTTTGGTCTGACAATTACTCTTTTAAAGCATAACATACAAAGGCCTGGATTTTGTTTGTTGCTTCTCAAGCTGCTTTTCAGCTTAGTAGTTAAGACTGGTGTCATAAAACAAGTGTGTAATACAGTAGAAGCAAAATTATATGGTATAGTTTGACCCTGATATGCACCTTGAGAAGGTATTTTCTATTTATAGACGTATTTTGATTGAAAAATATAATTAATTTCCTTGGGGTTAAGACAGAAGACTGAGGTGAAAGTTATTGGTTTTTTTCAAGTGCAGATAAATACACATGAGTCCATCTCAATTTCCTCAAACATTTTCCACCTCCCAAGTATGGTTAGAATCTGGAAGATTCTGCCACTGCACAGTATTCATTAATCTCAGTTAAATCTGGAGCAGAGTTCCCTTTCAAATCCGCAAACACTCTTGTGGGTTTCCTTTAAAACATAACAAGTAATAGCATGATTTATTAGAAAGAGTGAGGTTAGTTTTCCAGTTAAGAGAATAAACTGTGACCCAGGATTCAAATTTTGCTTTTCCAGTGATCTTTAGAGTGTCTTAGGCGGGTCTTTAAGTAGCATCCCTTCTAGCGGCAATATTGGAGATATAATTTATCAACTTTGCAGAGTTGTCATATGGGCCATTAATAGAATATTTATTATGCACCTTGAGCACTCTTTAAGCATGATATAGATGCTAAGCATTACTGTTATTCAAGCTGTAATTTGGTGACTTGGTGATAGATGAAAACTCCAGATTTGTTCACTGTGTTTCTGAGAACTTGTTTTTCACTGGGTGGGGTTTGTTTTGCGCTAATGCAGTGACAGCAGCATGGCTGCTTGACAAGAACATTATTCCTTGAACAGCAAGGTATGCCTCAAGAATAATGATAGAAAAATCTGATCACTGCTTACCACAGCTGTCCCTTCCCTTTTGTCTCACTGAACTGAAACATCCAAAGAAAGAGAATGTATTAGTGTTTTCAACATTTTCAAGTGGAATGGAAAAATACTACAAGACCTATAGTTGCCAAATGGAGTCCACTCTGAATTGCTTTCTTGTGACAGGTGTTCCATATAGTGGTTGGTAGTCAGAATCTGTAGCTCTTAATTCTACGTTTGTAAAGAGAAACAGTGCAGTCCAAGGGCCATGAATTGTATTTTAGTGAAATAAGTATTTTGAAAACATGCTCAAGCTTCTTGGGTGGAGAAGAAGCACCCTTGAGAACAATTTGATCTCTTCCCAAGTAGAAATGGCGTACCAGTCTCAAGAAGTCCTTAAACATTCCTTTGGTGTGCATTTTATTTTATTACTGCTTTGCATATTGTTATTCATGCCATCTACTACTTATGTTTCTGCGGCATTTTTACAGTCACCCTCTGACAGGGTTGTGGCAAAGTTTTGTTTTAATTTTTGTGAAGCCTACTTCTGACTCAAAATCTGTCTTGTTGTCCTCAGATATGTGGCCATATCTCGAGAGGAGAGAGAACAGAATCTGATGGCATTCCAGCACAGTGAGAGGATTTACTTCCGAACCTGCCGGGACATCCGGCCAGGAGAGAGGCTTAGAGTCTGGTACAGTGAGGATTACATGAAGAGATTGCACAGCATGTCTCAGGAGACCATCAACAGAAACCTCACGAGAGGTGGGTGATTTCCCTTCTTCATGCTCTGAGGCATGTTCACTATTTCTTTCTGAATGTTTAGCACATTTCAGCAAATGAAACCTCTCAAAGCAGGAACATATCTAGTAACATTTATTGGTTCACAGTAAAGCTGACAAAAATTGCTGTGTCTTGAGACTGAAATCAACAGAAACCCATTTGAAATAAATTATCCCTGATTGGGCATTCTAAGTGTGTGGAGAATTTTAGTTAATTCTAATTTCTAGGCATATATTATGAAGTCAACAGTGGGGTTCTGTATTTGATTCTCAGTGCACTTTTTGAGAAGCAGTTCCCAAAGACTAAACAGAGAACATTCTCCCCTCATTCTGTGGTGTCTTTGGTGACTGCAGACACCAGGGAATTTCTCCCCCAGTAATACCATAGATTGTTTTTGAGTCAAAGAATAGCCTAAGGGGAGGAGGGACATCATCATTCTATTGCAAAACCCACAGTAATGGGATTTCCTTATCCTCCCATGTATTTAAAAGTGTATTGGGGACTTATGCTATGCCTCTGCTGCACCCTTCTTCTTAACAGCAGTACCTGCTTGTTTTTGCCCTGGATTTGTGTACCTCAAGTCCTGTTCCCAGCCCTCCTTTTTGTAAGTTCAACAAAGGATAATTGAATGATAAGATGGCTGTTTCTACATAGGAGGCTTTCTTCTGCCTTGGTTCCCTTACGGTAGTGATGTTTTCAGGATCAACTACAAGCTATGATGAGGGTGAAAAAGTGGTATAGACGAACACACATGGAATAGGGCTACCTATGGTTACTTGTTATGACAATAAAACCTCCATGCTTAGAGGCAGTATACCTACACATATTGAGAAACTGGGGATAACAATGGAGTAAGACTTGGATGGTGATATTTCAGAAGAATCTGGCTACCTACTATTGAAAACATGATGTTAGACTAGATGGATGCTTAAACTTATTTTCAAAAGTTACCTTCTTATCCTCCATTCCCAACTAGTGCCATTTTCCAGACCCAATTCAGCAGAGAGATACAAAAGTGCAACATTATTACTATAAATGGCAGTAGCTTTGTTAGAACTGTGTTCCTGGTTTTCATTGTAATGAAGTGTTCTAGAGCAGATTAATTTACATTCCTGTTGTGTATTGTGCACACAAAATTTAATTTCATACACTTCTCTTTTCTCTACTTTTGAAATGGCACTTTCACTGAACTATATCAGACATTTAAAATATATTCATACTGTATGTGGATTTGCCTTTTAGTTGTTTTCAATTTGTGGATGTACAAGAGAAATTTCATCTGAATTACATAAAACTGGTAACTGCATTTAAACTCAGATACCCACAATTTATGAGATCTCTTACTTCATACACATTGGATTAAAGCTGTTCTGTTGTGAGCTGAGGAATAAATACAGGGGACCAGATCCTGGGCCCAGTGTTGAATACATGCTCAGTTGAAAAACAATTCTGGATAGTTCTAATTTGGCTCTGATCAGTCATGTAGTGCTGTGACCAAAGGATATGTGAAGGACTGTTGTACTGTAACATAATAAGCAGATACGACCTACAAGAGGCAGATTACCTAACTTTGTCTCTCTAACTCGCACCAGCATCATCACTTTCAGCTGCTGCTTTGATGTTTTGACTTGGTAAAAGACATTCCTTTGTAAAATGTGATCCCCTGGAAGGTTGAGGAGTTGTTCTTGGGCCCACCATTGTATTTGAGTGCATGGAACATATTACCCAGGTGCTATGTTAGTTCTCTAAATAAGATTTCATTCTCCCTTACACACACACACACACACACAAATATACCTAACCTGAAACAATGAATTTCAAAAGCCTGTTTTGTTTTGTTTTTGTTTTAAAAAATTGAGAATACCATCTTGAGAGTTAAAATGTATCAACTGCTAATGAAGGGAATGAACCCTCTCTATGAGGCAATGAAGTCCCCCCCCCCCCATGCACAAGGTTGGGGGCAGAAGATACCTAACTGTGCATGAAGGCATTTGTCATGGAGCAGGAACCAGGGTATGCTAAGCTGGAAGAAGAACTGGAGGGCCTAGAGCTAGGTCTACACATGTAGCAGAAAGCAGTGGAAAAGTGCTGAGGAGGTAGAATCAATCAGACCACTTAAGTCTGCAGATAAGAGACTAAATTTCTCAAAGGTCCCTACCTTAATTTTCTTGTAAGTTAAAACAAACAAACTAACAGAACAAAAGAGCATGTGTGTGTGGTGGGTGGAGAGGGGGTTCAGAATCTTTTTCTCCAAAATGCTATTTTTTAAATTTAGAGTTTTTTCATGATAGATCATTAAGAATATGCAACAAACACCTCCCTAACAGTCTGTCCATTTTACTGCCTCAGATTTCTACCACCAAATTCTGTATGTATAGACCAGGCCCTCCAGTAATATGTTATCAACTCACAAGATGAATCCATGAGTACTACACCTAGCAGGTATCTGGAGAGAGGGACAAAGCTTAGTTTAGTCATGGATTTCCTGAGTGCTCATTAGCGGTTGAAGGACTTGTGTTGTTAGTTCCTAAACAGAGAGGGTGTGGTTTGTACTCCTTGCCTGGTCTCTCATCTTGGATGTGAAACTGGGACCTACGTGCTTTATTTTGGAGAGGCTTGTGATTGGTCTCTGTGAGACCCAGGTATAGTGGAGCTCAGAAACCCAGTTCCCTTTACTCTCATCATGAGAAGATTTCATCATATCTCAGCCTGTACTTAAGACTTCTCTCTGTTTAAGTTTTTCATACATACTCCTTACTGCAGTTGTTTATACAAAAACAGATTTTAATTGTGGTGCTCTGTAATTTTCTCCCTGATAATAGTTAAAACAAGAGAGAGATATTCACCTTAGTACATATGCTCTGGGTATTGCCAGCTGTCACAAAATCCTAAGATCCTTAAATTCTGTCGGTTTATATAAGATCTGCCCATTCCTTGAGATACACCTTTCTCATTATAAAATGAAACTTGATGGAGTCATTGAGACATGCCCGTAGGAGAAAGCTTTACTGGGGTGAAAGGTACCAAGAACCATAATTAAAATGAGGTCAGGTGAAATCCCAGCACATGTTTTCAGACCAGTATTTTTGCCCTGACTTTTGGATTTTTCCTGATTTTAAAACTTAATACTTCTCTTTTCAAAGGATTTCTTAAATTATTTTTCTTGTTCATTTGTCTTTAAAATGTCATTTGTTTCAAAGGAATCTCTTTTAAGTAACCTGCTTTGTTTCTGGCCAGTCCTCTGTTAAAGGAAAAATAATAAGCATTCATGCTCAGGGATATGTATACATAGCACTGATTTTTTTTAAAAAAAGGTTAAAAAACAGAATCTGTAGAAAAATGCAAGTTATACATGTTTGTAATCATTTGCTTAATTTATTCAGCACCTGCTGATCATAGGAGGGTTTGGTGGAACAGCCCCACTGACCTGTAGACCCTGTTTTGTTTTGGGGCTTTCCCCCTCCTTTTGAGGCATCTGGGCACCAGCAGTCATTCAAGGTTTCTGTCTGGTTTTTCCAACCCTTGAAAGAGCTTTTCTTCCCCTCTTTCAGTTTAACCCCTGCCACCATCTAGTCTTTGTAGGAACCACCTCCTGAGAGGACCAGGGCTCCCAACTTTGCTTTCCTGTGTTGCCATCCTAAAGCCTCACCTTATGCTGGTGTCTCTGCCTATCCAATTTCTACTCTGGGGACAGCTTACTGCACTTGCACAGTGCTGGGGGACTAGCAGTTGACTGCCCCCTCCACTTGTTCTTGTTTTAAAATAGCATGTCCAAATAGCGAAGGTTTGTGTGTAACAGAAAACAGCTACCAATATTAAGAGTTATAAAACTTTTATTAAAAAGAAAATGCCCACACACACATACTCTCAGTACAGCAACATACTGAACAAGAGATCCAAAAGAAAAGTGTAAACGTGACGTTCCTCTGTCCCTCTTTCTGTATGTGCCATAGCTGATTTTAATCTAAAGCAGGCTGCTTAACAAAAACCCTTCAGCAGTTTTACACTAGCCATCACCAAAACCCTTTAGCAATTTTACACTAGCATTACAGAGAACATCAATGCAAAATGTTCAGGCCTGGAGCATCAGCATTTGAAATTCCACACTTAACCTATAGTTCTTACAAGAAAATAATTATGCTTTCAAAATGAAAAAAACAGACCATCACAAAGCAGCATCTTGCTTGGGAAGCAACCTTATGTCTTGATGCTTGGCGTTATTTACAAGACAGAAGAAAAATGGAAATTGAGCCAAACTCAACATCTTTTGAATTTCAAGGTAAGGATATCTGGCTATTCCCTTTGTTCTAATTGCTAATATGCATAATGTCTCAACTATTTTGATAAACTTTACACTTAGCAAGGCAACCTTTTGGGACTAGCACTGTCTTGTATGTAACATGTTAGGTCCTCACTCAGTTTGGTACTAAGCGAAACGGAAACGGAGAGTGTAATTTCTTTGTGCTCTCATGTTTCACGTCACACTAAGAAAAGGTCCATAATTTTTTCTGGTTCATGTGGAAATCTGTGGATTTCAATCTTCATGATTTACTGAATACCTTTTACCAAGTCAAAGCTATCAATACATTTTTCAAGAAGTCTGTGTTGTAGTCTCATTTTGACTATCTGTTGTGCTAAGCCAGCTATTTTTTTATTTGTCTTCCCTTAGAAGTGTCTGAGTCCTACTTCTGTAAGGCAATCTGGATATTGCTTTGCTTAAAAATAAACAAAACACTTATCCTGAACCTTTATTCCAGTAATTTTCAGTATTGGGTACTGCAACATTTTAAATGCAGGAGTTTGTCCTTGTTTTGTTTTAACTTTTGGGTGAGGAATGTTGCAAAGTTCCCACTGATAGTTCCAACTCCTGACTTTTTTTCTTTTTAGGAGATAAAAAATTATTAAGGGAAAGATCAGACAGGAATATTGAAAATCAAGAGGATGTGAGCTATCCTCTTGAGCTCACCGTGTCAAAGCAAGGGAAGAGCTCTTACAAACGGAGCTTTGAAGAAGGAGCACCTCCTCCCCAAACAAAGAAAAAGAAAATAGATCTTATCTTCAAAGATGTCCTAGAGGCTTCCCTGGAATCAACAAAGCCAGAAGAGCACAAGTTTACAAAAAATTCTACTCCTTCCACTAGGAAGTCCTCCAGATTCCAAACTCAAGATGTCTCAGAAAGTAGTGGACTTGGTATTCAACACAGCTCTCTAAATCTCAGAAGCAAAAATGAGGGTGAGTGGAAGGTTCCCCAGGGCTCCTCTTTCACCATGTCCAAAGAAGCTGGACTGCTAGATGATGAAGGTGAAGAACCTTTGTCTTTTAAAGTGAACAGCCCTACTGATCTGTCTCTGACACCAGCTCAAGAAGATGCCCTTGATATCCCAACAACTTCATTGTGTCCTAATTGTATACGATTGAAGAAGAAAATTCGTGAGTTGCAGGCTGAACTAAATATGCTAAGATCTGGCAAGTTAGCTGAGCCACCTCTACTACCTCCTCAGGTACCTGAGTACCAAGCATTTTCATACCCCACAGGTAAGTCACACACCATAAAAGTGTTCCTCAGACACTGTGTAAGAAGAATTCTTTTTGCCATTCATATCCAGGCTTGAGTGTTCTTGAAAAGCATCTGATCTCATTGAAGTGTTATGCTTGGGGTTTGTGAAGTGGGTACCTAGTCCTGTATGAAGAAAGCTTTGGGATCGTGTCTGTAATGATAGAACATCTTTTTCTTGTAATTGATTCACTTTCAATAATAAAAAAAAACATTGCAGGGAATCTGTTTGCTGTATTCTTGATGCTTTCCTTTCAGGAAAAAGTAGTGTGTTGTGATGAGTTTTACCAGGAAAGGTACAACTGGTTTTCAGTGTTGAGAGTGAAATGTAATGGTTTTTGGAAGCTTTGTGAAGTATGAAATGAATCCTTTCCCACTCCCTCAACTCCAAAGGAACATTGTGTACTCTGTTGTGGTTTTCTTTCTTAAGAGTTTGATTTTCTTTAAGATCATACATACTCTCTCAATAATACCTTCTGTGAATGCAAAAGCAGACCGAACGTTAAATTATGTTTCAATTATTAGAAACTGTAATTTAACAACTAATTTCAACATATTTATATTCCAAATTTCACTGTAGTAATATTTGCTCAGCTGTGATTTAAAAAAAAAAGTGTCGTCAAAGATGGAATGTGGGGTTGGTGGTTAGTACTTCTCATGTTTTTAAGTTGTTTCTATACTTGTTTCTGAACTTTTCTCCACTATTTTTGCAGCTTCAGAAAGCATCATGTCTGTTCCCACGATCATGGAAGATGATGACCAGGAGGTAGATTCTGCAGATGAATCAGTCTCAAATGACATGATAACAGCTACAGATGAGCCCTCCAAGATGTCTGCTGTCACTAGGAGGATTCGCCGCTTCAAGCAAGAATGGCTAAAGAAGTTTTGGTTTCTGCGGTACTCCCCTACACTGAATGAAATGTGGTGCCATGTCTGCCGGCAGTATACAGTGCAATCTTCTCGGACTTCAGCCTTCATCATTGGCTCTAAGCAATTTAAGATACATACTATAAAACTTCACAGCCAGAGCAACCTCCACAAAAAGTGCCTGCAGCTCTACAGGCTCAGGATGCACCCAGAGAAGACGGAAGAGATGTGCCGAAATATGACTTTGCTCTTCAACACTGCCTACCATTTAGCTATGGAAGGCCGGCCCTATTGTGATTTTAGACCTCTTGCAGAACTACTGAGGAAATGTGAACTCAAAGTAGTGGATCAGTACATGAATGAGGGAGACTGTCAAATTTTAATTCACCACATTGCTCGAGCTCTTAGGGAAGATCTAGTTGAGCGGATCAGGCAGTCTCCCTTTCTCAGTATCATTTTGGATGGGCAGAGTGATGACTTACTGGCTGACACAGTTGCTGTTTATGTACAATATATCAGCAGTGATGGCCCTCCAGCCACTGAATTTCTCTCTCTCCAAGAGCTAGGCTTTTCTACAGCAGATAGTTACATCCAGGCTTTGGACAGGGCTTTTTCCTCCTTGGGAATACGGCTGCAGGATGAGAAGCCATCTGTGGGTCTGGGGGTGGATGGTGCTAACATTACTGCCAGCCTTAGAGCCAACATGTACATGACAATCAGAAAGACTCTGCCTTGGTTGCTCTGTCTACCCCTTATGGTACACAAGCCACACTTGGAAATATTGGATGCAATCAGTGGGAAAGAGCTTCCTTGCCTGGAAGAACTCGAGAACAACTTGAAACAGTTACTCAGCTTTTATCGCTATTCTCCCAGGTTGATGTGTGAGCTGAGGGTCACTGCTGCTACCCTTTGTGAAGAGACTGAGTTCCTGGGAGACATTCGAGCAGTCAAGTGGATCATTGGGGAGCAAAATGTCCTCAATGCTCTGATTAAGGATTACCTGGAAGTGGTGGCCCATCTCAAAGATGTCAGTGGCCAGACACAAAGGGCAGATGCATCTGCCATTGCCTTGGCTCTCCTGCAGTTTCTTATGGACTACCAGTCAATTAAGCTGATATATTTTTTGCTGGATGTAATTGCTGTGCTTTCGCGCCTTGCCTTTGTCTTCCAAGGTGAATACCTCCTTGTCTCTCAAGTGGATGACAAAATAGAGGAGGCCATCCAAGAGATTAGCAGGCTGGCAGATTCTCCTGGTGAATATCTACAGGAATTTGAGGAAAACTTCCGTGAAAGCTTTAATGGCGTTGCTGTGAAAAACCTACGGGTGGCTGAAGCCAAATTCCAGTCAATTCGAGAAAAAATATGCCAGAAGACGCAGGTGATTCTAGCACAAAGGTTCGAGCCCCGCAGCCGGGCATTTGTGAAAGCATGCCAGGTATTTGACCTTGCAGCTTGGCCAAGGAGTGCAGAGGAACTCATGAGCTATGGCAGGGAGGACATGGTGCAAATATTTGAACATCTGGAATCAGTGCCAACCTTTTCCACAGAAGTCAGCAGAGAAGGTATGGACACCAGAGGGAGTTTGCTCATGGAATGGAGAGAACTCAAGGTGGATTATTATACCAAAAATGGTTTTAAAGATTTAATCAGTCACATTTGTAAATATAGGCAGAGATTTCCACTTTTGAATAAAATAATCCAGATCCTCAAAGTCCTCCCCACCTCCACAGCTTGTTGTGAAAAGGGTCGCAGTGCCCTTCAGAGAGTACGCAAAAATAATCGTTCTCGGCTCACTCTGGAGCAGCTCAGTGATCTTCTGACCATTGCTGTTAATGGACCACCTATTGCCAACTTTGAGGCCAAGAGGGCACTAGATAGTTGGTTTGAGGAGAAATCTAGCAATAGTTATGCACTGTCTGCAGAAATGTTGAGCAGGATGTCCTCCCTGGATCAGAAACCAGTGCTGCAGAGCATGGACCATGGATCAGAATTTTACCCTGATATTTAGCAAGGAATGCCTCTTGTTTAGAAAGCTGTTGAATCTTTTTTTAATTGATACTCTAAGCTTTGATATATTATATGGAAAATATATATTATATATAAATATATGTATGTATGTAAACCCCACACTGAAATTTTAAACTTATCCGATGGAAGCTATGAGAAATTTTTATGAGACAAACACTTAACATTTACTGACATCTTCAACTGTGGCAGCTGCAGTATAGGTGGCAACATTTCATTCTTTAGAAACATGCTGGGGCCATAGTCTACATTTTTTCAATTCAAATCAAGTCATAAGCTAGATGTGGCAGGCCGATGTCATCGTACTTCTCACTATACTTTTGCGTGTGTGTATTTTATTTCTACCATTTCCCCTTTGTTAGTATGCTAATGAGCCATTAAGCCGTTTACTAATGATTGACTGGGCCCTTTGGGAATTTCTGGGGAGTTCTTGCCTAATTTCATCGAAGTTAGAGTAGATTCCTACATCTCTTTTAAGAATCCAGTTAACTATTTTTTTCTGACCCTTTCTTGGTCTTGTACACCCATGGGCATTTTGAGTGCAAAGAAAATCATTCTGCCACTCCTGTGAAAATTCTACTAACAATTCATATATCTTACTATATGGTATAGCATGTGCAAACAAAAATAGCAGAAAGTGGGCTTTTTGTGGTTGTTTTTGCATTTATATTTTTATATATCTGTAGGGAATAAGCAAAAAAAAATTACAACTCTTGACTGAAAACCCAGGCTGCTGTGGAAGCTAAATGGCCAATGAGTCATGTCCCATGGTAGGGTAGAGACTCCAGGGCTTAAAATATGTGTATGCTAATTTTGTGTTATTTATACTCAGTCTTTATAATCATAAATGGTTGTGTCTTCTGTTTCTATGGGTTTTTAATAAGTGTAAGAAATGCCTGCTCTAATTCTGTGGCAGGAGATATCAATGCAAGATCCATCTTTAGTTATTATCATGGGGCTATTGTTTTTTAGAAGCTCACATATCCTCCTCAAGTTCAGCATTCTTTCATGGGATGAAAGAAAAATGGAAAATTGTATGAATTCCTGTGAAGAGTGTGCAGTCTGGTAGAAATTTGGAAATGGCATTTGCAACTGAAACAGTAAGATTTTAGGAGATTCTTTTTAACCCTTGTGGTTCAGGTTAATAAGCCAAAACAAGCCCAGAATCTTCACTCATGCATGTGCTATGTTTTCTTAAGATGGTTTAAGACAGCACTGGTAATAACACATGATCACAGGAATAAAAGGAAACCCTGTTCCCTGTCCCCATACAAAAACCTCTTAGAGTGGCATGTTTCCCAGAGGGACAGATCTCATGCCAGTCTTCATCGTTTTGGGAATACAGTATGTCAGTTACACTGAACCTTTCCTCATTCCTTTCTCCCAGTTTTCTCCCACTCCTCCACTGTCATGGTGCTAAGGTATCTCTGGAACTTTTGCTGCTAGATGATAGCTTTTCATTTGTATAAAATTTTCAATCAGTATATTTTCAGTGGTAATGTAGCATGTTGTTGAAGCAATTTATCTCCAGGTATATCTGCACTGGGTCCCTTGTTGCATTTATGTTCTATTTCATTTTGTCCTGCATTTTTCCATGCACTTTCTTTGCATATTTTTCATACAGCGTTATTTTTAGAACTCTGGGTAATTTTTTTCTGTCAATAACTTATCGTACATTTTGGAAGAAAGGGTAGAGAAAAAGGTCTATGGATATATTGTCTATGAGATTGTGAGGGGTCTAAAACAATCAAAGATAATAAGCACATATTCTCGCTCTACCTACAGACAAATGAAGAAAGTAGCAGGTTGTCCATAGCAAATGCAAAAAGTTAATATTAAGACTTTTAAAATGAAAAAAATATGATGAGGTTAAGTAAGAGGAATGCATGGAAAAACTGAGAAGACAAATGTCACAAAACTTTTGTCCAACTTTATTGGAGGAAACGTAGTATCTCTTTAATGTGGTACTAACTTTCACACAGCAAACAAAAACAGGTAGAGGGGGCCTGGTATGGGAAAAGAAACAGGACGGGGTACAGATTCTACCAGTTATCTTTCTGAAAAAGAACTGATGCAGATATACCTTTTAGTCACTTCCACTGCCAATGTTCATGCACTGCCTTCTCACTCTTCCCCCCAACCAAAAAAGAAGCACAAAAATATTATGGAAGTATGCGGTTTGTCTTCTTTCCAACAGTTTCTCTGTCTTATCCTCACAAGCAACATTTTAGTTACTGAACTTTAAAAATTCATTTTCTCTATATGTATATTATCCCCTGTGCAACTGAAGAGTGATTGTTCGACAGCTTATGTGAGTAAAGGGGAGAGAAAAGGAATTATAAAGAGTGAGATGTTTTAGGCAACATTAAAGCCAAATAGTTTTTAATCATATTTTTCACAGGAATTAGAGTACCATTAGTATTAACACCGCTACAGAGTTACTGATGTAGAATAGTTTACAAGACAATGTACCACAGCACTTTTTCCTAAGCGTAGCAACAACGTTGAGATTTAAAAGGTTTTATGTGTTTAATGTCAACTGTATGCCATAGGCAATAAGAGAATAACACTGCAAATAACAGTATGTGCAACTATCCTTTTCTTTTACCCATTAATGAAAGTAACTTCAGAATAGCTGTTATCACTCATTAAAGCAGAACAGTTTACTTCTTATACAACTGACATCAATATTGTCCACTGTTAGAATTTTCTTACTGCCAGTGGTTTTTGGTTACATCCATATACCCTTGAAATAACCTACAACCCGGTAATCTATGAGTCCATGTAATCTGCTTAATTGAACATTTTACTGGTTGATTTTTGAAAGATTTCCAGTTAGTTACACAGCCTCAGGGTACAAGTAGTGATATGTGTGATAATAGGTTGGATCTCCATGTAAAATCTCTGCTGACAGGAAGGATTTTCCTCAGTAGAACAAAACTTTGCCTTCCCTCCCCACACTGGAGGGAGAGGTGAGATAAAAATCTAATAAAATATAAGTAAGTAAACAAAGGAGCATCAGAGGTCTGCCATAAGGGATAGGAATTTCTCCCATTCTGTCAACAAAAAGTTCCACTGGGTGCAACCCAATTTATAGGTTACAGAAAACAGCTTACATTTTTCAGTGCATATCTTTTTCTATGCATATACAAAGAAAATTCACTAGGCAGAGATTATGGTGAATCCAAATAGTTCATGAACCCATATAGGGTTTAATGTGCTATGAATGACACTGGAAGTCATCTTTCTCCATCCCAAATTATCAACAAATTACTTTGCATTGCATTCTTCTTCATTATTACTCTGAATGGGAAAGAATTTCAAAGAGCTCAGAGCATCCTCAGAATCTGCCTGGAAGATAAGATACTATTCATTTAATGTTTTTAAAACCATCTGGACTATTCCCCTTCTATATTAATTTCCCATTGTTAATTGGGAAGGGAAGTTGGAATATGCATTTCTGTGCTCTGATTTATGCCTAAACATTAATGGATTATGGAAGATGAAAAAGTAAATCACCTGTAAGATCTGTATATAAATGGACAATGAAAGGAAAGATATTCATTTAATGTAAAGAGTAGAGAAGGTACTTGGCACCTTTTCCCCGCACGCCACATTCCCTCAACACCTTCCATGAAAGCTTATTCTCCTATGTTTAGAATGTTCAGAGTAACCCAGCAGTCTGTCTAAAAGTTATCATGGCCAGTTATAGCAAACTTTGGGCAGAATCTGAGCAAACTGAAGCAATTTTAAGTGCCTTTGTTTTCATTGGGAATGGTAAACATCCATGCCCTTGTGACTCCAATTAACATCAACAAGATTTAAAAGTGTTTAATTTTATCTGGGTTTCAAGTTTTCCAACACAGAGAACTTTTCAAAATGTTATCCATTTATTTATAAAAAGTTAAACCTGTTTCGTCAAAACCAGACTGAACTATTTTATGAGTAAGGTTACAGTCTTACCTCTGCTTTTACTGAAACTGCCTTTCTGTTAGCAATATCACCATTTGCAACAGTTGGACTCCAGAAGTATGAAACTGCTTGCCAGTTTTCCATGGGCTAAGAGCAATCATTCTGTTTCTTTCCAGGTTAGCCTGTTAATATATCTGCTTTACTTAGTTAAAGAAACATAAATGTTATACATAATGAGTGAGAATTGGTAGGGTGTGGGTGTTTTGTTTTACTCTAAGGAGACAAAGAGATCCTACTGAAACAATTCCAGGGCAGTGAAATTGTAATTTTTATATCTAGATAGAATTAAACAGAGCAGTTAGTAGTCAGGCCACTTGACAGAAAGCTAAGCCTTTAACACAATGTGAAATAGTATTAATTTCTTGTCATGGGATGACTGAAATATTCATTTGGAAAACATTTTCGTGGCAAAGATAACCTAAGGACATGAAGAGTGTGTGGTGAAATCTTTCCCAGTTTGATGATCTCATATCTGCCATCTTTGCTTTTGTAAGGAGTTCCAGGGATTTGAATGTTTCTAGCCAGGGATATAAGGATTGCAGGATGAGGACTACATTAATCAAATTGTGTTGTTAGGTGAAGCAGCTTTTAATTGCCATTGTGTATCACTTTCCTTTTATTGTCAACAGTTGTACTGAATGGGATATTTGTGTAAGAGCACTGGTTTGTGTTAGCTATCTGGTCTCAGGCAAGACTAAAAGAGGAAGAAAAGTGTAGTGAATGTAATGAAAAATAAAGGACACTAGAGGGCATCAGCTGTTAAATGTTTGTGATTATCCAAAGCACAGAGAAGTGGCATTGATGGCATTGATCACCTGAAGCAGGTTTCTTCTGGAGTGGGAAAAGATTATGGTTTTCTGACTCAAAGGTAGCCCCTCTGATCAGTTTTCCAAGATCAGACAACCTGTTTATGTTAAATGAGGTGGTTATTGTCATGGAATACAAAACAAACCCCATTTATAATCAGGTTTCTTTCCTTTTCAGCATCGGACTATAATTTGTGCATTTTGACATAACTTTCTAGTAGCATTCTAATACAAAGAGGGTATGATGGCAGTTTTCCCATTCTCCTTGTAATTCAGACTGTTCTACAGGTATATGTTTGGCAAGCTGTGATATGATATTACATTGCCTGCAACCTGCCAGCAGGGCATAATCTCAGCCAGCAGACTAATCACAACAGGGATAAAGGTAGTAAATCAGGAAACCAGAGCTCTTCCTACAATTGATGAAAGCACAGTGAGAATATACACACAAGTGAGAACACACACACAAGGACAGTGCAAGTATGTAGTGTTACAGCTGGCTCGTTTAGGAGTGCTCCATGCATGTTTTAGGCTTGATCTTTGCTTTGAGTGTGTCTGTTTGCTGTTTTGCTAGAATGGACTCTCAGATTTGCCAATGCAGGCATTTTACTCCTTCAGTACAAACCCAGCTTTCAGGATTTGTTTTCCTATAAGAGGGGGCAGACATGTTCTGCAAAGAGATGAAACCCCCAGAGAACCTCAGTACTACCCCCCACCATCAATCAGACTCCTTCAAGTAAAACTGCAAAAATATCTCTTAGCTGCTGAACTCTCACTTCAGTAATATCTATGCAATTCTTGTCTCCCTTGGAGGCAAGTAAAATTTGTATGCATGTAACCTGGTCTGCTTTGATAATATGTACTCATGTAAGGTGCAATCCACAGAAATCAATCTTGAAAATTCTATTGTTTTCAGTTGGACTTAATAATTCCCTTTAGATTGCACTCTTTGGGTATGATCTAATTAAAGTTAAGCACTTTGAATTTCCATTTGATTACACTGAGAAAGAGTTAATCATGCTTATTTTTCCCACTGAAATCAATGGGACAAAAGTGTTTTTTTAGTTTAGCTAGATCATACTTTTTATATGGTAAAACCACACATACCAATATATACTCAAAATGCACCATGTGTAAGAAATGAATGCACTTGCCTATATATCACCATATAAATAAAGTGCTATATATTTATGTATTTTTATGTTTTCAATAGATACATGTATATGGAATTTAGACTGCCCTGGTTGCAGCAACAGCAAACTCTTCTGTATTTGTGAGAGGCATTAAGACACCTGGGGGGGGGAGGGGGGGAGGACTTGTAGTATACATTTTCAGCCCAGTCTTGATATCTACCTATGTATAGAAAGTTACCCAGTGTTAAAAGATTTTGCTGTTGCTAGGAAAGGGAATTTTGCTGGCATAAAAGACAAAGTAGGAGGTCATATTGTCAGAGATTTGGGGTGAACACTTGGCATCACATATCTATGTCTTATGTTTTCACTTCGGCTAATTCATATCCTCCCAGCTGGTTTCATTGATTTAATTAATGGAGATCCCAGACTATTGAAAAATAGTTTCTCTTTCAGACCACCCCCTCCCCATTGCTATTTCTTTGTTGTCCGGCAAAGTGAAATGGAGGGACGAATTAGCATCAGTTGTTTAACACTAGTATCAGTTTGTGTGAACAAGTCCCATTGACTGCACTGGCACTTCTGCTTAAGCAAGCAGAAAAGGGCCATGACAATACGTAATCTAGGAAGAAAAAAATGTCCAGTAGGAAAATGTGTAGCAATTTCTCCATATGTTTCCTAGACCATGGTGGGATCTTCCAGAGAGACTGCTACTCTGCAGATCCCCTGATAAAGCATATGAAACACATAGGGATCTCTAATTGTAAACAAAACATCTTCCCACTGGACCTTTATTTTCTTCCTGACTTCTACCTAAGCAACAAGAAGTAAGACTACGGTGTGTCTTTGTATACAGGAGCACAGGCATGAGCAACAATGAAAGGAGGTAATGGCATATGGAGATGGAGAACAGCTCTGAGTACAGTAGGGACATTCATTCAACAGGGGAGCTATGCCATGGCAGTTCTTATAAGTGTAGTTGCTGTTTTTCCCTGGTTACTTCTGCCATTTTTGGTCACATTTCAAGAACAGCTACTTTAGAGTTGTTGACTGAATAAACTGACTGGCTGACTGGCTAAGTTTTGGGATGGACAATGGAGTTAACATGCATAGACTGAGAACACTGTGGCCTGGAAGCTTGAATTAATTGGCCTGAGGTATTAAGACTGAACCACTCCTACTAAATTTTAATGTGATAATATCATTTTTATATGAATGGCAGCTTTCAATGCTTCAGTTATAGATTTGATTTAAGCCACAGGTTTCATTGATCACCTTTTGCAAAAAAAAATACGTTCTGAGAATTCTTTGAGATGGAGAACCCATTTTGTTTCTTTTCTGTCTGTATTATGCAGCTGAATTTTTTTTCTCTGTTTAAACATAGTAAACATTACTATAGAGTTTTTATTCAGTGCTAGTGATTTTCACAACTGCTTCATTCCAGGAGGGGAACGAAAGTAAAATTTGAACTTCCAGTGCCAGGCATTCAGGCACTATGTGCAATGCCTTATGCAAGTTATGTTTTGTTTTTTTTAAATGGGGGGTTCGTAAGGAAAATGTGGTAATAGTTTTTCCTCAGTCAAATTACTACTTGTACTAGTATTGTACAGCTTACATTGAGCAAGCTTGTGCCACACACCTCTGATGATGTAGTTTGTTACCCTCTGTGATATGTCAGGGCTTTGCCACCACACAACTCTGGAAACCCACCTCAGTTACATACTGGGCCTACCTGAAAGCCACAAGCTGCTGGACTTTAGGGGTATTAGCCCAGACAAAAATAGCTACCTAGAAAACAAATTCCTCAGGACTGAACTTCATGGACCTATCCTCTCATGGCTACTGGACTCTTTCCAGCCCGCATGCTGCCAACAAAGCACCCTTACTCTGTACAGAAATCCCTCAAGCATTGCACCTCATGTATAGAAATCCAGCTGATGCAGGAGAGGAACATCATGTATGCTGTAATTATCTAAATACAAAAGGAGGGCTGTTGGATTTTTCCTGTTCAGGAAACCCCACAAACTCACTTAACAAGAATCAAAGAGGGGAAATATCTTCTCATGTTTGCCTTTTTTTCCTTCCCATCACAAGTCCTGGTCCCCAAAATTAGTTCAACCGTGCACACACACAAGAGGGAAGGGGAGAAAAAAAATCTAGAAGTTTATTATTACATATGTATTAATATGTCAATATCACAATCTTTCTGACAATGTTAAAATGTTGCAGACTATGCTTTATAGTACCTGTGTGAAAGGGCCTAGGACACTGGATACGAATAGAGCTATGTTGATATATCATAGTATGTACACGAGAACTTTCCTTTTGTCATACATTATACTTGTAATGTAAGATGATTATTAATAAAAACACTTTGATTTATCAAAGTTGGTATCTTTTTATAATGTATATTAATTGCATGTCCATTGTCATTCAGATGGGTGCTACAAAGTGCACATGGACATCTTTGATGCAGTAATTTCCTTCAATGTATATAGTATATTGATTCTCTGTTGTGACTTCTGTCTAGTTCCACATAACGATAAGAATATGCACAAGCTGAATTGCAAATCCTTCTAGACCTTATGGATTATAAGGTATCCCACCTTCTTTGACTAAACATTTTTATTAAAAGCATCTCAGTCAAGGAACAGACCATATACATCTCAGTTCCTTTATTGCTGCTCCAGAGTAACAGAGCCTTTCATTTGTTGTTATTTATTGCATTTATTATGCTGCCTTTCATCAGTCATGAACTTCAAGGCACACATAGGGTTCTGTGATTTGCCTGGGGGAATGCCACAGTATTGGGGCTTGCCTAGTGTGCATCAAAACTTCACTAAGAATTCCAAAGAATAAGAACTAAAACTCAACGTCATTTTCTGGGTAGAACTCCTTGACTACTATGGAGACAGCTTCTACAGAAGTCACCAATAAGTGTAGCTATCAGGGTTCTGTTGCACCTACCCCTAGGACTAAAATCTTTCCATCTGGGTTCAGACTCAACAAAGACTGGACCAGCCCAATAAAATGACCTTTGCATCCATCTGAAAAATGAAAAATCAAGGGGCAATCTTTTCCCACCAGTACTGGCAGAAACTATGCAGATAGCCCATACTACTGATGTCTTTGGTTTTGGGAGACAGCAATGATAAGGTTCCCTTCAGCTATGATGATCAATTGTTTATTATTAAATTGGATTTTTAAACCACTCTCCCCTGTAAAGACAGCTCAGGGTGGTGTACAACAATGAAATATATTCATATAATAAATACATAGTTTAAAACAGTTAAAATACAATGAAAGTGCAACAGTCAACCTGGTAGATGACACATCAAAAACTTCCAGTTGTGCCACTGCCTCACATGAAGGCAGAGTGCAGGAGTGTCAGACGAATAGAACTGTCCTCAACCAAATGCCTGGTAGAATATCTCTGCCTTCAAGACCCTGCAGAAATGCATTAGGTCCCACAGGGAACAAATTAGATGCGGCTGCCTGTTATTCCTCCCTAACCCAGAACAACAGAAAAGAAGAACCTTATCAGCTTCCATGGTATTGGTCTAGATCATCAGGAATCTTTTTTGCAGGACAAAAAAAATGACAGTGAAACCAGCAAACTGGTTTATGACACACACTTTGAAGCTTGTGGTGCTCATGATATAAGGAAGATAGTACAGAACCAAAACATCAACATTTAATCAAACCACTGGATGCTAATGATTCAGAACCCCCGCCCTCTGGCGCTATGGTCTGTATAGATGTCAAACACCAAATAGGATTCCTCAACTAAAGTATCCTCATTTCATAAGCCCAAAGGCCAACCTTCTCTGGATCTCAGTGGTTCTAGCCAAAATTGAATGTGAAGCTCTCTAAGGCTTCCTGGTCTCTAGATACTTTCTCAGTGGATAAATAGGATAATAAATGGGATATTATTTCCCATAAGATACATTTATCTGGTACTAATTGCTACTGTGGAGCCATCAATGCTTCCTCCCCACCCCTGCCAATCAGCCCTTCATCTATGGGCTGAGCCATTATCTGGGCCAGGCACTGAAGCACTACTTCAAGCAAAGGAGAGCCAGTTTGGTGCAGTGGTTAAGTGTGTGGACTCTTATCTGGGAGAACCAGGTTTGATTCCCCACTCCTCCACTTGCACCTGCTAGCATGGCCTTGGGTCAGCCATAGCTCTGGCAGAGGTTGTCCTTGAAAGGACAGCTGCTGTGAGAGCCCTCTCCAGCCCCACCCACCTCACGGGGTGTCTGTTGTGGGGGAGGAAGGTAAAGGAGATTGTGAGCTACTCTGAGACTCTTCAGAGTGGAGGGCAGGATATAAATCCAATATCATCATCATCTACTACTGCCCTAGTTTCCTGCTCCATCCATGCTGGCCCTCTCCCCTTTCACAGTCCAATTCCTGGAGGGCCTTCAACAAGGTGCTCCCTGCCTGGCTCCTCCCAAGTTTTTGCATGGCTGTGCCCTTCCACCCAAGCCATCACAGTTGGCCTTCTGCTGGCTGCATCCATGCTTGCCCTTCCAGTGCCCCACCCAAGCCATCACAGTTGGCCTTCTGTTGACTGCATCCATGCTTGCCAGCTGCCTCAATGGCCTCTGAGGCTCACTCTTACCTGTTGTCATCTTTGTTGTCCTAGTGCTGGGAAATTTTGTCATTAGCTAAAGCCCAAAGATCTGTGGCCCAGGAGGGAGGCAGTGTGTCCCATGTCCAGTTGCTAAGACTACTTGCTGCCAGGCAAGTAGGCAGTTCAAGCTGAGTTGACAGTGGTTGCCAGAAGAACAAGAAAGATGAGTGGTTCAGCCCTTGCAGTGCTGAGGAAATCCCTGACTTTGCTGAGGTATGTCAGCTGAGGATGGGCCAGGCATCACCTCTCAATAGGAGCATAAGATCAAAGCCTGTTCACAATACCATGAATCAGAAGTGCTCTTGAATCCTTTCTTGATATATGTCTAAGCTTTAGCAATCTGATTTTCCCCATGAGGATTTTAGGTAGAGTAGGTGCATCTTAGGTTGACTACATCCTTGGTCATCTAGATGTTAATATTTTGGATAGGTTAGGTTCTGCCTCTCCCTATGAACAACCAATGAGAACTAACAGAATGTTAGTGATGAACCATTGGAATATAGCAGTTAAGAGAGAAGTTGGGAACTGGCAACTGGGGATTGAGAGGGAAAAGAGTATTAATGAGTGAAACTGTGGAGAAGTGCTGCTTAGAGCTGGCTGAAAAGAATCAATGTGTAACTGGAATAGAATAACAGGTCAAATCTTTAATTGGAAACAAAACATTGTAACATCTTTATTTTCTTCAGCGCTAATGTTCAGACCATAAACAAAAGTTGACTCCTTGTTTGTTTAAATATGTGGGCTGTGTGTCTGGAGGGTGAGGCACACAATTAAATGAAAATATTGGTTTATATATGTTTTAGGATATGATAGTAGCAGTGTGTTAATTGAACAGTTTTTTAGTTTCCAACTCTGTGAATTGTTTGAATGAGAGATTGTTATTAAAGCGGGATGGGCTACCCTGTCTGCTGATGCCTCTGAGTGTGAGAGAGAACCTGAAAGGTAAAATGATAATTGTAATGAATTGAATGTATATTTGTGTGTTTCAGGGTTTTTTTTTTTTAAAAAAAATTCAGCCAGAATGCACCAGAACGCTGTTCCAACTGGCTTGGCCAGCACTTTGGCTCGAAAATACCCTAGCAGCACTTATCTAGAAAGAAAAGCAGCAATCCAGCACTTTCACTCTAAAAACAACAACAACAAAAAGCCTTGTTTATTGTGGGACTCTCCATCAAATAAACGAGCAAGAAGCACAGAAAGGGAAAGAAGGCGAGCCCACATGGCAGTGATGCCGTTCCCACCTTCCTACCCACCAGCCTCACTGGGCTGTTCCTAGCTGGAAGATCCGGGTCATCATGGAGCAGGAAGTTGAGATGTGGCCATCCAGCTGAGTAGCAGGGGGCAAGGCAAGTTATGGTGGCTGTGGCAGCGCTGAGCTTGGAGCAGCCAGAGGTCTCCATTGACAGCCTGAGCCCGGACTCGGAGGATGCCAGACCAGGCCAGCCAGAGGCTAGGCCGCTCACTGCCAGCATTGGTTCCATCAGTCGGGCAAGGACTGGGGTTTAGTCAGAGAAAAGGCAATGATGACAATGATGCTGGTGGAGACAGTGACAAAGCTGCCTGGAGACGTGGACAGCAAGATGGCACTGCTGCCAGGGGTCATCGCCTCTGGCCCTGTTGCAGTGGCACAGCCAGCAGGGACATGAATTGGGGCTGCACTGGAGGCTCTGAGCATGCCCCTCCCTTGGCTCTTCCACAGACAGGAGGCACAAGATGTCCAAGCCCAAGGCAGAGGACAGAGCTGACAGCCAGGTAGAGGGTGCCATTGCATCCACCGCACCCAAGAGTGCCAAGAAGCAGCCCACCAGCTGGCTCAGGATGAATGGTGTAAGCTGGATCGCTGTAACCTTTCCTTGCCCCCTTCCACTCCAAAGCTGACCAGGCCAGCACTCACTCCACCAGGTCTCCAGCATTTATTTTTATTTATTTTATTTTATCAGATTTATATCCCACTCTCTCCTAATAGATAGATAAATTTATTGTCGTTCTCAAAAAAGGAAAATGAGAGCAACGAAATGAGGTGCTCTTCCACAAACATACCAACACATCAACACTAAAGAAAAGACATATACATAAACCATTTAAATACATCTAAAACAAATAACCATTCATAACCCTACATTTAGCCTACATCTAAAACAAATAACCATTCATAGCCCTGCATTTAGCCTAACCACAGCACTTGGATAGAAGCTGCCCTTGAATCTATTTGTCTTAGCCTTCAACACTCTATATCGCCTGCCCGATGGTAAGATCTCAAATAGCAAGTGGCCCGGATGTGAAGGGTCCTTTAAGATCATTTGTATCTTCCTTTTACATCCCATATTATACAGATCCACCAATGAGGGGAGAGAGCATCCACAAATCTTCTGTGCTCTTACCATCACTCTTTGGAGCACCCTTCTCTCTGCTTCCGTGCAGCTCCCAAACCACACGCAGAGGCAATAAGATATAATGCTCTCAATGGAACTACGATAAAAGGCAACCAGCAGACTCCCTGACAGTTTTTGTGATCTTAAGAGTCTTAAATAGTATAGTCGTTGCTGGGCCTTTTTCTCTAGAGCAGAAGTATTTGCCCCCCATGTTAGATCCTGTTTCATGGTAATTCCCAAAAACTTCCATTCTGTCACCTGTTCTACCATAACACCATCAATAAACAATGGCTGAAAATCCAGACTACTCTTCCTGTAATACACTATGATTTCCTTCGTTTTATTTACATTAAAAATAAGATTATTTACTTTACTCCAAAGGGACAGCTGATGAACTTCCCTCCTATACGCAGACTCATCATTCTCAGAGATGAGCCCCACTAACGTTGTATCATCTGCATACTTAATGATTTTGTTACTCAGACTACTAGAAACACAATCAGATGTATAAATAGTGAAAAGAACTGGACTCAAGACACATCCCTGAGGAGTGCCAGTGTTTAAGATCTTCACGGAAGAAGTATATCCGTCCATTTTAACCCTTTGTGAGCGACCTGATAAAAAGTTCAAAATCCACTCACATATAGAGTCCGACAGCTTCAAATCCTTAAGCTTAAAACACAGTCTATGGGGTGATATTGTATTAAAAGCGGAGCTAAAATCCACAAACAACATTCTAACATACGTCCCCTTTTTATCCAAATGAGGTAAAGCAGTATAAAGGACAGTATTAACAGCATCCTCAGTAGATCTGTTTTTCCGGTAAGCAAACTGATGTTCATCAAAAGTAGCAGGCAGGCAGGAAATAATATATTTACGAACTAATTGCTCAAAACACTTCATTATCACAGAAGTCAAGGCCACTGGCCTATAGTCATTTAAGACCTTTGCTGGCGTCCTCTTTGGTATTGGGACAATAAGAGAAGCCTTCAAACAAGTGGGAACAATAGATTGTGACAAAGAACGATTAAAGATCTCAGTCCACACCCCAGCTAACTGCCCAGCACATTCCTTTACTACACAATCTAACAGGCTCAGGGTGGCTAACAACAGTTAAAAACCACATAGAATACTAAAAAATAATATACAATAAAATCAGTTCTACACATTTTAACCGTAAAATCCAAGATGCACGTTGGTGTTTCTTAATATCTATATTTGTCCAGTGGGACTGTCTGTGCTATGGGACATTTGCAAGGCAAGCTTAAATAGTTCGGTCGTACAGGCCTGGCGAAATTGTGGCAGGTCCCGCAGGGCCCTGATGTTTTCAGGGAGGGCATTCCAAAGAGCGGGGGCTATTGTTGAGAATGCTCTGGCTAGTGGTGGACAATCAAACTTCTTTCAGTCCGGTAATCTGAAGATTTTGGGACCCTGAATATAGTGCTCTCTGGGGCACATATGGGGAAAGGCGGTCCCAAAGGTAGACAGGTCCCAGGCCATATAGGGCTTTAAAAGTTATAACCAGAACCTTGAAATGAATCTGGAATGCCACAGGCAACCAGTGTAATGTTTCCAGCGCAGGTGTCCTGGGTGCGGCACAATCCCAAGTAGGGCACATGGCTCCAGTCCTCCACAGAGGAACAGAGAGGACCGGCTGGGCAGCCTGCACAGAGCGACTCCAGGCCCCAGATGAGGTCTGCCCCAGCAGCTACAGCCTTCTTCGCACAAATCCTGGTGCCTTTCCACTTCTGCTATTCCAGGGAAGGTAAATACAAAAACTGGGAGCACACTGTATAGTGGAGGTGACATTTTCCTTCTCCAGGCTTCCCCATGCACCCATCCTCCTCTTTTCCCCGGGAATTTCCCAATTTCTGGATGGAGCAAACATTCCAGTTCCAGACTTTTTTCCTCTTAAAAAAATGGAAAGGCAGCAGGGGGAGAGGGACTGCTTTACAGGGATCCCAGTTTCTCTGAAAAATGAATGGTCCTTGGACCTGAAATGCTTCAGGAGCACTTTTCCCCTTAATGTGCAAAAAATTAATTTAAATAAATTTAATTCTTCTAGATATAATAAAGGTTCTGCTTCCTAAGGATTACATTGCAGCTATTATTTGTGCAGCTGGATTTTGCACCTCCTGCTGCCCAGGTGCCCAGCTTCTCCCACCCTCTGGGATGCCACCGAATCAGAAAGAGCCACAATCTTGCATTGACAAACACAAGAACACACAAGAAAAGCCACAACCACTCACAAACAGCCCACAAAACCTACAACCATTCCTTGCAACACACTCTTATTTAAAGTCCTCTTACTTAAGGTTTTTTATACATATGAACAACCCCGTCATACAATTGAAATTAGACAGTCCTCCACAGTGACAAGCCAGTTTGGTGTAGTGGTTAAGTGTGCGGACTCTTATCTGGGAGAACCGGGTTTGATTCCCCACTCCTCCACTTGCACCTGCTGGAATGGCCTTGGGTCAGCCATAGCTCTGGCAGAGGTTGTCCTTGAAAGGGCAGCTGCTGTGAGAGCCCTCTCCAGCCCCACCACCTCACAGGGTGTCTGTTGTGAGGGGAGAAGATAAAGGAGATTGTAAGCCGCTCTGAGTCTCTGATTCAGGGAGAAGGGCGGGATATAAATCTGCAATTCTTCTTCTTATTCTTCTTCTTCCCAGTGTTCCTATGGTCCATTTAAGCACAGTCAAGGTGGGTGCATCCGTCCAGAGCAATAGTCCACAGTCTTTTTAAATGAGCAAAATAGTTTTAGTGTCAGGTCATCCAGGTTTACATCAATTAAAGAGCCAAACAATTGCAGTGCCAGAAGATAGTTGCAATGCCAGGAACGTTTTCAGCATCAATGGCCTTCTTCAGCTGGATATTTCAAGAGTTATTTCATAGATATAGCCATCTGATTTTCATACCTGAAGGACTTGCACAAGTTCACCACACCAATCGAACAACCATATAAACAGCTGGCCATACTGCTATAAATTAGAACTTGCTCAAAGGGGCAGCCTCACAAAATGGCTGCCACAGGAAGCAATAACAGAATGGCTGCACTGCGGTGGTGGGAGGTTGCAAGCCAATCATCCTCCTGTAATGGAAGTAATTGTTTTGCTGTGATTAGCTGGGGTATCTGGTGACATTGGGGGTGTGGCCTAATTCTGAGTACCTGCTGGGCTTTTCTTTCTGCAAAAAGAAAAAAAAAGCCCTGGTGTGTTCCTTTAATTGTTGGTAAGTTGCAGTAGAAAACGAGGGGGTGAAATAGGGGGAATGAGTGAGTGAGGTGATTGGTTGGTGACTAAGAAAGTGTCGATGGAGCTAAGAAATATGTGTGTGGCGGGGTGTCAGTTGTAGTCGTCAGCAGTCTACAGAGCCTGAGAAGCAGTCTTCTGATTAGAATCCCATACTAATGCTGTGAAAAGCATTAAGATTCTATAGAAGAAAAGTAGAAATATTTAGAGGGCATATTAGAGCTTGATAGAGAGCCAAAACCTAATATTTGATAAGGAGTGTGAGAGACAGAAGCTGTCAGAAAGTTGAGTTTAAAAGAGAAAGGAGGATTTGAGAAGGTTTAGGTTTATTAAATTTATACCCCACCATCCCCACCAAGGCAGGCTCAGGGCGGCTTACAACAATCATCATAATAACAATAATTAGTGCATCATCATAATAAAATCACTTAAATTTAAAACAATTTAAAACAGTTGGTGCTAATAACATTCAGGTGTTGTTCAGGTTTGATGATGCCAGTATTTCTTGGATTCCTTCTGCTGTTATAAGTCTCAAAGTCAGCTGAAAGTGAGCTGGAAGAGTGTGGTCTTACAAGCCTTGCAGAACTGGGCGAGGCCCCACAAGGCTCTAACCTCTTCCGGCATCTGGTTTCACCAATAGGGGGCTGCTACTGAGAAGGCATGATCCCTGGTAGCCGTCAGTCTCGCCTCTCTTGGCCCTGGGATCACTAAAAGATATTGAGTTCCCGATCTTAGTATCCTCTGAGGAACATGTGGGGACATACGGTCCCTCAGATAAGCAGGTCCTCGGCCATAAAGGGCTTTGAAGGTAATGACCAGCACCTTGTAGCGAATCCGGTATACTATTGGCAGCCAGTGCAGTTCTTGCAGCACCGGCTGTATGTGCTCCCACCTGGGCAGCCCCAATAACAGCCTGGCCAACGCGTTCTGCACTAGCTGTAGTTTCTGGATTCATGACAAGGGCAGCCCCATGTAGAGGGCATTACAGTAGTCCAATCTTGAGGTGACTGTTGCCAGGGCGCTACGATCAAGGAAAGAAGCCAACTATTTCACCTGCCTAAGTTGGAAAAAGGCGGATTCCACAGTTGCTGCTATCTGGGCCTCCATTGTAAAGGAGGACTCCAGTGGCACCCCCAAGCTTCTGACCTTGTGCGCCATTGTCAGTGGCGCACTGACAAAAGTTGGTAGGGGAATTCTCCCGCCCAGACAGCTACGACTCAGGCAAAGGACCTCTGTCTTCATCAGATTCAGATTCAGTTGGCTTGGTTTAAGCCATCCATCCACAGCTTGGAATGCCTGGTCCAAGTTTTCTGGGACATCGCCAGATCAGCCATCCAACAGTAGATAGAGCAGTCATCAGCATACTGGTGACAACCCAGCCCATACCTCCGGGCAATCTGGGCAAGGGGTTGCATATAGATGTTAAACAGGATCGGGGATAGAACCGCCCCCTGAGGCACACCACAGTTAAGCGTGTGTCTCAGAGACGATTCTCCCCCAATTGATACCCTTTGTCCCTGACTACAAAGGAAAGAGGAAAGCCACTGTAAAGCCAAGCCCTGGATCCCTGCATCGACAAGACGGTGGGTCAGTAACTGATGGCTGACGGTATCGAACCCAGCCGATAGGTCTAACAACATCAGTACCGGCTTGATCCAGATACCGCTGGAGGTCATCCACTAGGGCAACCAAAACTGTCTCTGTCCCATGGCCTGAACGGAAGCCAGACTGTGGGAATCCAGGATGGAAGCATCCTCCAGAAAGCTCTGTAACTGTAGTGCTACTGCCCTCTCAATAAAGAAAGGAGGAGTGTGTGAAGTAAAAGAGTAACACCTCAGTCGGAAGTTATTATTCATTGAAGAATTAAGCTATAAACATCTTGAAACCAATATACTTATTGTACAAATAAAGTTTTATTTTGCTTTACATTATTCTGAAGTCCTATGGTTTTAAAATATGAGAGTCTCATCCTCAGGGCCACATATTCCAATGAAGAAGTCTTAGAGCTTGGGCACAAATTCAGTTGGGAACATTAAATAAAGTGTTTGGAAGTAAATTTATTTAATTTATTTACACTTTATTTATTGTCCCCAACTGAATTTATGCCCAAGCTCTAAGATTTATTCATTGGATTATGTGGCCCTGATGTGAGAGAGTGTGTGTTCACTTTCATTTAAAAGTGCAGTCAGCTGCTGGGGATGAGGAAATGAGGACTATATTCAGGGGAACTGCTTTGCTATAGATAGATAGATAGATAGATAGATAGATAGATAGATAGATAGATAGATAGATAGATAGATAGATAGATAGATAGATAGATAGATAGATAGATAGAGATATATAGATAGATAGATAGATAGATAGATAGATAGATAGATAGATAGATAGATAGATAGATAGATAGATAGATAGATAGATAGATAGATAGATAGATAGATAGATAGATATAGGGGGGATGGGGAAGTCTCCTGGCTCCACCCCCAAAGTCCCCAGGTATTTTCTGAGTTGGACCTGGGAACCCTACAACCAAGCTTCTGTCAGTAAAAGGCTAGGGGAGGAGGCCTATTTTGGCTTTTGAGGGAGAACTCATTGGGACTAGTCCTGACTAGGACTGCTAGTTCCAGGTTGGTGGGAAATTCCTAGAGATTTTTTTGGTGGAGTCTACGGAAGCCACACTTTGGAGAGGGGAAAGGCCCTGGCTAAATATAATGTCATAGAGTCCACCCTCCAAAGTAGTTATTTTCTCCAAGGGGAAAGAGATCTGTTGTCTGGACTTCAGTTCTGATACCAAGATATCTTCAGTCTCCACCTGGAGGTTTCCTACTCTAGGCCTGGCAACACCCTCTGGGTGACTTGATGCCACCAGACTTGCATGACTTAACTAGTCCTGGCTGCTTGCTCCTGTTCAGAAAATACAAAAAAACCCCCAAATACTGTGATATACTGGCTAACAACATTTAGTAAAACATTTTTAAGTCATATAAATCTTTTTAAACACATTATAAAGAAGTTCAACTTTACAAGATTGCAAAGAAAAGTCCATCCAATGAACATATTGATGTAGGCTCATTTCATCAAAAGTCTTCTTCAGGAGTATTTCCATTTTCTTCAAAGTTATCGGCTTCTTATTACAATTCAGTGTTAATATTGGGAGCCAGTCCAGCCTTAATGTCTTCTCTAAACAGATGCAAAAGTCTTCTGAATTTGGCTGGCAAAATGCTCTCTGCAACCTTTTTATTTTCTTCAGAAATTCTCATCCTGAAATAAACCATGGTGATTATAACAAGATACAACAGAAAGCTGAATGGAAGTGGATAATTTTTAAAAATATAATCTTGATTATTATAAATAATTTACCTCTCAGTCCCACTTAAGTGTTTATATTTATAATAAGAGCAAGCCAGTCCTAAGCCTCTTCCTTAACCAGATTTGGCTGGCCAAATGCTCTCTGCATTATGTTTATATTAGGAGCCAGCCATTCCTGGACCACTTTTCCAATCAGATGCAAAAGCCTTCTGAATTTTGATGGCAAATGCTCTCTTCAAAAGGTTGCGGGGATATGGTAGAATCGAGTTCTGGAACCTCTTAGTGGAAACAATTTTTTCAAAAAATATGTAAAAGTTCATGAGTACAGACAGATCTTCTTCGTTGTCTCTGTGCAGTCCCATAACATGGGTTATCCGCCAGGATCGAACCCGACCTCGGAGAATTCAAAGCAATCTTTGAGCGTTAATTTTGGCATGCACTTCCTCTCATCCCGGGGAGGAGGCATCCACCGCGCATGCCCAGACGAGAGGGAGGCGCCTCACCCACCCAGTTTCTTCTTTACCGCTGCCCGGGATACACCTACCTCGCTGAGTCTCCTCTATTCATCGTGATCTTCATCCTTTTCCTGCATTCTTCCTCACCGTTTTCCTCACCATTCGTCTTCTTCTTCAACTCACTGGTATTGTAATATATATATATATATATATATATATATATATATATATATATATATATATATATATATATATATATATATATATATATATATATATATATATATATATATATATATATATATATATATATTACAATACCAGTGAGTTGAAGAAGAAGACGAATGGTGAGGAAAACGGTATATATATAACTATATAACTATATATATATATATATATATATATATATATATATATATATATATATATATATATATATATATATATATAACTATCCCTCTCCTCTTTCGGCTTTTTCTCCTTCTCTTTCCCTTCCCCCCCCCTCCCCCAGGCGGATGGAAGGAAAAAACAAAATCACTTTTAAAAAGTGTGTTTGGTGTGCCTCAAAAATACCATCTACCGATGGACATTCTTTATGCCTTTTCTGTCTGGGTGAGGCTCATCGTACCAATGCTTGCATTGTAGCCAGTTTGGGAAGCAATCAAGAAGAAACCGCGCAGCTAGACTCAGAAGCCACTTGCTAGAGTCTTCACTGCGCCCTATGATGTCCCATACTTTGGGACCCCAAACCTCGCCATCTTACTTATCTACAGAGCCCTGAGATCCTTTCTTCTGTCTCTTCACAACAACCACATTCAGGTCACCTCCGACAATGTAGCCACTGTCTTCTACATCAATTGGCAGGGAGGCACAGCCTCTATTCGACTATGCAAACGAGCCCTGTCCTTATGGCGCTGGAGTATTGCCCACGGCATTTTTCTGACAGCGGTGCATCTACCAGGGGTCCAAAACGTCCAAGCAGACACACTGAGTCACCAACTAGTCAATGACCACGAATGGGCCCTCAACCGTCGTTACCTGCACGCAGTGTTCCAGACCTTCGGAACTCTGACGGTAGATGTATTTGCATCTCCAGACAATGCACAGTGCCCGCGTTTTTACACTCAGGGCCCTCCACCCCCACTGTAGCCAGGGGACACCTTCTCCTCCAGCAATGGTGAGAGACACTACACTACCTATTCCCACCAATCTCTCTCATCATGAGAGTATTATAAAAGATAAGGTTGGATTAGACCAATTGCATCCTGATCACACCATGGTGGCCTCGTCAACCTTGGTTCACCACTCTTCTCCTCCTATCACACAACACATTCCTTCGACTTCCCCAAGTTCAGGACTTGATTTCACAGCAAGAAGGCAAGGTTTTACACCACAACCCGGCACTTCTACGACTGACTGCCTGGAGAATCGATTTCTGAATTTCCCTCCAGACATTCGGCATGTCTTACTCAACGGCAAAAAACCTGCTACCAGAAAATCTTATTCCTTGAAATGGAAACGTTTTTCAGCATATGCTTTTCTACATAACTTCAAACCTGAACTCTCCACTATCACTCAGATCTTAACCTACACCTTATCTCTTTCTAACTCAGGACTTTTGTACTCTTCTCTAAAAGTCCACTTAGCGGCCATCTCTGCATCTCATCCGCATATTGAAGGCTGCCTGTTTTCTCCCACTATGCCACTAAAGCCTTCCTGAAAGGAATCCTCCACCTTCATCCTCCAATCCACCAGCTTCATCCCACCTGGAGCTTGTCACTTGTACTGAGCCAGCTAATGAAGCCACCCTTCAAGCCCATGGCATCCATCCCTTTACATCTCTTGTCCTGGAAGACAGTGTTACTGGTAGCACTTACTTCTGGCAGGAGAGCTAGCGACATCTGCACTTTTAGAGCAGAGCCACCATACACCATTTTCCATCATGACAGAGTCATTTTATGCCCTGACCCCTCCTTTCTCCCAAAGGTGGTTTCAACATTTCATCTGGGGAAACCTTCGACTTTACCTGCCTTTTTCCAGCGCCCTACTGATGCAGGTCAACTCACTTTACATAACCTGGACATACGTAGGGCCCTTGCCTTTTACTTCAAAAGAACACGCCAGTTCAGAAAGGACACTAGACTCTTTATAGCATACGCAACCCACAATCAAGGCACTAAAATCTCAACGCAGAGATTTTCTAAATGGATTGTGGCTGCTATTACACTACGCTATAGACTGGCAAAACAGCCTATACCTGAACATTTACGAGCTCACTCTACTAGAGCCGTTGCAACCTCAACAGCCTTCTGTAAGGGTGTTTCGATGGAAGACATCTGTGCCGCTGCGGTCTGGTCATCTCCATCTCCATTTGCCTTAGACGTCCGTGCCGGCGTGATACGTCCTTCGGACAGACTGTACTATGATCCATCTTCGACTGATGTCTCCAGTTGCCTATACTGTAAGTACGATATTGCTTCTTATATGCATAACTAATTTTGTCCTTTGGTTACAGATCCAGCACCCGCCTCCGGACAGAATAGCTTGCCAGTCACCCATGTGTGGGACTGCACAGAGACCACGAAGAAGATAAACAGGTTTCTTACCTGTAACTGATGATCTTCGAGTGGTCATCTGTGCAGTCACACACACCCGCCCATCCTTCCCCGCTGCTGGTTTCTTGTTCCTGAATAAAAAATTTTCCACGTATCCAGCGGCGGGAAGAAACTTGGTGGGTGAGGTGCCTCCCTCTCGTCTGGGCATGTGCAATGGATGCCTCCTCCCTGGGACTAGAGGAAGTGCACGCCAAAATTAACGCTCAAAGATTGCTCTGAATTCTCCAAGGTCGGGTTCGATCCTGGTGGATAACCCATATGTGTGACTGCACAAATGACCTCTCGAAGATAATCAGTTACAGGTAAGAAACCTGTTTTTCATGAGAGGTACCTGTGTGTTTCCCCTATATTTCCCTCTTGCAGGGCCAGCGCTAAGGGTTCTGCTGCTAGAGGCAGACCCCCATGCCACGCCCCCCCCCTCCAGCTCCCTTGTTTTTTTTTTTCACGCACGCACAGTCGCACACACAAAAATGATGTCACTAAAAGTGACATCACCCTAGAGGACTAGAGAGTGGCAGGTGGTGCACAAGAGTGCTGCTGCACTGCTGCTTTCCCTCTGCAATACACTCTTTGGCAGTGATTTAAAGGCAGCCAGCCACTTTTGGGTTGAAATGGCTGAGTGTAGCCTTCATGTAAAGGTGCCACTTGGCCACTTTCAACCCGAAAGTGGCTGGGCACCGCTAAGAAAGAGTGTAAGGAATGCTGCCTACCCCGCCTACTCCCACGCACCTGCCCTGCCCTCTTGAGAGTCCCTCTTTATCCAGAATAAAAGCCCTGGAGGGAAGTAAGCAGTGCAATTCCATAAGGATCAGAATTTGGACCAATAAATGATCTGGAATTGAGGGTAAGCAGTTTAGTGGTCAAGTTTGCATATTGTTTAGGATTATTATAATTAAAAGCAGACCATGAAAAGTTCAGGGGGGATCTCTCCAAATTGCAGTGATTGGGTAAAACATGGAAAATGTAGTTCAGTGTTTAGTTGACGTACACTGGAACAACAAAGAAAACCCCCTTTAGATACATGCTGATGGTGTCTGAATTAGCAGAGACAGAGGAAAAGAAAACTTGGTGCTGTAATAGACAGCTCAGTGAAAGTGTCAACTCCGCATGCAGCAGCAGTGAAAAGACAAACCCTATGCTGGGGATTATTAGGAAAGGGAATGAAAATAAGACAGCCATTGTTATAATGCCCTTGCAGTGATCTAGGGTACAGTATTATTGCAATACTGCATACAATTTTGCATTCAATATTGCTATAGTCACCATATTTTAAAAAGAAGGTGGGGGGAAAAACCAGAAGACAGTAACCAAATGCTTACAGGGTTGGATCACTTTTCTTGTAAGAAATGGCTAAAAACTTTGGAATTTCTCAGTTTAAGAAAAAGTCAGCTCAGGTAGAGATTTATAAAATCAGACACTGGTTAGAGAAAATGGAGAGAATTTTTTTCTTTTTAATAAGACTAGAACCTAAAGATACCAAATTAAGTTGATGGACAACAGATTCATGGTGAAATACAAGAAATACTATTTCATTCAATGAATAAACTGTGGAATTCACTGCCAGTAAATATAGTGAGTACCCAGCTTGCTGAGAGTAAAGTGTAGATGACTGGGAAAGACAATGGCAAACCACTCCGTAAAAAGTCTGCTGTGAATACGTTATGATGCAACATCACCCCAGAGTCGGAAACGACTGGTGCTTTGCACAGTTGTTGTTGTTGTTCAATCGCACAGTCGAGTCCAACTCTTTGCGACCCCATGGACAAAGTCATGCCAGGCCCTCCTGTCTTCCACCATCCTCTGAAGTCTGCTCAAATTCGTGTTTGTTACATCAGTAATGCTGTCCAGACATCTCATCTTTTGCCGTCCTCATCTTCTTTTGCCTTCTGTCTTTTTTAACATCAGGATCTTCTCCAGTGAGTGCTCCCTTCTCATTTGGTGGCCAAAGTATTTGAGCTTCAGCTTCAGCATCTGATCTTCCAGTGAACAGTCTGGGTTGATTTCCCTTAGGACTGACTGATTTGATCTTTTTGCAGTCCAAGGAACTCTAAAGGTTCTTCTCCAGCACCACAGCTCAAAAGCATCTATACTGCCCAGGTTCATCATAGCTGTCTTTCCAAGGAGCAAACGTCTTTTAATTTCATGGCTACAGTCACCATCTGCAGTGATCTTGGATCCCAGAAATGTGAAGTCTGTCACTACTTCCATGTCTTCCCCTTCTATTTGCCATGGTGTGATGGGGCCGGATGCCATGATCTTAGCTTTTTTGATGTTGAGTCTCAAGCCTACTTTTGTGCTCTCCTCTTTCACCCTCAACAAGAGGTTCTTTAGGTCCTCCTCACTTTCTGCCATTAGAGTGGTATCATCTGCATATCTGAGGTTGTTGATGTTTTCCCTGGCAATGTTAATTCCTGTTTCTGCTTCATCCAGGCCAGCATTCCGCATGATGTAATCTGAATATAAATTAAATAATCATGGTGACATGATTGTTGAACTCCTTTTCCTATTCTGAACCAATCAGTTGTTCCATATCCCAATCTGACCATTGCTTCTTGACCCTTATACAGGTTTCTCAGGAGACATGTGAGATGGCCTGGTACTCCCATCTCTTTAACGACTTGCCACAGTTTGTTATGATCCACACAATCAAAGGGTTTAGCGTAGTCAATGAAACAGAAATAGACATTTTCCTGATATTCCTGTGCTTTCTCCATAATCCAGCAAATGTTGGCAATTTGATCTCTAGTTCCTCTACCTCTCCAAAACCCAGCTTGAACTTCTGGTAGTTCCTGATCTACATACTGCTGAAGCCTAGCTTGTAGGACGTTGCTGGCATGTGAAAGGTGTGCAATTATGCGATAGTTTGAACATTCCTTAGCATTACCCTTCTTTGGGATTGGGATATAAACTGACCTTTTCCAATCCTGTGGCCACTGTTGTGTTTTCCAAATTTGTTGACATAATGTGTGCATCACTTTAACAGCATCATCTTTTAGGACTTTGAATAGCTTAACTGGGATACCATCATCTCCGCTTGCTTTGTTGTTAGTAATGCTTTCTAAGACCCATTTGACTTCACACTCCAGGATGTCTGGCTCAAGGTCAGCGATTTCACTGTCATGGTTGTCAAGGATATTGAGGTCCTTCTTGTACAATTCTGTGTATTCTTGCCACCTCTTCCTGATCACTTCTGCTTCTGTTAGGTCCCTACCATTTTTGTCCTTTCTCATGGCCATCTTTGCACAAAATGTTCCCTTGATTTCTCCAATTTTCTTGAAGAGAACTCTTGTCCTTCCCATTCTATTATTTTCCTCTATTGCTTTGCATTGTTCCTTCAGGAAAGCCTCCTTATCTCTCCTTGCTGTTCTCTGAAAATCTGCATTCAGTTTCCTTTTCACTTTTCACTTTTGCCTTTTGCTTTCCTTCTTTCCTCAGCTATTTGTAAAGCCTCATCAGACAGCCACTTTCCTTTCTTGCATTTCTTTTTCTTTGGGATGGTACTGATTGCTGCCTTCTTTAAAATGTTATGAACCTCCGTCCATAGTTCTTCCGACACTCTGTCTATCAACTCTAGCTCCTTAAACTTATTATTCACCTCCACTGTATATTCATAAGGAACGTGATCAAGGTCTAACCTGAATGGCCTGATGGCTTCCCCAGTTTTCGCCTGAATTTCGCAATGAGTAGCTAATGATCTGAGCCGCAGTCAGCTCCAGGTCTTGTTTTTGCTAACTGTAAGGTGCTTCTCCATCTTTGACTGCAGAGTATATAATCAATCTGATTTTTGTGTTTCCCATCAGGTGATGTCTATGTGTAGAGTCGCCTTTTAGGTTGCTGGAAGAGGGTGTTCGCTATGACCAGTTTGTTCTTTTGACAAAACTCTACTAGCTTTTGCCTGGCTTCATTTTGTTTTCCAAGGCCAAACTTGTCAGTTGTTCTGGTTACCTTTTGACTTCCTGCTTTGGGATTCCAGTCCGCTATGATGAGGAGGACATCTTTTTGGGGTGTTAATTCTAGAAGGTGTTGTAGATCTCCATAGAACTGGTCCACTTCAGCCTCTTCTGCATCAGTGATTGGGGCATAGCCTTGGATTACTGTGATATTGAATGGTTTGCCTTAGATACGGACCAAGATCATTCTATCATTTTTGAGATTGTATCCCATTACTGCCTTACTCACTCTCTTGTTAACTATAAAGGCCACACCATTTCTTCTACGGAACTCTTGCCCACAATAATAGATGTAGTGATCCTCTGAGTTAAATTCACTCATTCCCATCCATTTTAGTTCAGATTCCCAAGATGTCAATGTTCTGTCTTGCCATCTCTTGTTTGACTACAGCTTACCTTGATTTATAGATCTTACATTCCACATTCCAATGCAGTATTGTTCTTTGGAGCATTGGACTGTTCTTTCATCATCAGATACATCCACAACTGAGCGTCCTTTCGGCTTTGGCCAGCCACTTCACTCTTTCTGTGGTTACTTGGACTTGCCCTCTGCTCTTCCCTAGTAGCATATTGGGCACCTTCAGACCTGAGGGGCTCATCCTCCAGCGCCATATCTTTTAGCCTTTTGTTACTGTCCATGGGGTTTTCTTGGCAAGGATACTGGAGTGGTTTGCCATTTCCTTCTCCAGTGGATCACATTTTGTCTGGGTTCTCAGCTGTGGCCTGTCCATCTTGGGTGGCCCTGCATGGCATAGCCCACAGCCTCATTGAACTGCGCAAGCCCTCTCGCCATGTCAAGGCAGCAATCCATGAGAGGGTTTGCACAGAGGACTACCTTTTTTTTAACCTTTAAATATAGTGATGTCTACTAGGCAGATGTCTTTCAAGGTGGTTAGACAGGTTCATGGTGTACAAGTCACTCACTGGCTACTAGCCATGGTGACTAAAGGAAAATTCCACATTCAGAGGCAGTAAACTTCTAAAAATGAGTACTAAGAGGCAACATCAGGGGGAGGCTCTGTTACCCAAAGAGGCATAATAAATTGGGGGAATTAGCTTAAAAAGAGACAGAATGAGGAAGGAACTGGAATTCTCCACCTATGTATATAGGAATTTTTCTCTTAAGAGGACTCTCAAATGATCCAAAGAGGTTTTTATTAAGAAAAAGAATAAAACAAGATGCACACAATAAACACACAAACAAAAACTAACTAAAGAAATGCAGGGAGGAGAGGGAGAAAGCGATTTCAGAGAAGGGCAATAATTACCATTATGAGAGAAGTCTTCAGAAGCAGCAAAACCACCAGCATTTCAAGAAAGAAGAGAGTCCAACAAAGTAGGGGTGTATGTGGAAGACCCAAGGCACAAACACAGTGCACTGGTGACTGGCTGCTCTTGATATAGGGCAAAATGCACCCGGGGCAAACTGACATAGTTGCCTGAAAAACAGCTTGATGGATTTTTCTAAGGTGGACAAAAAAGCTTGATGACTCTGCAAGGATCGCATGGGATACCTAATGAGTTTGTTGAATAGCATTAAGAGTGGATTAAGTGGCACTTAATTAGGGTACATGGGTGCAGAGAAAGTAAGGCTGGACCAGGGCCGTAGCCAGGATTTGGAAGGTTGGGGGGCATTTACATTTGGGGGGGGGCACTGATGCCCCCTAGCGCCCCACACGACCTTCACTCTAGTGACAGGCAGGGCTGGCCCTAGCCCTTATGGCTAGGCAGCACAGCTCCACCCTGCCCCAGTCAATGGATCTGCCGCCTCCTCATGAGTAGCCCTGTGAGTAGGCAGCAGGCATGGGGCTACTCGTGGGAATAGGCTGGGGGAGAGGCAGGCAGCAGAGGCGAGGAGAAGCAGTGGCGATCGGGGCTGGGAGGGAGGGGAAGGGGCAAGCAAGTGGCTGTGATCGAGGCTGGGTGGGAGGGGAAAAGGTGAGGAGAAGCTGCTGTGATGGGGCTGGGTGGGAGGGGAAGGGGCGAGGAGAAGCAGTGATAATTGGGGCTGGGTGGAAGGGGAAAGGGCAGGAGAAGTGGCTGTGATCGGGGCTGGGAGGGAGGGGAAGGGGCGAGGAGAAGCCGTGGCGATCGGGGCTGGGAGGGAGAGGAAGGGGTGAGGAGAAGCAGTGGTAATCGGGGCTGGGAGGGAGGGGAAGGGGCGAGGAGAAGCCGTGGTGATCGGGGCTGGGAGGGAGAGGAAGGGGTGAGGAGAAGCAGTGGTAATCGGGGCTGGGAGGGAGGGGAAGGGGCAGAAGTGGCTGCAATTGGGGCTGGGTGGGAAGGGAAGGGGCAAGGAGAAGCAGTGGTGATCAGGGCTGGGAGGGAGGGGAAGGGACGAGGAGAAGCCACTGCGATGGGGCTGGGTGGGAGGGGAAGGGGTGAGGAGAAGCAGTGGCAATCGGGGCTGAGTGGGAGGGGAAGGGGCAGGAGAAGTGGCTGCGATCGGGGCTGGGAGGGAGGAGAAGGGGCAGGAGAAGTGGCTGCGATCGGGGCTGGGAGGGAGGGGAAGGGGCAGGAGAAGCGGCTGAGATCGAGGCTGAGTGAGAGGGGAAGGGGTGAGGAGAAGCAGTAGCGATCAGGGCTGGCAGGGGAAAGGGCAGGAGAAGGAGTGGCGATCGGGGCTGGGAGGGAGGGGAAGGGGCAAGGAGAAGCCGCTGCGATCCGGGCTGGGAGGGAGGGGAATGGGAGAGGAGAGGAGAAACTGCTGCGATCAGGGCTGGGTGGGAGGGGAAGGAGCAAGTGTCTGCGAAGGAAGGGAGGGTGGTGGCGGGGAAAGCAGCAGGGAGAGAAGGGAAGGGAAGCTCTTCCTTGCCTGCCCCTTGCTACCACCCTCCCTTCCTTCCTTGCTATTAAAATAGCATGGGGTGGAGGCAGAAGCAGCCCCAGCCCCCCTGCTAGTTAAAGGGCCTGTGAAACAGCTGATCGTCGGACCCTTTAACTGGCACAGGGAGGTTGGCGGCTGCTTCTGCCCCTCCGGCACAGCTATTTTAATGGCAAGGAAGGGAGGGCAGCCATGAGAGCAGCAGGGTGGGAAGAGAAGACCCTTCTTTTCCCTCCCTGTCACTTGGTCACAACCCTCCATTCCTTCCCTGCCACTACAACAGCCGGTGGAGCTCAGCAAAAGCAATCCCCAGCTCCCCCCCCCTGGAGTTAAAGGGCCCACAAAACAGCTGATCTGCTGGCCCTTTAACTCCAGGGGGAAGCTGAGACTGCTTCTGCCCTGGCTGGCCAAATTGGTGGTGGGGCCAGCGGCAGCCCCCGGAGCTATGGCAGAGGCCCTGAGGACTGGTTGGGGCCTCCAGTCAGGGGGCCTCACCCAGAAGTCAGGATGCTGTGTCCCCACAGGCCACCTCGTAGCTACGGACCTGGGCTAGACTTCAAGAGGTTAGTCCAAAGTGAGTCAATAGATCCTGATGGACCCACTGTCCCATAGTTATGGATCTCTCCAGGGTGTGGAGGAGGCAATAGACAATCAGCTGCTCTTACTCATCTTCTAAAATAGTTACAAAGGCTTGTTCCTCCCTCCTTTTTTCCATTTCGGGCCAGGCAGTGTCCTGTACTTAGGAGTTTTGAGATGATACCTTAAGAAGGATGTTTCTGCCTCTCTAAGCTATAAACTGTCCCTTGGTGAGAGGAAGGGTCTGGCTGCTAACAGCTTGGCCTCTATGCCCTGATATTAACTCTGTAGGGCAATTGATTGGCTACTGTGTAAAACAGGATCCTGGACTTTAGGAGCCACTGGTCTGATCCAGCAGGGCTCTTTTTAGGTTCTTATGCTCATATTTGGTTTATTAATTAGAATGATACATACAACCCTATGTATTTATGTGCCACCTGCATATTCTTTGTCTTAAGAAATACAAGTTTTCAGTGCTGGGAGTTTCTGACAATCAATCTCCATCTTCTGTGTATTTGCACACCTGCAGAGGGCTTGTTATCCCCTTGTCGATCAATTTTGTCCATGACCTTCCTGACTAGATGCTGTTAATCCTGCTGGATGTAAAGTAAGTAGAACCTCATTTACCATCTCTCTTTCCTGTCTCAGTTATTTGCTCTGCAGATGCATTTATTTAATTGCCTTGAAAGTGTAGCAAAGCCGACTGTTAGAAAGTGGTTTTTGATTGTCAGGTGTGCTGTCTTCTAGCACCTTCATAATTATGGGCAAACCACTTGGTTTTGAAATTGCCATGAAAGGCCATGATCTAGTAATGGAAAAAAATATACCTTCTTATTCAAGACCTTCATTGTGTCTGGCAGGAGTGGCTAGGCACAACAGAAAAGGGAAAAAAGCTTGTACTTGAGTGTATCTGTTCAGATCTGCCGCTTCCCCCACACCCTGTCTGTCTGTTTCATTACTAACAGACTCCAGCTGTGAAGAGGAGCAGATGCATGTACAAATGAGGCTTTTGCTGCACTTCCTTTATCAAATGGATTTTTCTCATCAATTTTTTTAGGACCTTGGTTACCTAATTTTGGTGCCTTTTGATAAAACATTTCAAAGAAATCTCACAACAATCCTTTAATGGAGATATAATGTTGAGTTTTCAATTCATGTTTCTAGGGAGAGCAGTGAAGAAATGATTCCATGGTGTGAATTTTCTCTTAATGAAGCTGACTGGTTTCTATGGCAATATTAGCTGTCATATCCATCTAAATATCCTCTTCTCCTCCTCCTCCCCTTTCCTTAAATCTCAGATGGATTACTCAGGCAATAGCTTTAAATGAAAGGAATAAGTACACTTTCTCCCTCCACCCCCAGCACACTGATCTATGTGTTTACTAAAGACACTGATCCTTCTCTCAGGGCATTGTCAATCTGGGAAAATCAACTGGCCTTCACCAGCATTGCTGTATTCTCTCTCCCTTCTTCCTGAGGAGTAGGGAAAGTGCTTGGGATACGGAAAGTGCTGAACTATAATTCTGGGCCACATAGTGTTTTTAAAAGGCCATCTTTTCTCCTCTTTTCTTTTCATGGATAGCAGATATGGTTACACTCCTGGAAATTTGGGGTAGTGCCTGAGTAGGGGAGAATTTGAGGAGCAATATCACTGAGAATCAATCTATGGCATAATCATAGAGATTCCCCTGTGAAGTTGCCTTTTTCTGAAGTCAAAAGATCCATTACTGAGGCCTTAAGAGCATAAGAGAAGCCACATTGGATCAGACCAATGGCCCATCCAGTCCAACACTCTGTGTCACACAGTGGCCCCAAAAATATTTATATATATATAAATGTGTGTGTGTATATATACATCAACTGTGGGGTGACATGATAGAGGTTTACAAGATAATGCATGGGATGAAGAACGTAGAGAAAGAAGTACTTTTCTCCCTTTCTCAAAATACAAGAACTCGTGGGCATTAGATGAAATTGCTGAGCAGTCAGGTTAAAACTGATAAAAGAAAGTACTTCTTCACCCAAAGGGTGATTAACATGTGGAATTCACTGCCACAGGAGGTGGTGGCAGCGACAAGCATAGACAGCTTCAAGAGGGGTTTAGATAAAAATATGGAGCATGGGTCCATCAGTGGCTATCAGCCACAGTGTGTGTGTGTGTATATATATATATATATATATATATATATATATATATATATATATATATATATATATATATATATATATATATATATATATATATATATATATATATATATATATATATATATATATATGTGTGTGTGTGTGTGTGTGTGTGTGTGTGTGTGTGTGTGTGTGTATACACACTGTGGCTGAAGGACATTGGAGATCTTAAAAAAGAAATTGAAGATTTCAAAAATGAGGTGGTTGTAGTGACAAATAGAGTCAAAGATGTTGAAGAGAAAGTTAATGTATATGCTTCCACCTTATTAAAGCTACAAGAGAAGGTAACAGTACATGACTGCTGGTTAATGGAAATTCAAGTGCATCTGAGAGGAGTACCTGAAGGGGAGGAAACTAATTTAATGGAATATATGGTGAAAATAATTGCTGACTTTTTAGAGGAAGATCCTGAAAGGTCCAGAAACATGTTTGACAGTATGTACAGAGTTAATTCATCATATGCAAAAGACAAAGGCCTACCAAGAGATATAGTTATAAAATATAGTTATAAAATTAAGGACAAAAGACATGGCAGGGAAAATTCTGAATAAAAACTTTCAAAAGGCTTTGACAGTGGAAGGGAGCAGAGTCAAAATAATGAAAGAGCTGCCAAGACAAGTGATAAATGACAGGAAGAAAGAGACTGACAGAGAAGTTACGTGCTGAGGGAATGAGATACAGATAGATAATACTTGAAGGTTTGGGTTTTGAGCTACGTGGAAGAAGGATTACAATAAGGAATGAGCAGAAGATGTGTAGCTTTTTTGAAGAAAATAAAGATTTTGCACCATAATGGATTACAAATTACTATCTTGGAATATAAATGGACTAAATTCACCACAAAAAAGAAAAGCAACATTTCATTGTATTAAAAAACAAAAATGTAATATAATTTGTTTACAGGAAGTTCATATACAACAAAAGGATTACAAATTTTTATGGAATAAACAATTGGGGTTGGAATTTTTTTCATTGGCGGAACAAAAGAAAAGGGGTGTGGTTTTTTATATTAAGGAGCAAATTAGAGCCAAAATTGATATTTAAAGACAATGATGGAAGATATGTAGCAGTGGAAGTAATGATTGACGCAAAGAAAACGTTATTATTAGGACTATACGCACCAAATGGTGCAAAAGATTTTTTTTTAAAGATATCAATCAGCAGTTGGATGAAGTGTCCTATGACCAGATCTTGATGATGGGTGATTTTAATGGAACAATACAAAACAATATAGATAGGTCTGGCCAAAAGGGCAATAACGAAGAAGGGAAATTACCAAAATCTTTTTTTGAGTTGGTTAAACAAGAAAGTTTGGAGGATATTTGGAGAAAATTTAACCCTATAGTAAGAGACTATACCTTTTTTTCAGCAAGACATAATACTTTTTCTAGAATTGATATGTTATGGGGCTCTAAAAATTTGGGCCTCATAACTAGAAAAGTAGAGATTCTACCAAAGATATGTGCAGATCATAGTGCAATATTTTGCGCTACAAAACTGCAAAAGAAAACAAGAAGATGGAGAATAAATGAGGATTTGCTACAAGACAAAGGGACTGTGACATTTCTAGAAAAGGAAACCATAGCTTTTTTTCCAAATAAATGATACTGATGATATAGATTTCCAGACGGGAAAACTTACAAAGCAGTAATGAGAGGAATATTGATTACATTGATTAATAAAGATAAGAGGGCAAAAGAAAAACAGATGTTGGACATTCAAAATGAAATAAAGAAAAAAGAAGGGGAACTGAGAAAAAGACCAGGGAAAAAGAAAATAATAAGGGAAATTACTATATTACAAACTCAAGTCAGACATTTGTTGAATAAAGAACTGGAATGGAATTTGAAAAGTTTGCAACAGAAATCGTTTGAAAGTGCGAATAAACCTGGGAAGTACTTAGCTTGGCAATTGAAGAAAAAGAAATAAAATAAAATTATTAACAAAATTGTGGCTAATGGAAAAGAGATAGTAGACGAAGAAGGAATCAAAAGGGAATTTTTAAAATATTATGCAAATTTATTCAAAGGTGTGAAAATAAAAGAAGAAAAAATGGAAGAGTATTTACGAAATATTAAAATAGCACCCTTGACTGAATATATGAAAAAGATTTTGAATGATCCAATAGAAAAAAATGAAATCGAAGCAGCAATCAATGTAATGAAAGTAGGCAAGGCTCCTGGACCGGATGGATATACAACTAAATTTTATAAAATTTTAAAAGAAGAGATAGTACCAAAATTACAAAAATTGATGAATACGATAAGAACAAAAGGGAAAATTCCAAATACTTGGAAAGAAGCTGTAATTTCGTTGATTCCTAAAGAAGATAGAGATGTCACAAATGTAAAGAATTATAGACCAATTTCATTATTAAACAATGACTATAAGATATATACAAGAATTCTGGCAGAATAACTTAAGCAATATTTGATTAACTTTATAAAGGAAGATCAAGCGGGATTTCTCCCTAAAAGGCAAATAAGAGACAATATAAGAACTGTTGTAAATATTGTAGAATATTATGAGAAACATCCAGAAAAAGAGGTGGCATTATTTTTTGTAGATGCAGAGAAAGCCTTTGATAATCTGAACTGGGAATTTATGTTTGCAGTAATAGAAAAGATAAATCTTGGAGAGCATTTTATAAGAATGACAAAAGCAATTTATATGGAACAACAAGCAAAATTGTGTATAAATGCAGACCTTACAAATGAAATGAAGGTGAGCAAAGGTACAAGACAAGGATGTCCGCTTTCACCATTGCTGTTTATAATGACTCTTGAAATCTTGCTAAGGCAAATACAAGATGATAAAGAAATAGAAGGACTGAAAATTAGAGGATTCTCTTAGGAATATAAAGCATTTGCGGACGATATTGTGTTTATAACTGAAAATCCAATACAAGTGATACCTTTGTTGCTAGCTAAGATAAAAGAATATGGAGGAATGGCAGGACTTTATATAAATAAAGAAAAATCGAAATTTTTATGTAAAAATATGCAACTAAATAAACAGAAAGAATTGCAGAGTTTGACGGGATGTGAAGTTACCTCAAAAGTTAAATATTTAGGTTTAGAAATAACAACAAAGAAAATAATTATGAAAAGTTATGGCGTAAGATGGATGAAGACATGGTGAAATGGAATAGACTTAATCTGTCTTTGTTGGGTAGGATTGCTGCAATTAAGATGAACATTTTGCCAATAATAATGTATTTATTTCAAACTATTCCGATTGTGAAAGATAGTAAACAATTTAATAAATGGCAAAGGAAGATCTCAGAATTTGTATGGGCTGGGAAAAAACCAAGGATCAAGATGAAAATTTTAACAGATGCTAAAGAGAGGGGAGGATTTCAGCTTCCAGATCTAAGATTATATCATGATGCAGTTTGTTTGGTGTGGATAAAGAATTGGATGACGTTGTTAAATAAAAAACTCTTATTGCTAGAAGCTCATGGAAACAAATTCGGCTGGCATGCATATATGTACTATGGGAAAAAAAAGATAGATGGTTTTTTTCTCACCATTATATCAGAAATAATTTGTTAAATACATGGATAAAGTACAAGAAATATGGTGATGAAAGAAAGCCGTTATGGATAGTACCAGCAGAAGTAATAAAAATAATGGTTGAATCTGATGAAGAGAGAGGGTTGTCATATAATCAATTACTAAAGAGCCAAGGTGATAAAGTTGAATTAAAATCTGCTGAAGAGCTGAACAATAAGTATGACTGGTTTCAAATGTAACAAATAAAAAGTTTGATGGAAAATGATATTTAATCTGAAGAAATTAGATGCGAACAAACAGAAATGGAAAAAGTTCTGCTTGGAGATAATGAAAAATTAATATCGAAAATATATGTTATTGTTGAAATGGTCTACAGAAGAAGAAGTAGTAAAATCTCAAATGATTAAATGGGCAATTAATGCAAACAAGGAAATACAGATGGATACATGGGAATATCTTTGGAAGAACTCTATGAGAATATCAACATGTCAGAGTATTAAAGAGAATTGTTTTAAGATCATGTATAGGTGGTATATGACTCCTAAAAAACTGGCAAAGATGAGTAAAAAGATGTCGGATAGATGTTGGAAATGTAAGAAACATGAAGGTTCTTTTTATCATATGTGGTGGACATGTGAAAGAGCGAAAAAGTTCTGGCAGATGATACAACAAGAAATATCTAAGATTCTGGGATATGACTTCAAGAAAGTAGCAGAGACTTTTCTGTTGGGATTACAAATGGAAAAATTTCCCAAAGAAGATAGAACTTTAATTTGGCACTTGCTCTCAGCTGCTAGGACAATGTATACGCAGTTGTGGAAGCAAGAAAAAATACCAAAGAAATGGGATTGGATTGTGAAAGTTTTATCGTGGAGTGAGATGGATAAACTAACAAGAATTCTAAGAGATTATGATTTAGAAGTGTTTAAAAGGGATTGGAAGAAATTTAGAGGTTATGTAGAGAGAGAATGGAACGTAAAAAGACATTGGACAATTTTTTAATAATGAGTATTAGAAAAAGGTAGAATATGAATTTAGATTGTTATAGTTAAAGGTACCTTTGTAAGTGAACTTGAAGTATATAACTTCGGCGGGAGTCTAGAAACGGAGGGAGGGGGGATTAGAAAATATCATATGGGTTAGGGATAGAAATGATATAAATGGATATTGTTACCATATGCTATTAATAAAACTGTTTAAAACCAAAACACTGCTCTGCCACCTTTTTGATTTTAAGCGCCAGCAGTCTGGTTCCATCTGGGGACAAGTGGAGAGCGTCTCTTTTGCACAGCTTCCACTTGTTCCAGAAAGCATCCCAGTGCCTAACAAACTTAAACCCTTCCTCCTTACACCATCGTCTCATCCACACATTGAGACTTCTAATTTGTGCCTGTCTCTCCTGCCCTGCACGTGGAACAGGTAGCACTTCTGAGAAGGCTACCTTGGAGGTTCTGGCCTTAAGTCTCCCGCCTAGCAGCCTAAATTTTTCCTCTAGCACCTCACGACTGCATTTCCCCACATCGTTGGTGCCAACATGCACCACAACCACTGGCTCCTCCCCAGCACTGTCTATCAGCCTATCTACTACTCATGTAATGTCCGCTACCTTTGCACCAGTCAGGCAAGTCACCATACGGTCAGTACGTGATTTTGACACCCAGCTGTCTATTTGCCTAAGGATCGAATCACCAACTACCAAGACCCCTCCTCTCTCCCCGCCTAGGGATGGTTCCTTGGCGCAAAAGGATTCCCGCTCACCAACTGAAGAAGAGGTCCCTTCTGAGGGCACATTCCCCTTATCCTCAGCACGGTACCCTGTTCCCTCTCAACCCTCATGTTCCCTGGCAGCAACGGGGCTGCCACGTTCAGAGCGGGGCTCATATAGTATGCCCCCAAGAGTCTTCCCCGAGTGCCTCACTGACTGCCTCTGCTTCTCCAGGTCAGTCACCTCGGCCTCAAGGGTACGAACTCATTCCCTGAGGGCCAGGAGTTCCTTGCATCGAGCACACATCCAAGACTTCTGTCCTGTGGGCAGATAGTCATACATGTGACACTCAGTGCAAAACACTGGAAAGCCTCCACCCCTCTGCTGCCATTCTACCTTCATGATAGCTTTTTTCAAAAATATACAGTCCCCTTTAAATCCTGTTTGTTTATGTGGCTCCCCTTCTGGAGGGTCAACTTACCTTATTGGGAGCACAAGGAAATTAGGGATTTGGGTTCTTGGTCCTTACAGAGCCCCCAGGCTAAGAGCCACAGACCAAGAGCCCTTTAGCTCTCGGGAAAGGCGCAGCTTAACAATGCAAAGAGGGTGGGGAACACAGCCACTCCTAATCAATCAGCACCAATCACCTTCAATCACCTTCACCTTCAGCCCACTCAACCAAACAAACAGCAGCTCCCCAGCAACCACAACTCAGAATTTTCAGCAGTCATCAAACTCAGAAATTCTCAGCAACTTCCCCAGCTGTCTGTCATGGGTGCTGGGGACCCTTCAGAGGAAGTTGAGTCTGATGAGGAAACTGTGCCCCTGCCACCTGCACCAGTGCCCCTGCCTCCTGCTGGAGAAGATCCCAGCCCCCCTGCCTCGCCCTCTCGGGTGGCTCGTGTGCGTGACCGCCTCCGGCAGGACCTCAGGGATCGGAGGAGGGCGGCACGCTCACAAGCAAGACGCTCCCTGAGCCCTGAGTTCTGAGAGGATTCTGGCCCTTCTAAGAGCAAGGATGCTTGAGTGGTAACAGGATCCTGGCTGCCTCCCTGAGCCAGCAATTAGCCCAAACGGGCAACAGCCAGCAGAGGGCTATATAGCTGTGGGCTTTGGGAGGAAGCTTTGTGGAAGCAACTAGTCATCTCCCTGACATTCTAGCATCCACTCCGGCTTGACTTTGGTTCCTGACTCCCTGACTTTGGCTTTGGACTTCTGGACTCCCTGACCTCGGCTTCTGGACCTCAGACCTGCGATACTTCTACAGTGATTCGGATTTGGCGCCTCGGACCCTCCTGCTTACTGGCTACAGACCTCGGACTGCCTCTGGACTTTGCCTGACCCGGCCCCAGCCGTGACAGATTGCTTCCACCGACAAACACCCACTCCACAGGATGGATGCTGAAGCAAGTGAAACCACAGAACTACTGGCTGCGCTCCAAGCCCAGGTACAGCAGCTAACACAGGCAGTAGTGCACTTGCAGCAACAACCTGCGGCCAGTGCTCCAGCCAAGTGCCCAGTTCCCCCACCTGACAGATTTGGGGGTGCCGTGGAAGAATTTCCTGCCTTCCTAGCACAGTGTCGGCTGTACTTTGAACTGAGAGCACGGGACTTCCTCAATGACAAAACCAAGGTGTGTTTCGTCATCAGTCTGTTAAAGGGGCAGGCGGCCAAATGGGCCACACCCTTACTGGTCGCGTCCTCTCCCCTACTGACTGATTACCAGGGGTTTGAGGCCCACCTGTCTGCTGCTTTCTCAAACCCAGTCCAAGCAGCCACAGCTAACCGGAAGATCAGGGCACTGAAACAAGGCAACTCCTCGGTGGCTCAATATGCCACTGAATTCAAGCTCCTGACCCAGGACTTGGCGTGGAATGAGGCTGCCCAGATGGACCAGTTTACTGAGGGGTTGGCAGAGGAGGTCCTGGATGAACTGGCCAGGGTGGAGCAGCCACCCACGCTCCAAGAACTTATCACCCTCTGCCTCCGCATCGATGGCCGCCTGGAAAGTCGCCGCCAAGCCAAGACCAGAGGGCGCCAGCTCCCTGCGCCGTGCTACCTGGCTCCTCGCCCGTCCCCAGCTAGTACCAGCACCAAGGACGAGCCTATGCAGCTTGGAGCTGCTCGACCCCGCCTGACCCCAGAGGAAAAGACCAGACGCCGCACGCAGAATCTGTGCCTCTACTGCGGCACGGCAGGCCACTATGCCTCTGGCTGCCCTGCTAAGCATCGGATACCTGGACCTTCGCTGCCACCGCCGCCAAAAGGGCAGCCCCAGGCGTAAGTGGACCCCCCAGCCTGGGGCGACTAGCTGGGTCCTCCGAACAGCGGGCTGATACCCCAGGGCCATTCCTGCTACCAGTCAAACTCCGTCTGCCTGACGAACGCTGGCTGTTCGTGTATGCCATGCTGGACTCGGGAGCGGCCCACTGTTTTATAGATGCCGCCTTTGTGAAGCAGCACCAGATCCCTGTGCAGACAAAAGGGATTCCGTCGCTGGTGGAGGCTATTGACGGGCGCCTCCTCCGTTCTGGCCCCGTCACCCAGGAGACCTGTCCCATCACCTTCCACGTCCAGCAGCACCAAGAACAGCTGCGGTTTGATGTCGCCCGCATGCCTCGCTTCCCGCTGATTCTAGGCCTTTCCTGGCTGAAGCTGCACAACCCCATCGTGGACTGGGCCCAGCAGGAACTACGCTTCCGAGACCCATGCTCCCATCTGACTCCTCCCACCACTCTAGCAGCTGGCATCCCGAGTGGTGGTCCTCAGCTCCCTCAGAAGTATGTGGACTTTGCTGATGTCTTTGAAGAGACAGGAGCTGATCAGCTTCCCCCTCACCGGCCCTACGACTGTGCCATTGATTTGGTACCTGGGGCACCACTCCCGGTGGGGCGTCTGTACCCAATGTCGGAGCCGGAGTTGGCAGCTCTGCGAGACTTCCTGGACAAGAACCTGAAACGCGGATTCATCCGACCCTCAACCTCTCCCCTATCTGCTCCAGTGCTCTTCGTGAAGAAGAAAAGTGGGGAGCTCCGGCTGTGCAATGACTACCGGGCCCTGAACAAGATCACCATCCGCGACCGGTACCCTCTACCACTGATCCCTGAACTCTTGGATCGCCTAAAGGGGGCCCAAATCTACACCAAGCTGGACCTCCGTGGAGCGTACAATTTGGTGCGCATACGGCCCGGAGACGAATGGAAGACCGCGTTTGGGACCCGATACGGGCAGTACGAGCACCTGGTAATGCCCTTCGGACTGACCAATGCCCCCGCTGTCTTCCAGAGGTTCATGAATGACATATTCCGGGACCTGCTTGACCGCTTCGCGATCATATACCTGGATGACATCCTAATTTACTCCCGCAATCCTGCCCAGCACGCCGAGCACGTCCGCCAGGTCCTGCAGCGCCTACGAGCCCATGGTCTCTACGCCAAGCTGGAGAAGTGCGACTTCGACCTGCGCTCTGTCGAGTTCCTTGGGCACATCGTGTCACCGCAGGGGATCCTCATGGACCCGAAAAAAGTAGAAGCGGTCCTGACCTGGCAGGCTCCTCAGAATCGCAAGGACCTGCAGCGGTTCCTCGGTTTTGCCAACTACTATCGGCAATTCATCCCGGCCTACGCATCCCTGACCACACCCCTGACTCAACTACTCCGCCCCAAAGAACCCTTCCACTGGTCCCCAGAGGCCGATAACGCCTTCTCCACCCTGAAGACTCGCTTTGCCACCGGGCCACTCCTGAGATACCCCGACCCCCAGCTTCCCTTTACGGTGGAAGCTGATGCCTCCAACGTGGCCCTGGGAGCAGTGCTGTCCCAGCACGAGGAGCCGTCCCAGCCACTACAGCCCTGCGCCTATTACTCGCGGCAGCTCACTGCTGCAGAGAGGAACTATACCATCTGGGAGAGGGAGTTGCTCGCGATCAAGGCGGCGTTTGAGGTTTGGCGACATTACCTCGAAGGGGCTCGCCACCCTGTTCAAGTGCTCACCGATCACCGGAACTTGGAACACCTCCAGACCACCCGCCGTCTCAACCAGCGCCAGATCCGGTGGTCCCTATTCTTCTCTCGCTTTGACTTCCGGATCTCCTACATCCCCCATACCCAGAACCGGAAAGCAGACGCGCTCTCCCGGAAACCGGAATACGCCCCTGCCTCAACTGAGACCGCGCCCGCTGCTCCAATCCTGCCGCCCTCAGTATTTGCAGCCACCTCCACTTCACCAGCACTCGTGGAGGACATTCGGGCTAGCCAGGCCAATGATCCCTGGGTCCAGCAACACCTCCAGGCTCTCCAAGATGACCCAACAGGGGAGTTCACGACTCGAGGCGGCCTCTTGCTACACCGCGAACGCCTCTATGTGCCGCCCGGGCCCTTGCGGGCAGAAGTGCTACGCCTGACCCACGACTCGTTACCCGCCGGGCACTTTGGACAGCATAAGACCACCCACTTGCTGACAAGGGAATTCTGGTGGCCACGAGTTCGCGCTGATGTTGCCCGCTATGTCAGCTCCTGTGACGTCTGCCGACGGGCCAAAGACATCCCAGCCAAACCCTCAGGGTTGCTGCAGCCCTTGCCCACATCTTCAGGACCCTGGGATACCATCTCGATGGACTTCATCACGGAACTTCCACGCTCCAAGGGTCAGACTTGTATCTGGGTGGTCGTCGACCTATTTACCAAGATGGCCCACTTTGTTCCGTGCCCGAAACTCCCCACAGCTCAGGAGACGGCCCAGCTTTACCTGCAACACATCTTTCGTCTGCATGGACTCCCAGCCCATCTGATCTCCGATCGGGGCCCTCAGTTCTCCTCTCGGTTCTGGCAAGCCCTCCATTCCAGCCTGGGTACTCGAGTGCACCTGTCCTCGGCCTACCACCCACAGACAGATGGCCAGACAGAGCGCACCAATGCCACGCTAGAGCAATATCTCCGCTGTTACACCTGTTACCAGCAGGATGACTGGACCACTCTATTGCCCCTAGCGGAGTTTGCATACAACAACGCGGTCCATTCATCCACCCAAATGACCCCGTTTGCTGCAACCTACGGGTACCACCCTCGGTTCTTCCCAGCGATCCTACCACCCACGAATGTCCCCGCCGTCGATGCCTACCTGCAAGAACTCCGTGCCAGCCAAGACTTGCTCCGAGAGCAGCTACAGCAAGCCAAGGAGGCATATAAACGGGCTGCGGACCGAAAGAGGCAAGAAGGCCCTCCAGTGCAGCCGGGGGATCAGGTGTGGCTCTCAACTCGCTACCTGCGCCGGCCTGGTCGGTCTCACAAGCTGGATGCACGGTTCATTGGACCCTACCCCGTCGTTGAACAAATAAACCCCGTCGCCTTCAGGCTCCAGTTGCCACCCCACCTCCGCATTCACCCCGTGTTTCATCGCTCCCTCCTTGTTCCGGCTGCACCCCCTGACCCAGCTCGGACTCCTTCCCCACCGCCGCCACCACCAGTGTTGGTGGATGACGAGGAAGAATATGAGGTGCGCCAGATCCTGGACTCCCGGTACCATCGTGGAGGCCTCCAGTACCTGGTGGACTGGGAGGGATACGGCCCAGATGACCGGTCTTGGGAGCCCGAGGACAATCTTCATGCCCCGGACTTGGTGCACCAGTTCCACAACGACCACCCCGACCTTCCAGGTCCCTCGACGGAGGGGGGCCCTGGGGGGGGGATAGTGTCATGGGTGCTGGGGACCCTTCAGAGGAAGTTGAGTCTGATGAGGAAACTGTGCCCCTGCCACCTGCACCAGTGCCCCTGCCTCCTGCTGGAGAAGATCCCAGCCCCCCTGCCTCGCCCTCTCGGGTGGCTCGTGTGCGTGACCGCCTCCGGCAGGACCTCAGGGATCGGAGGAGGGCGGCACGCTCACAAGCAAGACGCTCCCTGAGCCCTGAGTTCTGAGAGGATTCTGGCCCTTCTAAGAGCAAGGATGCTTGAGTGGTAACAGGATCCTGGCTGCCTCCCTGAGCCAGCAATTAGCCCAAACGGGCAACAGCCAGCAGAGGGCTATATAGCTGTGGGCTTTGGGAGGAAGCTTTGTGGAAGCAACTAGTCATCTCCCTGACATTCTAGCATCCACTCCGGCTTGACTTTGGTTCCTGACTCCCTGACTTTGGCTTTGGACTTCTGGACTCCCTGACCTCGGCTTCTGGACCTCAGACCTGCGATACTTCTACAGTGATTCGGATTTGGCGCCTCGGACCCTCCTGCTTACTGGCTACAGACCTCGGACTGCCTCTGGACTTTGCCTGACCCGGCCCCAGCCGTGACACTGTCTCAGCTTATCTCAGAGTTGCTCTGCTCTCTCTCAGACCTCTCAGACCTTATTCGTTTTAATTCTTTAAGTGAATCTGCTTTTTCTGTGATAGACACATGGAATTCCAAAGAAGCTAAATCCTCCTGATCTACTATAGGCTAATGTATTACCTTCAAATATTTCCTAATAGGCAGGATACATCTGATTGATATAATTGCTCATAAAATATTTTGAATTGCTTCTTGGCCTATTTTCTTTTTAAACACAAAGGCAGTTATAAACAATTTCCAGTCTTCCCTTTGATTTCAAAAAATATACATTTAGGGGCTGTTCAGACGCACAGTATAATCAGTTGTCGCTGCTGTTTCATACCGGATTAAAAGTGGCTGATCAGACAGCAATATCTGCCTCCCAGTATTAACTCATAGTAGCCCCCCCAATCCTTCTTGGAACCAGAGTATTTTGTCACCTGCTCCTTTGCGGTGTTTTTTAAGTTCTCCGGTTTCACCTCGTAGTTTCCCCATCTGGATAGTTCTCGACCAACTTCCGGATGTCTGAAGGCTGTCCCAGAGCAAAAGGAGCTTCAGACATCCGGTTTACAGTTGCCATTTTTTTTTCTACTTAGCAATATGCACATAACTGCATAACCACATAATGTTTTAATCATGCGCATATGTGCATAATGCGCGCATGCGCATAAAAGTGGAGGAAAAAAGAACTGCATGGTGCCGTCGTGTGGATGGCAGAAGTCGGTTTCACCGCAGAGTGATTCGATTTGCAGTATAGCAGTCTGATTGATAATATCCGGAACAAAGATATTCGGAACAGAACCAGGTCAGTTTAACACGGACTCAACACGCTGTGTGAACAGGGCCTTAATGAAAAGGGGGCTTCTAGAGAAAGCAAAAAGAACAACAGATAATTTTAAAAAGAAATCCTAGAAAGGCTTATTTTCCCTTCAAGTAATAATCACAACTATAATTACAGCCCTTGTAGCAGTATCTAGAAGTCTCAAGCTTTAGAACAGTCTTGCTTGGAACAGCAAGAATTCTGTGACGATACATCTGCAATTCTCAAGAACATGGCTAGATCTCAAATAGGAGTGAGCATTTGGGTCTACCTGAATTAAAAATATGCCTGGAAAATACCTTATTCTTATTATCCAAGTATATTTCAGGTTCCCAAATGTATCTTGGAATTTTTGGGAGAAATGAAAAGAAATCACCCCCAAAATCCTGGATATATTCAGGAATTACTGGTAAAACTGGGCTGAGTCCTAGCAGAGCCTGCAGGGAGAACTCTCCCCACAGGATCAACTCTTGGACGGGTTCTGTTGAGCAGTCCAGTCTAAACCAAGCTGCCCAGCTGAGTCTGCATGGAGAACTCCCCCCACAAGACTGGCTCCTGGGTGGGCTTTGTTGGGCAATTTGGTCTAAATTTGGCCTACCTGTCTTGCCCTGACCTAGCTACTGTAATCCATGCAACAGTAACTTCCAGACTGGATTACTGTAATGTGGGCCTACACTTGAGTCTGACCCAGAAACTCCAACTGGTGCAAAATGCAGCATCATGGGTCCTTACCAGGACTCCCCCTGGGCCAGCCCTAGACTGTCTGGCACCCTAGGCCAGGCTAACTTCTGGTGTCTCCGCCCTGCACTGATAACATCACTGAGTCACATGGGCGCAGCGAATTTGGTGCCCCCAGAAGGCTGGTGCCCTAGGCAGTTGCCTAGTGGCAGATCCAAACCTGACCCCCCCCCCCACACACACACACACAGCACATATCCTTCCAGTGCTGTGCAAGCTGCATTGGAGCACTTTCAGTGGAGCACTGGATCAGATTCAAGGTTATAATACTGTCCTTTAAAACCCTTAACGGTCAAGGACCTATGTACCCCAGGACTGCCTCTCCTAGTATACCTCCAGAAGGGTGTTACACTCAAAAGATCAGAACTTATTGGTGGTCCCCAGCTCAAGAGACATCTGGCTGTCCTTGACCACAGCCAGGAACTTCTCTGCTCAGGCTCCAATCTGGTGGAACTCTCTGCAGAATAACATTCATACTTCACAAGAGATCTTACAGTTCCACAGGGCATGCAAGGCAAAGATGTTCCACAAGGCATTTGGTTGAGAACAGTGATGATTCCGCCTTGGCACTCTTATCCACCACCCCCACCCCCACTCATGCCCCGTGAGATATTGGTGCTATTACGATTTTTGCACTATCTGAAGTCAATGAAGATAAGTAGTGAATCAGATTGTGTTTTTATTATCTTATTTAAATTTTATTCTTTTATTTCTGTTTTATATGACTGTGTAGTATACCACCCTGAGCATGCAGGGAGAGTTTCACTAGGGATGGCAGTTGATAAATAAATAAAAATAAAATAATATAAACAGGACTGCCCAGCAGAACCTGCAGGGAGAAGTCTTCTCACAGGATCAGCTCCTGGGCAGGCTGTATTGGCAGTCTGGTCTAAACCAGCCTGCCCAGCAGAGCCTGCAGGGAGAATTCTCCCCACAGATTAGCTGTTTGACAAGCACTTTTGGCAGTGCAGTTTAAAAGGACCACCCAAAGTAGCCCTGGCTGAGCCACCTCTCAGCTGTTTTTAGCAGTTTGTTGCTGCTTTTCTCCTGTTTTTTTGCTTTGGGTCTATTGGACCCCCCCAAAAAAAATCAGGTTTTCTGAAAAATCTTGGATCCCAATATTTTACTGGTATTGGGATCCATTTTTTCAGTGACAATAGACCTGAACAAAAAAATACCAAGAAAAAAATTGCACATGGAAGGTGCTTACATGGAAAGTGCTTGCATGGTATATGGACATCGCATGGCATGGCCATTCAGATGACCTGGAAATGCACCGTCCAAGCACTTGAGCAGTTTGCCACTGGGAAGTATCTGATGGCTTTTTAAAGTGGAGCTGAGCTGCCAGAAGATGAGATAGGTATGCTTCGGTCTCAGGTCCCAAATGTGCACTGTGTGACTGCACCTTTGAAATCTGGGAGTGGGGGTGACTGTGTTGGGCCAAATTGCCCATCTTAATGCAGCCTTCATTGTTTTACTATGCCAGCTCTCATATTGCTTAGTATTACTTAGCAAGCTGGGCCCCTCTAAAAACTGAGATTGTTGTCTAGTACCATCAAGTATTCTACTGCTCATTGGGCTTGAATGACCTATTTACCCATTTCTCATTGAATAATGAAAATAGTGAAAACTAATTACTCTTATTATGTCCAAAGCCCCTTAATATCAGATGATGTTACAAGCTCAATTGCTAAGTTCACACCATGTGAGACAGGTCTGTTTGTCACAAATGTGTCATGCTTCTCTTGTAGGGCATCATAAGATATCAGTAATAAGTGTGCATTGGTTATGTGCCAGGTCTCTACCACCTGTGTTCTCTAGGGCTGCCAGTCTCCAGGTAGGACCTGGAAATCTCCTGGCATTACAACAGATCTCCGGACAATAAAGTTCAGTTCCCCTGGAAAAGAAATGACTTCAAATATATTAGGAACCAGTAAACTAGTTAGGAATATTTTTCTTCCTGGCCATGGTTTTGTAGCATTCTTTTGCTACAATGTAACCAACTGGCATCTGGTCACCAGCCTTTTTCAAGAGCAGTTTCTAATCACCTGCTCTGCGTGATTAATTGTGAGGATTTAAATATCATTGTTCATTTTAATATCATCAAATGAAATATTTTACAAACTGGTTATTTGGATGTTTTATGATTATTGCCTGTGTATAGAACGGACTAAAAATGAATAATGTTCAGCTGCTCATTGAAACATGGTCTTTCTGATCTAGAGGTAAGAAATATTATGGTGAGCTGGAAAAGCATACAAATAAATAGGGCAATTATTTGATCCAACAGAATATGATTTATTCATGGCTGGGGTTTTTTTTCCATTTGTGCTTTTAAATTAGATATTGTCTCATGCTTTTACAGTGATGACAACCAATATTTTATACCATAAATATATCATTTAGATGGAATAATCCAGCTGAATTTCCCTCCATGGCCCGCCCACTGCACTTTACCTTGTTTTCCTTGTTTAAGAGATCAAAATACAGATTATGCATAATTTACAGTTTTTTTACAGTGTGAAGAACTTGCTTTTGAAGCCAATGATGTTGAATTTGAATGTATTCAGACATCTCACAGACCATTCTAGCTGTTCTTCAGAAACGCATGTTGCAAAGGTGAGCAATGATGGTAAATATCACCAAGATGACCTTTCCCCCTTTTCTACTGCTGTCAGCTGTTTCCCATCTCTCCCTTTCTACCACATCAGAATCTGCAGCATGTGTTTACCTTTACAGATGACAAGAGCACGTGTTGCACAGGACACTGAGCCAACAGGTCATTACAATACATAGCAAGTGAGCTCACTAGTACATGCTGGCAACCTTTGTAGCTAGATCTAATGGGAAAGAAGCCATAATGCTGGCTATAACAGCTATTCTCTGAAACATTCAGCTAATGCAGAAAGAAGTGTTCTGCCTACTAAGTGATGGGCTTGTCTAATAGGACAGATAGGACTTTACACTTATTTCAAGAATGGTTGCAGCAGACTGAAAACATTTAACTGAAGAACTTGAGCCAGTACACTCATAGTTTCTGCTATAACAGCCATAGATGAAGACATATTTGCACTTGAATTTGAAACCAACCTTAGCACTACTGTATCTCTTCTGCTTGGCACAATTGTGCTATAGAGGGTTTTGTACAGTTACACAGTGCAGAGAGTGCAGAATGCATCTTGTGAGGAGAAGTAGTAGTAGTAGTAGTAGTAGTAGTAGTAGTAGTAGTAGTAGTAGTAGTAGTAGTAGTAGTAGTAGTAAGTGTTGTTGTTTCTGGCTGAGCTCTTCAGGGCCCCATAATTTAAACTGATCTACAGGCCTGGTTTATTTCTTCCTACTCTCTTCACATATTGGACCAGTTATCCTTATCTAGGTAGAGATCATGGCTTGGTGGTCTTGCCAGCTCCAACTTGGAAAATTCTTGGAGATTTGGGAGTAGTGTCTGAGGAAGGAGTTTGTGGAGGGGTGAAAGCTCAGCAGGAACATGATGCTGGTTCTCTGTGCCTTGGTCTTAATGCTGCTGAATTCTGAACAAAGTGTAACAGTTCACTAAAGTTACAAAGACAAAAGTGTACTTGTCTGCTTTGTTTGTCCTTGAAATGCAAGTATCAAAAGGCGATACCTTTCATCTATATTTGGCTGCCCTAGTAATGAAGACCAAAATAGATCAGACATATCTTTGCTTGATTAGGTGCATATATGCATATCTTACTAGCTAGGACTGGATCCTGTGGCTCCTTTCTGCTAACCTGGATTCTATGATTCTCTTCTAATTTTCCTTCAAGAGAGAGGAAACGCAGGAGGATTTTTTTCTGATGGAAAACGGAAGTTGAAGCAAGTCTCTCTCTCATTTAGGAAAATCTGGCAGAATGGTGACATAGGATCCAACCCATAGTCTTTATGGGGACTTCTGATAATAATAATTATTGCTTCTTGGCCTTTTGGTTAAGATCAAGTGTAGTGATGACAGTTACCTGTTTGAGAGCGATACCTAGGCTGAGCTGAGGTCTCTCCATGGCTTCCTCTGAATTCTCAATGTGACCATCAAAGCAAACCACAAGAAAATGTGCTCAGAAGATGCTTATATATTCTCCTGTGAATGAAGAATCTTAACAGGTAGGGCAAGAATTCAGTGAGATTTTCATAGCATCAGCCAGTTGCAAAAGATTCAGTCAGCCACTGCCCTCTCCCCTTTAACTAGGATTCTTGGTACATCCACCTCAATAAACTATAGTGTACACTAACCAAGAGTAGTACCAAGGTGCCCCATGCATTTTAAATTGCTAAATATACCATTAGTTTAATTGACATTACAATTGGGGTAGTAGCAGATTATTATTTTGTTCCTTTGGAAATGAAGCCTGTACAACAATGTAACATTGGACTCCCAGATAGATTATATTGAATTAGTATCCAGCCCTTTCTTCTTAGAGTTCAATGCAGCATACATGAGGCTGTCCCAGCTATTCTCTCAGCACCCCTGTGAAGTAGATTGGTGCGAGTGAAAATGCATTGGCAAAGCCACCCATGTCTTTAACCCTCCTAGTTAAGCAGATAACTCAGTTTTTAAGGCCAAATCTAGCACTCCATTTTTGATGCCATGGTGGCTCATTAAACAGATGTGGCTGTAAAATTGTTCTTCAATGCAATTAAAAAAACCAGAAAGAGAAAAGCTGCAACTCAGTTTTCTACTTATCTTTTTCAGAGAATGACTCCAACAATTTTTTTCTGCAGTAATTGTCTAGTGGTTTGGGTTTTTTTTTTTTTTGGGGGGGGTGCTAGATGAATGATTGCAATTAGTCTTGCTTCTTAGGGCTCTCAGCTAAACCAACATAAAAGAGACTGTTGATATTGCCATGCAAATGTTTATATGGAGAAGAATGAATGCAAGTCTCAGAGGAGCAGCTCATGAGCAAGTTGGTATGCTAAACTGCAGCTTCTGTCATTTTAAGATTTGCAGTAGCTCAGTTGTCTAAGGACAACTTGCCCAGATAATTTCTACTCTCATTGCTATAATCCAGGCCTGAATAATAAAAGCTATAGCTGTCTTCATACATCTTCAGTGGACATTTGTCCTCCTTTCAGGTTCACATAACAAATGCTCTTTGTCTCCCCCAATAGTTCTAATTGCTACACACTACTTTAAATGCATGTACTGTCTTCCATAAGGAAAGGTAAATACCTTGTTTAAAAACGGGGAGATCAAAAGCACAAAATGTACATGCTTCCCTAGTTACTAATTTTGGGGAAAGGGGAGAAGATGATTGAAGCACTTCTCTAAAAATATTTCACCTACAGTTTTTTGAGGTACAACAGACTTTAATTTAGAAAACTGAAATGTTGCTGGAGAAATTTAGTTGTTGCATAAAACATCACATGCCAAACCTCTCCCAGAGGCTACTTATAGGAAAAGGCTTGTCAATCTCACTGGAGACCAGGATTGGGGTGAAGAAAATAGCTATGCCTGAGATACCTGCAATCTGAGAAACAGATGAGGAACCAGGTGTAATGGTTGATATTACCTAGAGACTGTCCATACAGAGAATAGAGGTTAACATGTGGAAGCAGCCACTATACAAATAAGGGTGGGTAGAGAAAAATTGTGTTTGTCACAGGGGATGTATTTTAAAAATGCAGGAAGATTAAAATGTCATTATAACACCACCTTCTGCCATGGTTAGCAGCAGTCTATTTAAAACCCTGATTGGATATTTACTCATCAAAATATTTACTCCCCATTTCCCCCCACTGTTAAACACATAAGGTATATTCCAGTACTGAGGTAAATGGAAGCTGTTGCAGTTTTGCACCTCTCATATTCTGTTTGCTAAGCTTGTATATGAGAGCTTCCCGATGCATAATGCTCATTGGCAACAAGCAGACCTGTATTCCTTTTGAGTTTCTAACAGCTAATTAAAGCATGTTACTCAAAAGCAGGGGTGTCGAACTCAATTGTTATGAAGTCTGGGTCTGACATAAATGAGACCTTGTTGAGCTGGGCTGGGCCGTGTTGGGCCCTGCCATGTGTGTACCTATTTAACATTAGGTAGCAGAGATATAAACATTTTTAAAGAACACAGACAAACATGACTAAAAATTTAAAAAAAAAACCTTAAAAAAAGCATGTGTAAAACATTAGCACTTGGTCTTAAAGGTGCTTTCTTTGTATTTCTCCCATGGGACCCAGGGAACTGGGCAAAGGAAGCTCTGGCTCTTTCCCTCCCACCCCATGGTACCAGGAGAGGGAGGAGCCTCAACCTATTTATTTATTATTTTCGATTTATAGCCTGCCCTTTCCCAAATAGATGCTGAGCGGGTAACAACAGTCAATAATACAAGGTTAAAATCAGATACATATAATAAAACAATATACAATAGAGAAAATTGAAGTTTTGCTCTGTAGCTCCTGTGCAATTGAGCAAACCTTGCAAAGCAAGTTGAGATGCAGAAGGAAGCAAGAGAGAGGGAGAAGGAAGCAGACAAGAGCCAGTTGCTTTGAGGCCTGATAGGAGTCTTCTAGGGGACTGATTCAGCCCCCAGGCTGTATGTTTGACACCCCTGCTCTAAAGGAATTGTACTTATTACAGTTCAGTACCAAACACATTTAGTCAAAAGTAGTCCACCTTGATTTCAATCACACTTTGTTTTAAAGAAAATATGTTTAGAATTGCAACCTAAAGATATATTCAGCTAGTCATTTCTCATTTTTTGTTTCTGTGCTGTTGAATCAAAAAGCAAATGGGGAAGGTGTAGAAATTAGGCACCTTGGAAAAGCACATTTCTCTGGCAGTGGAACAGCTCCCTACTATGTATACAACCAGTTCATACAAGGCACCAGTGGGAATAGAAGTGATGGCACCTACCATATCAGATAGCTGGGAATGCATTGTGGACATGTTTTCCCTTCCAAATCTGTCATTGATATTTTTAGATAATCTCATCATAGAAACAAAGGGGGGGGGGACACCAGTGCAACAAATAGACAGGGCTTGGCTACAAGCCACTTTTTATTGTTGTCTGGCTTTATTGAAAGCCATTCTGGGCTAAAGAATGAATATAAAAATAAGTAATGTAACTGGGAGGAAACATCCAAATAGATCCTCCACATCCTCTGTGCTGCTGCCATCACTCTTCCTCAATGTGTGGCAGGGATATCCTAGTGAGGACAGGTAAGAACAGTGAGTTCAGTGTATTATGTGGGAACACCTGATTCTGATTGTCAGAGCTAAACAAATATGGATCTGGTTTAGGGTTGCCAAGTCCAATTCAAGAAATATCTGGGGACTTTGGGGGTGGAGCCAGGAGACTTTGGGGGTGGACCAGGAGACATTGGGGCGGAGCCAGGAACAAGAGTGTGACAAGCATAACTGAACTCCAAGAGAGTTCTGGCCATCACATTTAAAGGGACAGCACACCTTTTTAAATGTCTTCCTTCCATAGGAAATAATGAAGGATAAGGGCACCTTCTTTTGGGGCTCATAGAATTGGACCCCCTGGTCCAATCGTTTTGAAATTTGGGGGATACTTTGGGGAGAGGCACTAGATACTATATTGAAAATTTGGTGCCTCTACCTCAAAAAACAGCTCCCCCAGAGCCCCCGAAACCTCCAGATCAATTCCCCATTATACCCTATGAGAAGACGTTTCCCTCTCCACCCCCTCCCCCCCCCCCCGTTTCTGGGAAATCTGATGCAGGGGACAGAACTCACTCACCTCCGGAGGTGCAAAGGCACATGGTCCTTTGGGGGCGTGGCTGGGCTCCCCTCCCTTCACCGGCCAGCTGACTGGGGGCGGGAAGCAGCCTGAGAAAACGGAAGAGCTCTGGCTGCCGTTCTCCTCCCTCCCCCCCCCCGCTTTCCCTTTTATGGCCAGCGGGGGGAGGAGGCTCCAAATCTGGAGTCTCCAGGCCTAGCGGGGGATTTGGGAACCCTAATCTGGTTGGTGCTGGAAGTAAGTGGGAGTCCACTAGGGCCTCATGTTTGCTGCTCTAAGATCTCTGAAAGAAGAGCTGAAGAGACCAGCCCATCTGTTGATTGCAGTCTGAACATTAAGCTTCCATTAGATTCCATAAGATGAAAATGACAAAAAGGTCGGGATAGAGCCTTTATTTCTGTAACCTCCAGGCATAATACCCTCTTCTTGTGAGGGCTGCAACTTTTGAACATTTCAATTTGTGCTATTTTGAGTGCTTTGAAAATGTTTTAAATCAACATTCCTCACAGGTGCCACAATGCCTACCCCTGGATTTCCCTGACATCCATTTGTTTCTTCCACAGAGCCAATTTTGGCTTTTCTCTACCTTAGTGTAACCCAGGAGAACCCAGGAGGTATTGCTTTTGTGTCTGCAACGAGTACCCATTCAGAAACACCTGCCTCTGTCACTGGAAAATGCTTAGCCTGCAACCTCCCAACAATATGAAGCCGGCTTTTGTGATTGCACCTCATGGCAGCTATTGTCGTCATGTGTACTCCCCATCTTCAAAGCTGCAAAAGCATCCACAGGTTATAAAAGATCAGGGGCCCCTGATTTAAATCAACTAAAAGGGAACCTGTTTAAAAGAAGACTTTGCTATGGGTGCTGTAGGAACAGTTATCTTGGTCTCCCTTCCAGCTTCCCCTGATATGACCTCTTAAGTTGATCAAGATATTTCAGCTGTCCATACATACACAATTGATATCACAGCCCCAAGGTCAAGCAATCAATGCAAAATAAGCTCCATATCTATGAAGCCTCCATATCTCCCTGCCAACCCTCAACAGCCTATATGCTACCCTTGTCTTCTGTCATTTTTCTCAGCCCCTGGTGAATTACCTAAAGGAAGCATTTTATTAAAACTTTTGTCATTAATATAGAACTTCCATGCATCTGAGAGCTGACAGGGTAAATGAAACACTGCCAGAAGGTGTTTCTGTTTTCTAAGTCTATCCAATGCTGAACCGTCCAGACTGTTGCTGTTGTTTTTTTGTCTTGCTTAGGCCTGCTGTGAAAAAAAGAAATCCATGTAGAGAAGTTTCTCTGACCTGAAATGTTTGGTGACATTCATTTTTCAGCAAAAATACTTCTTTCCAAACTGTGTCTCCTGGTGTTCCAATCTCCAATGTGTCCATTACCACTAAGAAGTCTTAAACAATTATTAAGGCCCTCATAAAAATCTTCCATCAGTTTATTTATAACCAGTCAGTGGCGGAATAACTGAATGGACTTTTGGTGTAATCCAGCAAGGCAGTTTTTTGTGTTGCAATGTCTTAAATCAGACCACAAGCTTTTGCCTTTCTTTTTATCCCTCTATCACAAACAACAGTATGTTAATTAACCATAAATCCCTGGTGTGAAACAGCCTAAGGCAGTTGTTAAACAAACTGTAAACTGCTCCTTACCATGTATCAATCAATGAAAGACTGGCCTCTTTGCCCAACACATTCCTAGAATGTTTTTTTAAAGCAGGAAATAATAAAGGAAAACATCAATAAGACAGACATTGTGCTTGATCATGCTGTGGATGGACCCATTTCCTCAGGATGCCATAAAACCAGTCCACTGGACATGGGTCAAGCTCCATTTCTACCACCATTGCTACATATGAAGTTGGTGCCACATAGCTATCTGCCTCCTGGGATTCCTCAGCATTTCTTCCCAGTGGTTCTTCTCCATGCCAGTGGCATGCAAGCCAAGACTGCACTTGCCTAGTAAGTGGTTCTGCCCATCCCCATCCTGGCTTAGCATCTCCAGCTCTACACTGGAGGCACACAGCAGATCATGGGGCACCTCAAACATAATCATCTCATTCCAGACTGGGTTGATCTTGTGCTTGGCACGCTTTGTTTGCTTCTTTTTCAGCTTCAGGGACTGGTGCTTTAGAATCACTTTCACAGATATATCTGCAGGAACAGGGATGACATTTGGTTAGTCATTTCTGCCTAGCTGCCTAAAATCTTCATGGTTATTGGTAAATGCTAACATACACTAGCATAAGATTTTAGCGGATAAGAACCAGGAAATTACTATGAAGGCTGCAATGTTTGCTGTACAAGCCATAAGACTCCGTAAACAACTAATTGATAAAAAACATTTAAATGTTTATGAAATATTTTAATTTATGTTTTATAACTAGAAATGGAACTGAAATTTTATGTATAATATTTTGTATTGTGCCCAAGTTCAATTGTATACTTTTTTTAACACCACTTGTTACCTATTTTCTTTCTCTTTGGATGGATCTCTGACTGTATTAAACTTGACTTGACTTGACTTGACACTAGCACAGTAGCTCTCAGCCACTGGTACAAGTACGACTAGTGTGATGCAAAAGTAGTCTAGGTAGGTTACAGATTTTTCATAACAATCACAAAGCATTCAGTCTCCATGTCCACCTGCAAGTGTTATGAGCCATCTTCAGCCAGACCTACCTGCCAGGGATTATCCATTAAAGCCATCGCAATAAAATTGACTTCCAACAATGCTACTGCATTTTCGTATGTCCTTAAAACTTACTGTAAATGTTAAATTTCATAACAAAATGTCTGTAAACATATGCAGGTCCTTCTTGGGAAAGTTCTGTAATGGCAGGACCCAGGTTCTTCGACAGAGTGATTGGTGGGATGTAAGATATTAAATTAAGAACTATTGCTCTAGCATACATACAGTATAGCATATATTATTATGGCAAGTACTTTTATCTATTACATATAATTACACACACACATTGTACTTGTTATAAAACCATACATGGTGTTGAACATGGGACCTTCTGCAAGCAAAGCAGGTGCTCTTTCACTAAGCTACAGCCCTCCTGACTTGAAATTTGCCAGCCAACATTTGGTGCTATATGCATTAAGTACATATGCATTATCTGCCCTGACCTGGATGGCTCAGGCTAGTCCAGTCTCATTAGAACCTGAAAGCTAAGTGGTTAGTACTTGGACAGGAGTCCACTAAGGAAGTCCAAGGTTGCTCCATAGAGGCAGGGAAGGGCATATCACCTCCAAATATCTCTTGACTAGAAAGCCTTATGCAGTCACCATAAACTGGCTGTGACTTGATCACGCTTTCCACCACTACCCTGTGCTGGATACTTTTAAAGAAAGGCAATAGGTGAATAACAGCATTCAGTGTTCAAACCACTTCATATTCATTGTTACAGCATGTGAACACAGGAAGGAGATTCAAAGACTTAATTTGCAGAAGTTAGAGAAAGTTGTTATTATAAGCGGTTATGCTGACAAATGGAGAATATTACAATGCACATTGCTATGTGGGGTATGGCAACATGGTATTTCTGAAGCTCCGCTTGGAAACAGGGCAGTTCTACGTAGCATGGAAGGATGGCTATGGCTCTGGGTTTGCCTAAGACCCCCTTGGATGGCTGAACGGAGAGAGGAACCGGAAACATTCTAACTCACAGCTTACTCTGGTCTGCAGCATTCAACCAATACATATTTTATATTTCACTCACCCTTCCCAAGAAGCTCTTTCAGCTGTTTGGAATGAAGATTCTTAGCTTTTATGAGTACCACAAGCAGCCGGTTTGCTGCAGGCAAGTAGCTGATAGAAAGGAGAACTTCTCCATAGCCTGTATCAGGCTCCTGAGATGAATAAGAAAAGAATGGAAAGTTCATTTTCTAGTTTTATCTATGTAGATGAAACAACTGAAGAATTGTGGCTGGGGGTGGGGTGGGGTGGGGTGGGGGGAGTTCTAGTGGAATCTGCCTATAAAGTATAGCCTGTTACTCCCCTTTCCCCATTTTTTCCCCATTTTTTGCTTTAAGTTCCTGGCCATGTTTGAGAGCTATTTTTGAGCTGCCACTTCTTTAAGATAGGCCTTTTGAGTGAACACCCCCCCCCCCCTCCCAGTGCTATTGATTTTTCTAATATTCCCTGTCACCCCTTAATAATTGACCTTACAAACCTGACCTCTGGCATGATGATTCTCTTATTACCAGACCCTCTGCACATATCCCAGAATAATCTGATGATAGTTTTTTTTTTTCTCCTTGGAAATCAGTATTGCATCCTGAAAGGAACAGGAGTCAACTGGTGAAAGCAGAGGAAGGGAGAAAGAGCATGTGTATGTTTCAAAGGAGCACAAAGGAATTGGGACAGAAAAGGAAACAGAAGAAATACAATTATATACTGCCTTATATAAGGAGAGAAAGCGGAAGAAAGAGCATGTTTATGTTTTAAAGGAGCAGAAAGGAATTGGGACAGAAAAGGGACAGAAGAAATACAATTATATACTGTCGTAACTTAATTATACTGCCTTAACTTAATCTTGTTGCAGAAATCCAAGTTTACTACAAATTGCAATACCAGCTATACCAGAAGGGTCACTGTGAGCTGATGTTCAACAAAGGGGCTTTAACTTGAACTGATCAGTTGTTTGGAGAAGGAGATGGTTATCCCCACTCCCCTGCCCATTGCTGCCTTGGGCTAGGGCTAGTTGGGCTATGGGGATGAGATGGGTTCCAGACATTTTACCTTAAGGATTACTCAGTTTGATGGTTCAGACACATGCAAGTGTCCCGCCCCCCAATGAGAAACATAAGTGAATTTTCTAAATATTAGTAGCTGTCAGTAATACTGGTATCTGCCTGGAATAACCCAAATTCACTTTTAAAAAAATCGTAGCCACAGAAATATAAATGAATAAATCAAATGCTTTGATTAAAAAGAATCACTGATGAGGCTTTTTCCTCATGACTTCAACTCAAGAATTGAATGCTGTCATAACTGCCTCCCAAATCTCACCTCTAAGCAGCTGTCTAGAATCTCTGTAAGGAATAATGCTTTTGTTGAAGCAGGAGATGGAAGGCATTGTTCAGAACTGATTGAATGCTCTGGAGAGCTCTGTTTCATATCAGTAAAAGAATGATTTCATAATAATTGGGGAAAAGAGAGCCAAGCTTCAAGGAACTATCAAAAAGGATGGGGAAGGATGAAATAATGCAAGATACACATGCATGATTATTTGCAAATCCAATTATCAGAGAGATGGATTTGCCACCCTGTTTATTCTGTGTTTCACTTTTCTATTAATGCTATGGAGTCCAGTTGCATCAGACTCTGAAAAGGATGTTACAGATCATAATGACTTAATACTAAGGCCGAATACGGGAAGTCCACATAGCATCTTCTCCATTATTTCTGCAGCACTACCCACCAGAATGTACTCCTGTACAAATGTCATTGAAATAATGCTCAAGACACTCCCATTCCTTCCAAGAGAGCTTGTACGGGAGAATTTTACAATGGATTGTGTCTGATGAGTCAGATCTCCCTCCCTCCTTTCCTCTCCTCCACCCCCATTCTGTACTCCTCTATGGTTCCTAATATATATTGGCTGAGGCAGTTGCATGTCTTATGGTTGAGCCACCCATGTACAACTCAATTTCAACTGAGTCTACATCACATCACAGAGTCAGAATCATTTAGATGTACCAGCACATCAGCTATACTTTTATTATTAATAAGCCAGCAGGAAAGAATGTGGGGGCCTTGATCCCCTATGATGCTTGCAGTTTCCATTACATGGCAAGCACCATTCTGTGTCTGCACCAGAAATGAATGGCCTTCTCAGGCTAGCTGTGAGCTCATCTCTAGGGACATACAGACAAACTACAAGAAGTCTGGCTCCCCTCCCTCCCCCTTCACTCCACAATGTTGCAGGGATATGGCCATCTTTAAACCAATCCAGAGAACCTCATTTCTGGAAATATAACAACAAAAGCATCTCTCTCTCTCTCTCTCTCTCTGATCATCCCCACTCATTCTCTCCTCCTCTAGCTCTTGATGAATGATTTAGGATGTGTTGAAATTCTCTGACTAATGGCTGGCTCTCCCAGGCTCCAAATGACGCAGACCCAGCTTTCTCTGCATATCTTCTACAGCAATAACTGGGGCACCACTCTGAGCCTGTTAACCTGCTCTTTTCAGAGTGAAAAAAGAATTTCTTCCTTGTCGTCTCTATGTGGGTGGCTGTGAGGAAGGCTGAGCGTACTGCAGAACAATGTCGCTATCAGCCTCTCAATATAATTGGATATTATCTGCAGTAGTTACTATGCACAGGCAGCTTCTTGGCTTTCTTGGTATTTTATGTTCCCAGAGACCATCTGCTGAACTGACAGATGCCATCTGTTTCCAGTGGTGAAACTGGCTACCTACTAACTCTTAGTCCAGTTATGAATAGTAATTTGCCATGGGAGGCATTTTGTCCTGGCCATCACAAACATCTTTTTAAGAGGAGGAAAGAGCACCCTGGAAGTTATCTAACTATATTCTCTCTCTCTCTATATATATATATATATTCTATATTCTATATATAAGGCCAATGCCATGCTGGGAATTATTAGAAAAGGAATTGAAAACAAATCAGCCAGTATCATAATGCCCCTGTATAAATCGATGGTGCGGTCTCATTTGGAGTACTGTGTGCAGTTCAGGTCGCCGCACGTCAAAAAGGATATTATAGCATTGGAGAAAGTCCAGAAATGGCAACTAGAATGATTAAAGGGCTGGAACACTTTCCCATGAAGAAAGGTTGAAACGCTTGGGACTCTTCAGCTTGGAGAAACGTCGACTGCGGGGTGACATGATAGAGGTTTACAAGATAATGCATGGGATGGAGAAAGTAGAGAAAGAAGTACTTTTCCCCCTTTCTCACAATACAAGAACTTGTGGGCATTCAATGAAATTGCTGAGCAGACAGGTTAAAATGGATAAAAGGAAGTACTTCTTCACCCAAAGGGCAATTAACATGTGGAATTCACTGCCACAGGAGATGGTGGCGGCCACAAGCATACTTTGAACAGTTCCACAGGGCCTGCAAGACCATCCTTTTCCGAATGGCCTTCACCGACTAAAGAGAGAGACTGCTAAGCAAACTTACCATCTGTATAATAGCACCAACATATTTATATTAATTTTATTATTTTAGAATTTTAATAGAATTTTAATTAAACTCTTAAATTAGTATTGTTAAATACTGTACAATGTATGTATTGACTTGTGTTGTTAGCTGCCCTGAGCCTGCTTCGGCGGGGAGGGTGGGATATAAATAAAATTGATGATGATGATGAGCATAGCCACCTTCAAGAGGGGTTTAGATAAAAATATGGAGCAAAGGCCCATCAGTGGCTATTAGCCACAGTGTGTGTGTGTGTGTGTGTGTATGTATATATATATATATAATTTTTTTTGGCCACTGTGTGACACAGAGTGTTGGACTGGATGGGCCACTGGCCTGATCTAACATGGCTTCTCTTATGTTGTTTTCTTTCAGTTGATGATTGAATAGATGGTTGATAGCTGCCTCAAGCCCTGCCCAAACCCAAGCCTTTGCCTGAGTTTCTGCACCTAAAATCCCACCCTTCTCAAGGCTGGGAAGAAAAAATGCAGTAACACTATCTTGCTGTCTACATAAACCTTCATTCTCTGCTGGGAAAAAGCCCCATGGCAGGAAAGGAAAGAAAAATGCCTAGGCAAGCAAATACTGTCATGAGAACTGAAGGGGAACAAAGCATTTCAGCAAGCAAGCACCATTAAAAGAATAGTTTGCACAGCTGATCGACACTCATGTTGCACTAATAAAAGGTTGGGTTGAGCAAGAACAGACTTTTCCACACTTCTTCCACATTTCTAAAGAGCACTAAAAGAATGGAGAGAATGGAAATGAGCTGAGCTGAATCTTGTCAGGATTAATTATAACTAATGTTTTAACAAATGTTCTTCCTCACCAGGGGTCATTTTGTAGAAAAAAATGGGTGGTGGAGCTCATCCAGGGATTGTTATGCAGCTACAATACTATTCAATGGACAAGGAGGTGGAACTCTTAGAAGGAGGAGGAGGAACTCTCAGACAGGTTCAGGAGTTGTGCTTCTGTGAGCTCCCACTGAATCTGAGGCCTGTTCCTCACCAACATTTAAATTCTGTTTTTTTATGTTTTGTGTGTTTTTAAAAATTGTTTTTAATTGCTTTAATGATGTGTTGGTGGATGATTTTAATGGTTTTAAAATGGGATTTTATTAAATATGTTTTAAATTGTTAGCTGCTTTGGTGGCCTTTGTAAGGGCAGAAAGGCAGGACACAAATTTTGCAAATAACATATAACAAGGCAATGTGTGAGCACGTACTGCACTCCCTTCCCTCTCTTAATGCTCAGTCCTCTTTTTCACAGAGTACTTAATATAAATACCCTTACTAATTATGTCCTTTTGAAGGAATATCGCTAAGTTAGGAATGCAAGGTCAACATTTCAGTTAGTCTAAGGGCTCCGATGTTTGGATCCAGACTAATTTTTCCATTAATACTAGACACTTCCAACAGTGGAATGGCTCTTTCCTGCCTCCTTCTTCAAACTACTGCCCAGTCTCCCCCAAATGCTGCAGCTGGGGGACAAGGACTATTTGGGGGGATTCAGTGGACTGCAGCAGGAGTAAGGAAGCAGAAAGTTCTGTTTCACTGAAGGAAGTATCTTTCATTAATAGAAACCAAACTTTGGTCTCCAATGACCCAGTCTGGTTCCATGCCTTCTATACCCAGCATATTGTCCTCCCCTATCCTAAGAATGTTATTTATGTCAATAAAGTCTTACTGAAGTTCATTGATCAATTACCTTGTCAGGTGTTTTCAGCCTCTCCCACTTCACTGTTCCATATGGCTCCCCCACATTAGCCAGACTTGGTTTAATTTCCCCAATAATGCTGTGCCTAGAGAACTTGTCACAGTTTCTCAAGGTGAGTGTCAGCACACCCTCAGATAGCTTCTCCTTCTTTAATGGGAATAGAAGGGCTTCCTCCCAGATGATGTGGGACTGCTTCTTTTTCAGCACAGTCTGGGCCTCTCTCATGCCAGACCCACTCACCCAAGTGCCCAGGATGTAGTAGTCACAGCCATTGTTTTGGTCTCCTGCTGTCATTTCATACATAACTGTAAGACCAGGAAAATAATTAAAACTGTATGACCAGAAAACATTGCAGTGCCAAAAATGCTTGAATTGCATTCCATTCTGAACTCAGTTTTCTGATTTAACGCAAAAAAGATGTACACCTTTACAAAAGAGGTAGATGTCGGCTATAAAGTGCAGGGGTGTTGAACTTATTTGTTATGAGGATGGGATCTAACATAAATGAGACCCTGTTGGGCTGGGCCATGTGTGTCATAAAATGTAATGCCAGGTAGTGGAGATATAAGCTTTATAAAGGACACAGACAAATATGATTATTTTTTTTAAAACAGTAGTAGCATTCATTGGTCTTAAAGGTGCTTTCTTTATATCTTTCCCATGCAATCCAGGGAACTGCGCAAAGGAAGCTCTGGCTCTTTCCTTCCCTCCCCAGGGGACCAAGAGGGGGAGGAACCTCAGCCAATAGAAGGAAGAGAGGCTTGGTTCAGTAGCTTGGAAAAGCCAGCTATTCCTCCCCTCAGCTTCCTCCCCAAGGGAAGAGCCTTAGCCAATGGAGAAAATAGAGGTTTTTCTCTGTAGCTCCTGTGCAAGTGAGCAAGCCTGGCAAAGCAAGCTGTGATCCAGAAGGAAGCAAGAGAAAGGAAGCAGACAACAGCCAGTTGCTTGGGGATCTGACAGGAGCCGTCCAGGCACCTGATCCCCCCCCCCCAGCTTCATGTTTGACCCTGGTATAGTGGTATTTTTGGAAACTGCTGTAATTACTACTGCTTGGTGGCATTCACATTTCTAGGGTTTTTTTAGTGGCTTGGAGATTTTATTGCTTGCAGGGAACCAATGGAACTGGAGTTAACTTAAAACCTGAAATCTTAGATTCAAATCCTGGATGAACTTTGGATTCACTGAGTATCTTAAAGTCCCATTCTAAGCTGTCCACTGAAATCTGTGGACTTAAAAGGGTGTAACTTGGCTTAGGATGGCATTATTTAATCGTCACTCTCGTCCAGCCTGTTAGCCTCTTGTAATACCAAACCTGAGTCAGAAATAGTTTGTACTTTCCATATGAAAATTCACTAGGATCAATGACATTCAAGGACATAGAAACACCTTACCTTCAAGGGAAGCCACACATAACACATCTTTCTGTTGGTCATAGCCAAGAGAATAGTGAATCTGTGAGATCTGGTTGCAGCCAGCAGCTGTCTCAGGACTCAGGCGTTCAGTGACACACACATCTTTCATTCCACCTGCAATCCACACCATTGTGTTAAGAAGAAGAAAGGATTTCATACGTGAGTCAAATGCACTATTTGGCTTCATTGTTTTATTTTTGCTTTTTGCTATGGTCAAATACAGTTCCATCTTCAACAATGAGACCGATATTTTGGAGCAGTCTTGCTATTAATGGTACTAAGAACTGTCTCAGATTTGTCCAGGACTCTGGGTTAACTAGAATTATCAAGGTTGTAACTGAGGCCCAAACATACTATTTCCAAACAAAAGGAAATTTCTGGAAAAACCTGAGCCTACTTTAGCAGGGAGGGCGGGATATAAATCCAATAAAATAAATTAAAAATAAAATAAATTTAGTGTACTTATACACAATCCTTAGGACACTTTCCTGGGAGTAAGCCCTATTGAATAAACCATAGTAGAATTCAGAGTAGACCTGCTTAAGATTGCTCTCTTAGTAAAGTCTGATAGCTCATCAAAACTGGTTTGGCACACCCACCCACTGTTGTGACAAAACTGGAATTTTTATGTTCTCCCTCCACTAATTTTATATCTTGAAATTTCAATTTGAGAGCCTGGACTATTTAAACTGCTATGGAAAAAAATTCTCTCTGAATATTTCTCTACTGTGTGTCAGTTTAGTAGTATCACCTAATCACATTTGGAGCACTCTTCATAATGTAATGCCACAGCACTATCACAACATGCAACGATGTCATTACATAATGACAGCATGCAAATTATTTGGCATAACAATAGAAGTGTCCTATTTTCCAAATTAATGACTACTGCATAGAAAGTCAAAATTCAAGAAAAACTGGAAACAAATGCAAGTTTGACACAGAATAGTGAAAAACTAAAATAGATCAGCAGTAAAAATACTTATTTATTTTTCAAGGTTTTATTTTCTTTAAGAATGATCATAAGAATTCATTACTATTTTCTATAGATGTTAATTATCTAGATCTTAATCCTCCTTCCTTCTAGAGTTAATGTGTGGCATTCACTTCTGTCTTTTTTAAAAAAAAAAAAAATCTATGGCTGTTGTGAAGGCCAGTGGTGGGTGGTGATGCAATGTGATTTCTGCCAAGTGCTCTGAATGTCAAAGTGAAGAAATTCAATGAAGTGTGGGTAAATGTCAGGAATAAGATTTATAGTTCTGGTTACTAGAGTAGCATATAGTGTGGAATCACCATTTCCATGTGGCTCCACCAGGCAACAGAGTTTTACTCTTGCTGAGTGTGATTTTGCTACTCCCATTTTCAGGCCTGGCACTGAGGTTTTCAGTGCCCCAGGCTAAAATTTGCCCCCTGCCCCCTCCTTTTTAAAAAACTTTTGCACCCTCCCTCCCTTCCTTTCGTGGTGCTGCAAAGCAGCACCGCACTCTGTCACCCCCCCCACTTATCCTCCCCCCCCCTCACTCCGTTGCGGACTGCAAGCCAGTGCCGCACTCCCACCCCCCTGCTGCCATTGCTGCCACCGTTACCACCCTCTCCTTTGGCACGATCACCTCCCCCCTGCCACCCTCCTCCCATCATGGCGCTGGAAGCCAGTGCCACGCTCCAGTATGGCAGCCTGCAATCTCTTTGGCCCACAATGCCCCTACTACTATGTGTGAAAGACCACACTTTCATTGACAGGGTCTGGAAGTGATAATAGACATCTACCTATTTTATGTAAGTTGGCAGCCCAGAAGGTGTCTGTTGGGATTCAGGTTTCTGACCTCAAGGAGCCAGTGTTAACAAGAGAGACAATTATTACTAGATATGACATTTTTGTACCGGACATGACTGATCCTCTTTGGTTAATCCTGATGAGTCTTGTGACAAGTTGATTGATCCCAGTGAATTGGCAGATCAAGGGGTAACTAACTTAGATACTGACAATTTGGCTAGAAATGAGGAATCTAGGTTGGTTGAGTAAAGTTTAGGAGAAGGGTTTAGTGGGAGAAAGAAGTATGGTGGATATTGTGGGAGATGATGGCAAGGAGGTTGGATGTGGGGTGAGGATGATTAGATAGATAGATAAGATAGATAGATAGATAGATAGATAGATAGATAGATAGATAGATAGATAGATAGATAGATAGATAGATAGATAGTAGATAAATTTATTGTCATTGTTCTCAACAAAAAGAGAGCAACGAAATGAGGTGCTCTTCCACAAAACATACCAACACATCAAACACACATATTCATATTCATACCATTTAAATACATCTAAAACCATTTAAACATTAAAACCATTTAAATACATCTAAAACAGATAAACATTCATAAAACCATTAAAACCATTTAAATATATCTAAAACAGATAATCCTTCATAACCTTGCATTTAGCCTAACCACAGCACTTGGATAGAAACTGTCCTTAAATCTGTTTGTCCTAGCCTTCAACACTCTATATCGTCTACCTGACGGTAAGATCTCAAATAGCAAATGGCCCAGATGTGAAGGGTCCCTTAGGATCATTTGTATCTTCCTTTTACATCCCATATTATACAGATCCACCAATGAGGGGAGAGAACATCCACAAATCTTTTGTGCTCTTCTCGTCACTCTTTGGAGCACCCTTCTCTCTGCTTCCGTGCAGCTCCCAAACCACGCGCAGAGGCAATAAGATAAAATGCTCTCAATGGAACTACGATAAAAGGCAACCAGCAGACTCCCTGACAGTTGTAGTGATCTTAAGAGTCTTAAGTAGTATAGTCGTTGCTGGGCCTTTTTCTCTAGAGCTAAAGTATTTGCCCCCCATGTTAGATTCTGTTTCATGGTAATTCCCAGAAACTTCCATTCTGTCACCTGTTCTACCATAACACCATCAATAAACAACGGCTGGATGTCTAAACTATTCTTCCTGTAATCCACTATAATTTCCTTCGTCTTATTTATATTAAAAATAAGATTATTTACTTTACACCAAAGGGACAGCTGTTGAACTTCCCTCCTATACGCAGACTCATCATCCTCAGAGATGAGCCCTACCAACATTGTATCATCTGCATACTTAATGATTTTGTTACTCAGACTGCTAGAAACACAATCAGACGTGTAAATAGTGAAAAGAAGTGGACTCAAGACACATCCCTGAGGGGTGCCAGTATTTAAGATCTTCACGGAGGAAATATATCCATCCATTTTAACCCTTTGTGAACGACCTGACAAAAAATTCAAAATCCACTCACATATAGAGTCCGACAGCTTCAAATCTTTAAGCTTAAACAACAATCTATGGGGTGATATTGTATTAAAAGCAGAACTAAAATCTACAAACAACATTCTAACATACGTCCCCTTTTTATCCAAATGCGATAAAGCAGTATAAAGAACAGTATTAACAGCATCCTCAGTAGATCTATTTTTTTAGAAATGTGGAAGATCATTGTGGGGAGATGATTGGGAATAGAGTTAGGGGGGTTAGTCAGCTGGAGAATATGGAGTTTGTGGTCTGTCTACCCAATGATGCTCCTCCTTTCCTGATTTGTGGAGAGTTTTTTCAAAGCCTTCTTGGCTCTATTTGCACATGGAGAGTCATCATTGGAGTAGTGTTGTTCAGTATGCTTGTAGGCAGGGCTCTTTTTGTAGCAGGAGCTCCTCTGCATATTAGGCCATGCCCCCCTGATGTAGCCAATCCTCATGGAGCTTACAGTAGGTCCTGTACTAAGAGTCCTCTAAGCTCTTGATGAATTGGCTACATCAGGGGCCATGGCCTAATATGCAGAGGAACTCCTGCTAGAAAAAGAGCCCTGCAGTTGTAGGTTTTGTGGTAGATGGAATAGCAAGGTGTATTCAATTCTAATACATCTTTTGAAGTGTAAAGGAAGTGATCCTGTAAGTTTAACTGTGTAGTGCAGGGGTGGCCAACAGTAGCTCTCCAGATGTTTTTTGCCTACAACTCTCATCCTGGTTGGGGCTGATGGGAGTTGTAGGCAAAAAAAAAATCTGGAGAGCTACCATTGTCCACCCCGGTGTAGAGTGTAAGTCTGGTTTTCAGACCCAAGTGGCTTGTCTCAGCATAAGAGGCATGCCTATCCTGTGGTTAGGAATGAAGAAAGAAAGACAGAATTAAAGAAAGTAGAAATTTCTAGGAGAGGTGATCATAAATGTTCTGGTCGAGAGAAAGAGATTGAGTTTCTTGTGTTTGAACAATTTATTGGTAGCATATGGTTACAAAACTTAACTATTTCTTAATTTTTTTTCCCTCGCATTAACCCATATGACATTTCCATCCTCCCTCCCTCCAATGTTGACTTCCCCGAGGTTATAAATTCAAAATCAATATTAAAGGCACTTCTAACTGCTAAAGTTCAATGTATATATTCTTACTACTAAAAAATTGTCCAATATTTCTTTACTTTCCAAGTTTTCTCCATATATCCTTTAAATTTTCTCCACTCCCTTTTGAATATCTCTAAATCACAGCTCTCAAACTCTGTGTGAATGTAATTCTGACAAGGGAAGTTTGTGGAAGAGGCATTAAAGAAGGGCTTTACAAACTGTAGAAAATGTGGTGCACACTTTGAATTGCTTTCCCACATCTTGGGGCAATGTCTAAGTGTTCAGAATCTAAGGATTCTGCATCATAACAAGATGCTGCTTGTGGCAGAAGCAAGAAAGCTTGATTGGAAGGTTTACCATTTGAGAACGGAGGATAATCAGTTGAGGAAACCAGATTTAGTCTTTGTTCGGGATCAGAAAGCATTGGTGGTCAATGTTACAGTAAGGTTTCAATATCATAAACAGGGTTTAAAGGAGGTGGCAGTGGAAAAAGTGAATTACTATTGTGGTTTGAGATCTCTGATACATCAATTGACTGGTGCAACGGAAATCAAATTTGTGGGATTTCCAGTTGGAGCCAGGGGAAAAATGGAACAAGGAGAACTTGCTTATTAAAAAGCCTGGAATTGTCAGCCCCTCAGAAGGATTTGGGTGGTGAAACTAATCTCAAGGTGTGCCTTGTTGTATTAAGTCAGTTTATATTTATTGCATATCTTTGCTAATTCTGACTTTCTGGTGAATGTATGGTAGACTTTTTTTTTATGTAGCTCTTTTTTTGTTGCATATCCCCCCCCCTCCTTTTTCATTTTCAGTTTTTAAATAAATTTTGCACTTCCTTCACTCAGTGGAGAATCTCATAATGATTACCTTTCTGATAATGCACATACCATCTGGTGCAAAACATCATGGATCATGTGTGTTATACTGTGATTGGCGATTGGTCTTTAAAATCATGGATGAGCCATGGACAACTGACCCTAGTCATTAACTCGATATGGGGGCATTTCTGCCCCAAAACCTAAGTAGCCAAATGCCTCATCATCTAATAAGTCATATGCATGAATGGATGAATGAGATTCCCACTTTCCCTACCTACTATCTTGCAAAACCACAGCCAAGGGAATGGGCTTGGCGGAATCAGCAGGGAAAAAAGACCCTGTTGAGCTTGACTCTAGTCTGGCACTATGAAGAGACATGAGAGGTGTAGAATAAGTGGGAGCCCCCCCACAAACCACTGGTGAAATAACACTACTCTGATCATTTTATCCCTTACCCAGTGAGGTGGGGAGCAAGTCCCGAGGGGCTCTTACTTCTGGCACCAAGTGCCCAGCAGGGGAAACAAGCAAACAAACAAACAAACTATGGCTTCATATAATACTTCTTTGGTCCTAGGCACATAATCTTTTGGAAAAATGCATATCCCAGTGGATTTTCTCCTACTTTATCTTTGAACATTTAATGTGCATATCTTCTTCATGAACTACTCTTTGAGAATTGCAAGTCTAAAGACTTTTTGTTTCATGGAAGTAGTTTAATGGCCCACATTTGATATTCTACTGCTCTTAATAGATATACTTTGTATCACCGGAAAATCAGAATCATTGATAGTCTGCTTTGCTACATATTCAGACTTATGTATATTTCATAATCCATGAGATCACCAATCAAGAGCAGAATATAGCACCTAGTATATAGTTGCACATTCTGAAAAACCTTACTTGTGCAGGCAACATCTTAGAAACCTATGGATATTGACAGATTCAAAATACAATCAATGAAGCATTATTTGTAGAATGGACCATCCTCCCCCCACACACTTCTTCCTGTCAGAGTCCAATGTGCCACCTGGAAAAGTGACCAGGAAACACTCAGTAGAAGTGCTATGTTTGATGTGAGAGTCAGCATCAGATGGCAGGATCAGTGAAAATCCCTTCCCACTCTCTGCTGGTGAAGGTACCCTTCTTCTAACAGAAGACAAGCTTTGGGTCCAACTCATTATATGGAAGAGGCTCAGATCCCCACATGGAGCTAGTGAAGCCCTTCAGGGATCAAGGATGAAGTTCTTCAGCATCTATCACAATTCTTCTTCCATACTATCCCAGCAGCTCTTCTATTGGTCACCTATTTCCAGTATTGATGCTCTTCAGTACCTGCTGTACTCCACCTTCATATTCTTCATAAAACATCTCTCATAACAGAATTTCCTGGTAATATAAATTGTTTGAAGAATGCAAATAAATGCAGATATGAAGAAAATGTTGACGTGGAAAGAATATACACAGCACTATGCCTAGCAATCTATGGCAACATCCTCTCCCAGTGCTTATTGAAAAACTTTACTACTTTCTTCCTTGGTTCAGCACTAAGTAGTTGGAGTGTTGGCACTGTGCCCTGAAGAAGCTGGAAAATTATATTTCAGATTAAAAATAAATTTACATATAAACCATGCAGAAGCATCACTATGTCTGCTGGAAAAACCCCAAGACAACATAACAATTGGTATTGTCACTGGAATAGATTGCATTGTTAAAAGGATGACTATGGGTAGGGATAGAAATCAATAAGGGTGATGAGCCATCAGGTGGAAGTGTGTTCTGATGTGACCAATTACACAGAGAATTTGCTTGAGGCTCCAAGTTTCAACATCAAATACTGTTAAAAGGCTTGATAGGTCAAATATTTGCAGTGAAGCTCTAAACTGATAGTGTTAACCCCACACCTAAATCTAAGCTATAGTAAGGTTTATTACCTTACCAGTTGAACACATCTATGCTAGGATTAGCCAAAGAGGAAATTCAGTGCGGCCACTAATTTTAGTAGGAAGCAACAATATATGGCTTGGCAAGCTGCATACCATTTTGAGGGAGAACTAATTCTTCATTGACTCGTATGTTTATCCTTTTCTCATCTAGAGCAGTTGGTTTCCCCTTGGTTATTTCTTCTGTTGTCTTCAAGGTGTAATCAGTGTAGTTAACAATTTCTGATGATGTCACAATTGGCTTTGGGCCATAGATGTGGGGAAACGTTAGGATTGTTCTTGGCTGTACAGGTTCTGCTGTCCTCTCAACACTGAACTGAAACAACAGCAACAAAAAAACCCCATCACATTATTCTTATTGTGTTAGCCTAGAATTTCTCACAAGGATAAAGATATATTCTTCAATATAGTGCTCAACAAGACTAAAGCATCTCTGACAAAATAATTCAGCAATCAAAGAAGTTTGTCTAGCTCAGAGGTGGGGAACCTACATCCCAAGAACACTTGGTGCGGCCCTCGGGGAATGCTGGACTGAACCAAGCCATGTGGCAGCCTTCCTGGGGCCTGACTGGCCAGTGAGGATTGTGGGCCCCGCTGCGCTGTGCAGCAGCCTCCCCAGGGCCAGGCAGGGATCACAGGGCCCAGATGTGCTGTGCGGCAGCCTCCCCGGGGCCTGGTTGGCCGGCCAGAATTGCTGCATGGCCTAGAAAAGTTACTGTCACAGTTCAGTTTGCACTTGATTATCCCAGATGGTGTGGCCTAATATGCTAATGAGTGTGTGACCTAATATGCTAATATTAGGGGATGTGGTCTAATATGCTACTGAGTTCCTGCTGGGCTTTTTCTACAAAAAAGCCCTGGACCTATGCCTAGGGCTGTGGGCCGTGTGCGTGTGTGCCAGATTAGGCTCTCCCCACATGACTTCAAATAGAAAAACAATTATTTGCATTAATTTTGCTGGCCTGAATCATTCTTCCTCAGCGGAGCACTGTTTTTTAAGTTGATAGTTTTTAATGGCCCGCAAATGATGTTATAAATGCCCATATGGCCCTTGGCAGAAAAAAGGTTCCCCATTCCTGATCTAGCTCAATGCACTGTACTCTGTCTAACACTGGCTCTCCAGGATCTCTGGCACAGAAAAGTCTTTTCCAACAGCTCAGCTTTTACCAGAGAACCTCTATTTGCCAGTGATTGAACTTGGGACCTTTTGCAAGGAGAGCATACCACTGATTTGTAGGTCATACTGCTGTTGAGAACTGTGGTGGAAAGAGAAAGCAGCTTTTCTAAAGTAACCTAGGGCATTTTGCAGCTGAGATGAAATTTAACCCAATGACCTCCTGGATCACAACTAAGTCTCAGGCAGCCAAATCCTGACTTACATGGAGACTGGCTGCTTGAATATGGGCTCAAGTGAGGTGCCGCTAGTCCACTTCCTAAGGACTTTGGCACACTTGGGCATTTGGGGGCGGGGGCGGGGGGAGAGAAGAAGCATAGCTTGCTGCATGTGAAACTGTCACCATGTTAACTCCACTGGAGTGCAGACTCCCAGCTAGCGGCCAAGGTGGAGGCAGCAGGAGGGGTGGGGTATCCCTAGGCTACTGGATTGGACAGTCTGGTGCAGGCGCTTTTGCACATGACACTCAGGAGTGGGGAGAGGCAGCCCCAGAGAAGCTTTGCCCCTCCCACCCCGCCCCCTGACAGAGAACTGTGCCCATTACAGACAGGCGTCAAAGTCATCTGCTTTCCCTGCATGCCAGCATGGGACATGGGCATTCACCCGGTGAAGAATAGAAGTCTGCCCCCTGCTAAGGCTCCCCCAACATGGCCTCTGAGACCCTCCGTGTCACTGTGATGCCCCCTGCTGTGTGCATGGAACTCCTGCCCCTGGGGCCACAGAACACAGAGTAAGAGGCACCAGCCATGCTCCCATTCCATTAGAGCCCCCCCCCCACTGAAGGTTGTGCCATGAGCACAACAGCCCTGTGGGGTTGGCAGCCATCCCCCATCCAGCTGCACAGCAAGGTGGCTCATAGTCTCTTCCCACTCCCCTGTCCAGCCTCATGGCAAGGCAGCTCATAGGTTCCTACCATCCTCCCCCTCCCCTGAAACAAGCGAGCCTGCCCTCCAAGACATTCCCCCGTGGAGCCTACTGACAGAGTGGCAGAGGGGGTGAGGAGGGAGAGGGGCACAGGGAACATTCAGCAAACACCAAGCAGGAGAAAGAAATTAGGGCATATCTCAGACTTTATTGTGCTGGAACCAAGTGCAACAGCATCCCAGGTACAACTTGGACAGTCTTGCAGGGTGTGATGCTCCACTTACAGAGGAGGGCAGGAAAAGCTGACTGAGTGGGGGGGGGGGTGAATTTCCACAAACAAAAGCTCCCACCTGGAAAACAGAGACCAAGAGCACCTGAAGGGGTTCCCAGAGTGCTTGCAAGTCATTAGCCCTGGCAGCTGCAGTGTGAGTCTGTATTTTGGCAAGGGACAGTCTCTGGCCTACCTCCCCACAGGCATCAGAGCAGCTGCCAGACCACCCCCCTCCATCTGGTGCCCTGCCAGGGGTGGGACCAAGGCAGAGGACAGATGGAGGGGGGCCTTCCAGTGGCATGTAGGGGCCGTGGCAACTGCCCCCTGCCTGAACTCGCTGCCCAAGTCAAGTGCTGGAGACACTGTCACTCTGCCCAGCTTTGAGCAAGGGGAGGGGGGAGGCAAGTTTGAGGTGTGCAGTCATACTTACCTGTCCATGTGCGACCACCCTTGAGCGGTGAGCCTCTGGGGGTTGGGTACCTTTTGGGACTTTTAAACGGGAGAGGTTAGCCACAGAGGAGAAACTTTGCTCTCCTCCTTGCAAGTCAAAACACTCACTCAGTAATTTCTAAGTGCCCTCACTGTGCAGCCTCCACCACCAAAAGTTCCACCTCTTTGTCCATTGAATAGTATGTGCAGCTGCATAACAATTCCTGGATGAGCTCCACCACCTATTTGTCAACAAAATGACCCCTGAGGACCAGAACCAATGGGTTGAAATTAAATCAAGAGTTTCCGGTTCAACATTAGGAAGAACTTCCTGACTGTTAGAGTGGTAACTCAGTGGAACAGGCTTCTTCGGGAGGTGGTGGGCTTTCCTTCCTTGGAGGTTTTTAAACAGTGGCTAGATGGCCATCTGACAGCAATGAGGATCCTGTGAATTTGGGGGGAGGTATTTGTGGGTTTCCTGCATTGTGCCTGGGGTTGGACTAGATGACCCTGGAGGTCCCTTCCAACTCTACAATTCTATGATTCTATTGGTTTGGTGTGGTGGTTAAGTGTATGGACTCTTATCTAGGAGATCCGGGTTTGATTCCCCACTCCTCCACTTGCAGCTGCTGGAATGGCCTTGGGTCAGCCATAGCTCTTGCAGAGTTGTCCTTCAAAACGCAACTTCTGTCAGAACTCTCTCAGCGCCACCCACCTCACAGGGTGTATGTTGTGGGGAAGAAAGGTAAAGGAGATTGTGAGCCCCTCTGAGACTCTGACATTCGGAGTGGAGGGCAGGATATAAATCCAATGTTGTCTTATTAATATTACTACATTGTAGTATATAATAAAATAATTATACAACTCACGGCCCAGTTGCTAACAGGTCATGGACCAGTACCAGTCCACAGCCCGGGGGTTGGGGACCCCTCGTCAATGGGATATGCCAGCATTTTCCTTGGTGTAACTTTACTTTACTTTATACTTTACTTTATTCGATTTATATCCCGCCCTACCCCACCGCCCTACCCCACTTTACATCTCTTGTGGGGGGCATTCCCAGGCTGAAAGGTCTTAGGATGCCAACTAATGCTAGCCATGCCCAAGGGGCCACCCCCAACAATGCCAGCATGGCTGCCTACACCCCAGTCGTGCTGCAGGCTGAGTGCAGCACCTCTCTGCTGGCAGCCATGGGTGGGCATATGCTGAGGTGGCCGTAGTCGGGTGTAATTCCCATTTGTGCTGGCATGGAGGAACTTAGAATGGCGCAACTCACACTTACCCCGATGTAGCAATTAGTTCGCTTCCAAAGCACTTTGCCCTCCCCTCCTTAGGATTGTGCTGTTAGCCTCTTAAGCTGCACTAGCTCTCTTCCTCTTGTATTTTTCTGTCTGTTACTCAGATTGTAAACCATTTGGGCAGGTATCTCAGTGCCTTCTATATTCTTCTACGTATCTGCTAGTGTCAAGCGAGTGGATCTCAAAGTAATCAGTCCTTGATTTGAAACAAAGTATGATTTATTCAATAATCCAGGTTTGAGCTGAGGATTGGAACTGATACATAGTAACAGTGAAAGGCATACTTAAAGGTGACACATCAAAGCGTTTTCTAAACAAAGCTACATTCTCTAAACAATGCTACATTCACATGTGAAGATTCACACGGCAATCTCTTATGTCTCTTGTGGTTTCCTTCCTTGAGGTCAGCCTGAGAACCATCCCTGGAGGTGCTTTATCTTCAAAGAGCAAATTCTTGCATTTGTTAGTAAAAGCGAGAGGTGCAAACTACCCCCTAAATATTCCCTGCTTTGATGTGCCCATCTTGACTGGTTAGTAACAGTCATGAAGCTTCACAGACACATTCAATGGCAATATTTCATTAGCATTAGATTATAGAAAGAAAGATTCACATTGCTCGACATACTGCCCCCCTAAGCTCGTGCTAGGGGTTTGTCTGGGTGAAGTAGGTAAAATCTTTTGAGAAGGAGGGGAGCCCAGAGGTCTGAGGATTTCACCCACTCATCGCAGCTGGGAGGCACCAAATAATATAGGACCCCTTTCTTCATCTTGGCATCCAGCACCTCCTGCACCTCATGATGACTCTGACCCTTCACTTGAATAGGTTTGGGCTCTGGAGGGTGGGGGTGCCAAGTCGTAGCCCCTGGATCTTTCCAAAGAAGGCTGCAATGGAAAACAGGGTGGATTTTACTAAACAATTTAGGCAGTTCTAGTTCCACCGTTACTTTGTTTATCACTCTCTTTATTTTGAAAGGACCCAAGTATTTATAAGCCAGCTTCCGAGACGTCTGTGGCAATGACAAGTTTTTGGTGGACAGGAACACTGTATCCCCCACTTTAAAATCCCACTCTGGGGAGTGCTTTTTGTCAAACTGGGCTTTGTAGTCCCTTTTTGCCATCTCTAAGTTGTCCTGGATAACTGCCCAACCCTTCCCCAGAGTCTCCCACCATTGCTGGCAAGTAGTGGGTGGAGCCCCGTTGTTGCTGGGTAGTAGGGGGAAGGGTTTTCCCTCATAGCCGTTCACGATTTTGAACGGTGTGGCCTTCGTGGAGCTATGGAGACTATTGTTATAGCTGTATTCAGCGAAGGGGAGCAGCTCCATCCAATTTGACTGTTGATAGTTCACATAACAACACAAATATTGTTCCAGAAGGCCGTTAACTCGTTCCGTCTGCCCGTCCGTCTGTGGGTGATAGGCAGAGCTCAGCCCTTGCTCCATGCCCATCAACTTACAAAACTCCCACCAGAAGTTGGCAACGAACTATGGCCCGCGGTCGCTAATGGCCTTGTCCGGGAATGAGTGGACTTTGACCACGTGTTGAAAGAATGAAGTGTGCTTGCTTTGAAAATGTGTCCACCACCACTAGAATCACAGTTCGGCCCTGGGACACTGGTAGCTCCACTATGAAATCCATAGACATCACTGACCAGGGCTGCTCAGCCGTAGGGGTTGGCTGGAGGAGACCGGGCGGCTTCCCCCCCACACTTTTTCATCATTATACAGACCGGGCATGAGGCCACAAATTTGGAAATGTCCTTTTTCATGTGTGGCCACCAGAATTTTCTATTGACCACGTGCAGCATTTTCACATACCCAAAATGACCAGATATTTTGCTACTATGGCAGTGCTGTAAAACCTCTCAGTGAAGGGTTTTTGGGACGTAAAGCTTTCCAACCAGATACCAAAACCCTCCGGCCCCTTTTAGGAGTCCCTCTGGCCTTTCTTCTCCCTTGCGCTCAGCCTCTACAATCAGTCTATTACCCCCCCATGGCTCCACCGCTGTTTTTTTCCCTGAGTGGGTGGTCACTACTCTCGCTACAGCTGAAGGGGGATGAGGGAGTCTACCACCTCCTCTTGCTGGCTTTCATGCTGTGGCAGCCTGGAGAGCGTGTGGAGAAACGCCATTTTAGTCAGTGGTGGTGCTTCATTTGGCAGGGGTCAGTAAATCCCTCAGCAGGCTTTGTAGCCTTCCCCTCACTCCCCCCCTCCCTTCCAGAGCCAAACCAACAACGCTAGGGGGAAAATCTCCTAGAGAGGCAGGAAGTGCTTTTGTTCTTGGCATGTGTGTTAGCAGGCAGAGAAGGGCAGTTGGAAGCCAGCGCTCGAGCGAGCATGTGGTGAGCAATGGAGGCTCCTGCCTGGGAGGCCCCAGGCAGGCAGACTAAGTAAGTAATTCACAAGACAGGGCAAGTTTAGATCAGGGCCAGCAGGACGCGTTTATAACACATTTTGTTTGTCAGGCTGTTTGCTGTGCGTGTGCTGTGCTGTGCTAACCTTTTAAACGCAACTGTTTTTGTTTTGTTTTTCTGTTCCTATCTTTTTCTCTTTTTAAATAAATATATTTTTACTGTTTAAATGCTGGCAGTCAATCTCTGTACCACATAGATCCCCAAACCGCTTTAGACCACGCTGTGTTGAGAAGGGGGCCCCGGGGAAGGGAGAAGGCATGCAGTTGGATAAGGTGCCAATCCTCCAGGGGTGCCCCAAAGAAGTGCTGAGGTCTCTGTGAAACCCAAGTGCAGGGTGGCAGAGGACCTTGAGGCCTGGCCTCACAGCTGGAGAGGGGGATTGGGAGTCCTGTTCCTCTCAATCTGAACCCCGGGACTGAGCAGGTGGTGGCAGCGCGCCCAAGGGGCAGGAGGAGAAATAGCTCCCTCCAGGAGTTGGCGACTCAATAGGGAGCTGACGGGACCGGGTCTGAAGGCAGAATCGGGCCGGTTCCGTCACACTTGGCGGCAGCGGTGGGATAAGAACAAACAGAGAACTTGATTGGCCAGGCATTTTTGTTTTTTTTGATATGTGCAAGCACCCAGAGGAAGCAACAGCGGTTTTGTTTTATTTTCGGGTCAACTGGAGTAGGGAAAGTTTAGTTAGTTAGGATGGAGCGTGCTAAGAGGCTGGAAATCCTGGAGATGACAAAGCCACAGCTCCAGGAAGAGTGTGCAAAGCACAAGCTGGAGTGTGACAACATGACTGTAGTAGATATGACAGACCTCCTGTTGGAGTATCATAAGCATGCAGGGGCACCTGCAAAAGTGCCCCCTACCCAGTCAGAAGCAATTTTGCGGCTACAGATGGAACTGGAGAGAATGCGTATCGAGGCGGACCGAGACCACAGATGGGAGGAACGAGAGAGAGAGGAACGACAAGCAGAGAGGGCTGAGATCCGCAGACAGGAGGAACGAGAGAGGGAGCTGAGACGAGCTGAGATCCGCAGACGGGAGGAAAGAGAGAGAGCTGAGATCCACAGACGGGAGCAGGAAGAGCAATGTCGCCATGAGCTTGAGGTGCTACATCTGGAAGCTGAACTAAACAAAGAGATCCAAGTCACCCCCAAGGACTTTGCAGTGTACCAAGAGGGAGAAGACCCCTCCATATACCTCTCCAACTTTGAGAGGGCAGCCAAACAGTGGGGGATTGCAGAGGAGGACTATATGTCTCACCTCTGTAGCCTCCTGACTGGAGAACTCTCAGCCATCTATCACAGCATGCCTATGGAAGATGGGGGGATAACTTTTGCGGCCTATACAGCCACTGTATTTAAAAGGTTTAAACTGGGGCCAGACCACTCCCGAAAGCAGTTCAGGGGTTTGGCTCCACAAGAAGGTAAATCCTATTCTGAATGTGGGGTAATGAAGGAACAAACAGTTCCAGTGTTATTGGGCCAGGATTTGTTGGTTGGCCAGTACTCTATCAATGCTGTAACCTGCAGCCAAACCCTCAGAGGAAAGTGGGGGGAGGAAGGCAACTTTAAGGAAGCCACCTCACCACCAACCAGGGAGGGGGAAATAGCCCAGGTTACTGAGGACGAAGAGAGGGCAGTCACCCAGGAGGGGGAGGACCAGCCTATCTCAAGCCCTGGAGTAGGGTGTCCCCAAGGGGAAGAGGGGTGTAGCTTTCCCCAAGTGCAGCAAGAGGCTGTCGATGTTCCTAGCAAGGAAAGGAACCTGTCTAGCATAAAGGATGTGCATGCTGAAGAGACCAAGGTGGAGAGTGGAGATTTCACAGGAGGTTCTGAGAGCAGTCTGCCTGAAAGTTTTTCGACCCCGGAATATGTTTGAGAGTGAAATCAAACTTAGCAAAGAATCCCGCCCACTGGATCTGTTTTTCAGTCAGTTTTCTGTGCCCGGTGAGCGCTTCCAAGTCTTTATAGTCGGTCAAGATGGCACTCTAGCCCCTTCTAGCCATGACTGCTATGTTTTCAATGCGAAAGTTACTGCGAATACTTCCTTGTCCCACACCGACCAGTTGCGCTGCTCATGGGAGAATTTCTTGGAAATGTAAGCACATGGTCTCAACTGCCCTTCTGAATCTTTTTGCATTAATATTGCTCCTATGGCCACGTTAGAAGCATCGCATTGAACCACGAAGGGCTTAAGCTCATCCGTGTGTGTTATGACCAGCTCACTAGTAAACAAGTGCTTGAGTTTGTCAAAGGCTTTCTGGCAAGCCAGGGACCATTTCAATTTAGCTCTGGACTTTTTCGCTTCGGGGACCTTCCCTTTGATTTTTAATAAGTCTGTCAGTGGCAGCATTACTTGGGCGAACCCCTGAATGAACCTCCTGTAAAAATTTGGAAACCTGAGGAAGGATTGGAGCTGTCTACGTGTCCTTGGAGGTTCCCAGTCCAGCACCGCCTGTATTTTGGCTGGGTCCATCGCCAATCCTTTCCCAGAAACCCGGAACCCTATGTAGTCGAGTTCCTTTTTGTGAAACTCACACTTGGACAGCTTAGCATACAGCTTGTGCTTGTATAAAGTGGTGAGCACTTTTCTTACTAACTGGACATGGGAGGGTAAGTCGTTCAAATAAATAATGATGTCATCCAGGTACACCCCACCCCCCTTGTACAGGTACTCTCTTAGGACTTCATTGATAAAGTTCATGAACACCCCTGGCCCCCCCCATAGTCTGAACGGCATTACGAGATACTCGAATTGTCCCATTGGAGTGTTAAAGGCGGTCTTCCACTCATCCCCCTCCTTAATCCGCACCCTAAAGTAAGCATCCCTTAGGTCCAATTTGGTAAAGATGGACCCTTCTGAGACAGTGCTTAGCAGATCCTTGATCAGGGGGATGGGGTAAGCATTTGACATCGAAATCCCGTTTATCCCGTGAAAATCTGTACAAAGTCTAAGACTCCCATCCTTCTTTTTCTAGAAAAGGACGTGCGCGGCATGTGGAGCGGTGGCCCCTCTTTAGGTTTTTGTCTATGAACTTTTGCAGTTCCGCTTTCTCTGCCCACCCCATCGAATACAGCTTGGCCTTAGGTAGCTCCTAGCCAGGGATGAGTTCGATGGCGCAATCGGTGCTTCAATGCGGGGGCAATTCGCTTGCCTCCTCCTCACTAAACACCCTGTGCAAGTCCCTGTACTCCTGGGAAACAGATTGGATCTCTTCCACTGACACGCACATTTTTTCATTCCTGGGGGGTGAGTTGGGTCCCCACTTCTCTGACCAATAGTGGTTTTTGCACCGGTTGTTGGTGAAGTCTATGGTCTGCGTCTACCATTGTATGTCCGGCTGGTGCCTGGCCAGCCACCCAACCCCTAGTACCACTTCAAATGATGAGGAGGGGGTGATCACGAAGACCTCCACGTCCCAATGCTCATCTATCCCCACCGGCAATCCCTGAGTCTCCTCTATGCAGGGTTCTCCTCGCATTATTGACCCATCCATCTGCTTGAACTGGATTGGGTGGGGTAGGGGCGATCGTGAAAGTCCGAGAGCGTCCACCAATCTTGGGGTGATAATCTCTCTCGTGCACCCCGAGTCAATCAGAGCTCGGGTGTGCATGAAGCGATAAGCTTCAGGTTTATCAAAGTCAAAGGGATAAAGAATAAAGATCCAGTTATTCTCACCCGTAACAGTGCCATTAGATCCATGACCTGCCTCCCGGCACCTCTCAGTGCAGGTCGCTCTCATTTTCCACCGGCTTGATCCCCCACGACTCCTCACTCAGGTTGTCTAAAATTATAGTATCCTTGTCAAGCACCATCGAAGTTGTGGTGCTACTGAGACTCGATTCCTTCGGCTTGATGGGGGTCTTCTTTGGCCCCGCCACTGTCGGTTTCAAATTAAGGGGGGGACTCGAGGCTTCTTCGGGCAGTTGGCAGGAAGATGGTCGGGGTCACCACAGCGGAAGCACTTGCAACCTGTGTTGGGCTTGGGGTTCCCCCTTGGGTCGTTCCCTTCTTTCCATCAGTTTTGCCTCCTTGCCGAGCCTCACGTCCCCCCTTTCCACCTTGCTGCAGTTGTTGCTAGAGGGCCATGTGTTTCATGTTGGTTTCTACTTCTCCTGCCAGCTGCACCCAACCCACCAGCGTTGTAGGGCGAGCTTGCTGAAGGGCGCGATCCAGGAGGCTGGCATTGAGGCCACATTGGTACACCTCGATCTTCATCATCTCGCTCCAGCCGCAGACTTTGGCGCATTGTGCCCTGAAGTCGGCGGTGTACTCTCTCACCGATTTTGACCCTTTTTGCATATCTCGCAGGGCCGTGATGGCCTGGGTATCCTGGAGAGGGTCTTCATACTGAAGTAGTAGGGCTTGTAGGAAACCGACCACACTATCCAGTTTGGGGCCCTGGGTTTCGTACAGGCTCACGTACCAGTGTCTAGCGGCCCCTTTCAGTTTGGATCCGAGGTAGTCTACTCTGCTCGGGTCGTCAGGGAAAGTGTTCCCCCAGTAGTGCATGTAGCTGTTTGCTTGTATGGCAAAGTATTCTACCTCCTCAGGGTTGCCGTCAAAGTTGGCATCCATTTCCTGACTCCGTCCGAAGTCTCATGGTCCTGGGAGCCCAGGCCCGGGCACCGGTCCTCCGGGTGGGGCCGGGACCACTGGAGGAGCCGGCGCTGCTGGCAGGCCTGCCGGGGCCGTTGGGGCAGGTGGAGCGGGCACGGGCGGCAGAGGCGCTGGCTGCAGAGGTGCCGGTGTGGGGGGAGCTGGTGGACTTCTCCCGAAATCTCGTAGCCGCACTCAGTCGATCTGCCGCTGTACTTCCCAGGCTATGAACCTGGCGTTCGCCTGGATCTCGTCCCGCAGTTCTTGGGCCATGGTCGCCATTTCCCCCCTCACTTTCTTTAGAATATCTTTCTCCTTGGGAGGGCTCCCATTCTCCTCCTCCGACTTCAATCCGCGGCCCCGGTCATCGTCTGACGTTGGTTCTCCTCTCTCATTGTCCTCCCGATCCGGGCAGTCATTTCCTTTTTCCCCAGGGTTGCCGCTCTTTCCCCCCTGGCTCGGCCTCGTTAAGAGGGTCTCGTGGCGTGCCGGAGTCTCATCCATCAGGGTGGTGGAGGTTCGTGGCTCCCACTTCCGCGGGGTGATGAATAACTCCTGGATGTGTAGTGGGGATCCACGGCCCCCTACTCTCCATGCCCCGACGATGTGCCAGGGGAGAGTTTTCACTCCAGTTAATCCAAAGGGTTCAGTGGGTTCTCTGTTATCCGGAACTTTTCAGCCATCTGCTTAAAAGTGGCCGGTTCAGATAAACTCCAAATATGGGATCAGTTCCAAAATGTCAAGTGTGTGGATCTCAAAGTAATCAGTCCTTGATTTGAAACAAAGTATGATTTATTTGATAATCCAGGTTTGAGCTGAGGATTGGAACTGATACATAGTAACAGTGAAAGGCATACTTAAAGGTGACACATCAAAGCATTTTCTAAACAAAGCTACATTCTCTAAACAATGCTACATTCACGTGTGAAGAATCACACGGCAATCTCTTATCTCTCTTGTGGTTTCCTTCCTTGAGGTCAGGCCTGAGAACCATCCCTGACAACCATCCCTGGAGGCACTTTATCTTCAAAGAGCAAATTCTTGCATTTGTTAGTAAAAGCGAGAGGTGCAAACTACCCCCTAAATATTGTAAGTGCTCTGCGACATCAAATGAAGGGCAGGGTATAAATCCTATTCTTCTTCTTCTTCATCATCATCATCATCATCATCATCATCTTTTCTTTTTGTCTTCTCTTCTCCTTTTTGTGGAATTGCACTAACTATATTTTCTTTGCCTCTCATGCACTGCTGGATCTGACCCACTCTCCATAAGGATAAAATGCTCTTGCTTACCCTGGGATACTTCCCTGCCATTGGTTGTTTATAACTAACCTCTCTTTTGACAATGTAAAATATTGCACAAGAATGTTTTATTGCAAAGAAATATGACAAAGCTAATTTCCCCCTTCTTCTTCAGCCCTTTCTCTGTCCATTTTTTTAAAAAAATTCAGACAGCTTGCAGGATTACCCAGTTAGACATATGTGAATTTTTTTGGCCACTTTAAAAAATCAGCTTCATGATTGGCTAGTCCTTGTGCCAATGGACGCTGTACACAAAGCCTCTGACTTGCAAACCAAAAAGAATGGGTTCCTCAAGCTCAATTCTTCACAGTCAGTTGTATTAAAATGGGGTGAAAGTAGATCAGCCACAGGTTTACTTAAGCCATGTACATTTGGATGTACTCTAAAACAGATAAGCAAAGCCCACATGTGTTTTAATGTCCCTAGGCTGGGGTGGGTGGAGGGAACAGAAACAAAAACACTCACAAAAATTAAGAAAATTAATTGATGCACCATTAGTCACAAGATCTGGCCATCACTGCAATAAATACAGTCCACAGGTGCCTGAATCTTCCTGAGCCTTTTAAAAAACATTTTTAAACAAAAAAAAAATTAATGAAACAGAGATAAAATAGCCCAAGCAAATTATTGTTTTAAAAGGCAGTATAACTCACTCTTAAGAGCTTAATAGAGCACAGACATACATAGCATCCTTGAATGCTGTATTTACTGAATGAGGAAAATGGCTCCTCATTTGCACTGAGAATGTTGTATGCATCAATCTTCGGGTGCTGTGGGAGGAGGATTCATTTGGTACCCTCCATATAGAGAAGGGTTGGGAAAGAAGGGATAAGAAAATAAGAAGGACCCTGCTGGATCAAAGCAGCTATCCATCTTATCCACCATCCTGTTACACACTGCGGCTACCTAACAAGGCACAGAGGTTAAGACTTTCCCCATTGTTACCTCCCAGCACTAATATTCAGAGATTTACTGCTTCTGGATATTGAAGGTCATGCTTCCTTTGGAAAGTCCATCTCTAAATGTGAAAGTCCTTAACAAAACTGATAAAACCAATCAAAGCAGGAACTCCAACTGATACTAATAAATTTTCTCCCATTCTTTCAAACTACTTAGCATGACAAGTTCTAGAAATATGGACACTGTTCTCTTATTACAGTCACAGTAAGTGCTAGGAAATTCTATTTCAAGCTTAAACAGAAAGAATGAGAACATCTTCCTAACTGTAATGAATGGGTTTTATTAAGCTTTGCTGTCTTGTTAATAATACATGCAGGCAGAGCCATGCAAGAAGCATGCTTTGGAACCAGGTCATTTGAATACTAATCTGCATATCTGTTTAGAGACTTTTGATCCCCAAGATATGGCATTAAGGTATGCCAGAAGAATAGCTCTTTCAAGCCTCAGACTGAGAACACTCTAGTACTGAGAACGGAAGCAAACAAAGCATCCTTGGGTGTCCTGCCAGGTTGAAAGACAGTGTGCAAATGTTTTCAGTAAAATATGTAAGTAAATTCCTTAGGCTATTGTCTGCACCTTACTAAAATAAACAACATGTGGTTTGTTTATTTATCTACAGTCCATCTACTGTATTCTGCTCTTTTATCCATTATCTTGTGTGACTCAGCCCTAAAGCAATTGCCCTGCAGCAACAGATTGCAGATTTGTAAATCCTAACCTAATCCCAGTTCAGAGTATGTGCTATCATGCTGATGCAGTCATAATGCAAGAACTACCTTTACTGGAAATGTATTTAGCCACAGTTATGTTTAAGTGATGTAAGCTCAGCAAGGATCTCCTGAGCATCAGTAAGAATCATTCATGATTCAGGAACAGGGATACACAGTGCCCCAGTGGCAAGGTGGATTACAGCACTTAGACCATTCCTGAAGCAGTGAAATTCTGCACATTGATGTTTTTAAATCTGCACATTATGTGAAATTTTCCACAGTAGATTTTTTTTCTCACCAGGCTAAGACTTGAAGTTTTCTCCTTCTTACTGTTTCCACAAGTTTTGTTTTTTTAAATCTTGGGTACGAACTCACAGTTTTTAGTCAGGAAATCCTAGAGGCCAGAAAGTTATTTACCTGCCATATATACATTCCAAGTTTCACTCATGTGTGCTTGCCCCACTTACCTCATTCACTCTTCTCCAGATGCATTCTCATTTATTTATTTTTTTATTGCATTGTTCAACTGTCAATATGAGAGGTCTGACATGAGACCTTCCCTGGTCAACCCAGGGCTGTGGGAAAGAAGTGGAACTTAATGTTTCTTTGTAAAAACCATTCAATTCTGAAATGGCTTTTCAGAACACAAATTACTATTTTAGAAGCACTGGTGTTTGCACTTCGTAAGTTGTACTGGGATCCATTTTTTGCCATTTCATGGTCATGGAGGGGGTCTGTGGTTGAGGCGCAGTGATGGTTGTTAATCTCTTGCATTTCGCACACAGTTGGACTAAGATGACCTACTCTCTGAATCATGGATGCTATGATTCTAGGCCTTGAGTGTGTTAGTTTCAATGTACACTTGTGACACCCATGTTTATGCTATGGGGAGACAAAAAAAGAAGGGGGAAGCAAACAAAAATAAAAGAGTGAGGCACTCACACTGATGGAGGGATGCATTTAAAATTTAAATGGATAACCTTGAGGCAGTAACATACATGGCCAATCAAAAAGGTGCTTCTGCATAGCAATTGCATTACAATGCTACCATGCATGCTTGAGCAAAAAAAGAGAAGGGGGAATGGTTGTGTCAGTGGGCACTGCATGCTGGGAAACAAACATTCAGAGTTACTATGGAAATCACGTGATGGGTCAAAGCCTCACTCTAAACATGAGAAATGCTGTGGAAAAACCTACTTCAGAACTACTGCTGCAGACTCATGGCATTGAGTGGGAGTCCAAAGTGATGCCAATGAGGGATAAATGGATATTGTGGATGGTCATAAGAACATAAGAGAAGCCATGTTGGATCAGACCAATGGCCCATCCAGTCCAACACTCTGTGTCACACAGTGGCCAAAAAATTATATATATATATATATATATATATATATATATATATATATATATATATATATATATATATATACACACACACACACACACACACACACATATATATATACACACTGTGGCTAATAGCCACTGATGGACCTCTGCTCCATATTTTTATCTAACCCTCTCTTGAAGCTATCTATGCTTGTAGCCGCCACCACCTCCTGTGGCAGTGAATTCCACATGTTAATCACTCTTTGGGTGAAGAAGTACTTCCTTTTATCTGTTTTAACCTGACTGCTCAGCAATTTCATCTAATGCCCACGAGTTCTTGTATTGTGAGAAATGGAGAAAAGTACTTCTTTCTCTACTTTCTCCATCCCATGCATTATCTTTATTTATTTATTTATTTAAGATTTATATCCCGCCCTTCCCACAAGAGGCTCTTGTGAACCTCTATCATGTCATCCCGCAGTCGATATTTCTCCAAGCTAAAGAGCCCCAAGCGTTTTAACCTTTCTTCATAGAGAAAGTGTTCCAACCCTTTAATCATTCTAGTTGCCCTTTTCTGGACTTTTCCCAATGCTATAACATCCTTTTTGAGGTGCGGTGACCAGAATTGCACACAGTACTCCAAATGAGACTGCACCATCGATTTATACAGGGGCATTATGATACTGGCTGATTTGTTTTCAATTCCCTTCCTAACAATTCCCAGCATGGCATTGGCCTTTTTTGTTGCAATTGCACACTGTCTTGACATTTTCAGTGAGTTATCTACCACGATCCCAAGATCTCTCTCTTGGTCAGTCTCTGCCAGTTCACACCTCATCAACTTGTATTTGTAGCTGGGATTCTTGGCCCCAATGTGCATTACTTTGCACTTGGCCACATTGAACCTCATCTGCCATGTTGACGTCCACTCACCCAGCCTCAACAGATCCCTTTGGAGTGCCTCACAATCCTCTCTGGTTCTCACCACCCTGAACAATTTAGTGTCATCTGCAAATTTGGCCACTTCACTGCTTACTCCCAACTCCAACTCCCAACTTCATTTATGAACAAGTTAAAGAGCATGGGACCCAGTACTGAGTCCTGCGGCACCCCACTGCTTACCGTCTTCCACTGCGAAGACTGCCCATTTATACTCACTCTCTGCTTCCTATTAATTAGCCAGTTTCTGATCCACAAGAGGACCTGTCCTTTTACTCCATCACTCTCGAGCTTACTAAGGAGCCTTTGATGAGGAACTTTATCAAAAGCTTTCTGGAAGTCAAGGTAAACAGCATCTATTGGGTCTCCTTTGTCCACATGTTTGTTCATAAAGAGATCAGTCCTGTCATTCTTGACAAGTAAAAATTAACAGGAGTCACAGCAATCAAAAACAGTCTGTGGGGTGCAATAGAACCTCGGTTTCAGAAGAGAAATAGGTCTAAAGCAGAGATTCCCAGCCCTGTTGAGGCTGAGGTCACTTTTGGAATGCTGAGGGGTAGTGAGTGTCAGCACAAATTGCCTGCCATCAGGTGGGGGTGTTGGTAGGATCAAAATCACGCATTCTGTTATGATTTCCAGAAGAATCAGGTTAGCCTTCTTTAGGCATTAAGTATATATCTTAACTATATATATGAATGACATCATTTGAGCAGTAGTAGATATGGTTTCTGGAATGGGTCCCGTATATAATCCACAAAATACCTCAAGATTCCATTGCCAGTGTCATATGGAATACCCATGCCATCCTCTCTAATGCATCAATCTACATCTAATGCATCAAGTGATATCCTGTTCTTATGGCTTGAGGAAAGGGGACTGACTCCATTGTGATTGTTGTTTATTAGAGTTTCCTCCTAAACCAAACCCATTTGTTTATATGCTGCTGTATCATTTGTTTCTCTCTTGTCTATCCATGATCAGACAGTTACTTTTCATTGCTTTTTAAAGATAAATCAGGAAAGATTTCTAACCATTTCCACCAGTCTTGCACTTCCCTGTGCCTAGAATATAGCTCTCAAAGCACCGTCAGAGATGGTTCAAATCTTCAAGCTTCAAGGAAGTGCTGGTCAGTCATCCCACATCTAATACAACATCTGAACTGGGTGCCTAGCTTGTATCCATGGATATATCCATGTAAGATATCTAGATTCTTTCTCTGGATGTTACCTTAGCAGTCAGATTCCTGTCTCCAGATCATCCTTAACATGCTTAACAGTCCTTTGAGTCTGGTTCAAGATTCTGATTACTGTTTTGATTTCTGTGATTTGTTGTCACCAAGTATGATTTGGCAAAAGTGTACATTCAAATTGATTATTAATAGAAGCATATTTTGCAAATTGTAAAAGGAGTCATAGATGCCTGCAGATAATAAAATGTCCCACATAATATTACACATGAAAATAGGCTCATTTTAAAAACACATTGTCTATTTTTAGATCTGATCATGAAGTTGGTTATGATTCATTTCTGGTCTTTGAATGGGCTGGTATAAATGGCTAAAGTTTCTACATTTTATACATTGGTGTTTGCAAGCAGCACAAATGTTCAGATATATGCTTTTGGCCTTATTGGAAGTCAGTGTATTTCTCTGTGTTTGCATTGTATATCTTATATCATATAAGTAGAACTGGGATAATTTTGAAAATCACTACACAGATATGAACTATTATTATTGCTATAATTTCTTACCAAATTTCTTACCAGACACTCCACTAGGCAATGCATTGATGTATAACAACTGACAACCCCCATGAGAGCCATACAGAAGCACCATGGGGACCAATCCACCCCTTTAGCTGCGTCTATTTATCTTTATTGTGCCTACTGCAAGCTTTCCTTCCCAAATAGTGACAGCTGATGATTTTAAAAGAAAGACTCTTTCTTTTGTGAATGGAAATGTCACATGTGAAAGATCTGTGTACTTAAGGTATAAAATATAAGGGTCCCTATCAATCTATAGGGCTTTAAGTTATCCTTCTGCTCTCTTCTCTGGGACTAGCAAAAATGAAGGCAATTGTATGCTAGACTGAACAAACATAAGCTGAATGAATACAACCTTCTCATTATAAGCCAGGCTCTTTTCAAAATAAAAATGCAAAACCAACATTTTTTTTTAACAATATAGCTTGCCCACTGTCAGACTAACTGAGTCCCTTATATTGACAAGCCTGAAAATATCTGTTTCAAATAATGTTATTTTTCCACTGATGGGGGGCAGCTAGAATGTAAGTGATGGGCGGAGGCATTGGTAAAAACAGAAATGGATGAAGTACCTCCCACACGATTGGAGACTCTGATTCTAAAACAAACATTTGGGAGGAAGGTTTGTTCTGGGCAAAACAGAAATGTTATTTATTCCAAGAGAAAATATCGGAACCATGCAGGAAAGTTGTCTTCTGCCTTCAGTAACAGACTGAAAGCTACTGCAAATGTAAAATCACAGGCAGATCTTTTGTGTCACTCGTCACACCAAATGCAAGACAAAAGAGTAAATTCAAGACTAAAGATGGGATGTAATTAGATTACTTTAATGCGTGCCAGGTAGCATGAATGCTGTGGCCTGATCTAGAAATAAGGTTGCAATTTTATGGACACTTCTGGGAAACAAGCCTCCTAGAACTTGGAATGCATAGACATTGTTCCTAATCTCAAGTACAACAGAATGGCTCAAAAAGGATAGGAAATAGTGGTAATTCTGCTATTTTCTGGGTTCTTTTTAAAAAGGACAATAGCTCATGGGCTTTCGTGAACAATCTCTCTTTTGTGGATGTGAAATTAGGATTGTAAAGCACTTTGAACATGAAAAGTTCTGAATATTAGAGCTGACAGGCTGCTTAAATTTTGCTGAAGATAATGGGATGGTGACATAAAAAGCTGTCATAGACCACTGAGCTAGTATGATGTACTCCTGCTACCAGCAAGTCTCAAGAATGGGGCAGAGCTTTTTCCAAGGCCTGCTAGAAATCCCTTTTTAACTGGAAGGACTGAACCTGAGATCTTCAGCATGCAAAGGATTTGATTTATGGCTGAACTATACCCTTGCCTTTAAAAAGGTCCTGTAAAATATAGGACTTCCCCTAGGTCACTGAAGACTTGTGCAGACAAGAAGGTCAAGATAAAGCATGCAAGACTGCACCTGTTAACTGTGGACTTCATAATGACTATAGCATGGACATTCAGATATGGGTAATCCAGGTTCAATTCCTCCACTCAGCATTGAGGATCATGAGTGACCTTTGCAAGTAATGTTTGTTGAAAGATGTTGTGGAGCTGAAATGTCTCTCTGAATTCCTTGGTGGGTGAGTTACAAGTTACAATAATCACAGGTTTTTGGAGACATGGTATTTGAAAACTTGGCCAGAACCTGGAACATGATCATGAATATATCTATGAGCATGAAGAATGAACAGATTTCAGTAAGCTAATCTTGCATGCTTGTGTTGTTGTTGCTAGAACTGCAGAGCTTTGTGCCTAGTCAACATCATAGCCTTGTTCTACATTCAGGGACATCTGGCAAAAATAAGTCATTAGAAAGTAGTAAAAATAGTATCACATGCTTATGAGCAAGGATATAGCCAACAGTAACACCAACATAAACAATATATCATTGCAACCACAAAGCATAACATTTCACAATATTTTATAGCCAACCTGAGGGCAGGTTCACAAATTCTATTATTCAGGTAGAAATCCCTTTAGCTCCTACAAAGTAACTAACAGTGCAATTTTAATCAAAACTATACTATTCTAAGTCCTTTGAAGTCAAGGGATTTAGAAGGCTGAAACTCTGCAAAAGATCGCACTGCTAGAATTAGAGCTCTATATTCAAAATACCTAAGGATGCAAGGTATTATTTACTTCTAAAGCATTCTTCAATGGCCAGTGAAATAGGCTGTGAACATGATTTTTTCTGATCAGCAACCAAGACTAAGAGAATTATTCACCCATGCCTGTTTAACAAGTCAGTGACTGGGAGAGAACATGAACCCTTATCTTTAAGGTCTGACTCCCAATACTAATGGTCTACCCTCATTCTCTGACATAGTTTATATGGTTATTCCGTTCTTACTCATAATTCATCTTAACACTGAAATGCTTCAAAAAGATTTGGGAATAGCTGAAATTGTACTCTGGCCCTTGAGTTCAGCTCACAAGACAGGACAATAGTAGACTCACCACCATTATCCATATGTTTGTCATTATTAGGTTTCTAATGATGTTACTGCCTTGTCTTGAAATCTCCCCAAACATATCTTGATATGTCTCACATATTTCCATCATTTACCATTCCATATATCATATGACAGTTTTAAACACTAAAACACTTTTCCTATGCAGCAAAAGCATATATGCATGAAGATGGAAAGATCAATAGGTATTATAAAATATTCAGATGCAATTACTATGATTTGATTTTTTTTCTGCCTTAAGTCCAAGGTTTGGTTGTATGCAAATGAAGCTGGTCAGACCACCCAGACAGATGGTGATTTCTCCCTGTCTTTGCTATCACTGACTTTAATAAAAACAAAGGCTGGCTGTTGCTTTGAGAATGCCACAAGCCACCTGAGCCCCCTTTTTCTCCTTCTGTCTTTTTTCTGCTGTGAAGTCTTGCTGTACCCAGAAACCTTACAAGCATAGCTATAAATCACATTATTACGCACTGTGCCTCTGAATCTAGGGAAGAATAGCAGAGTGAATTCAACAATGTGTTTTACCTGCTGGACTGTCTGCAGAATTCTGGGTTTGGCATTTTCAGTGTCCAGGTCCTGCTCCTTGTCTGAGGGTCCTTTTCCAGGTCGCTTACATTTGCACAAGCAGGTCAGTCCACATAAAGCAAGGATGCTGGTAGCAGTCCCCAGGGTAGCTCCCAGAGCAATCACTGGGACAGACAAAACCATTGTCTCCGACTAGGACCCACAACTTTATTCAAGCAGCACGATTCTCATTCATGTCTTTGCAGATTTCAGCCTCTTTGGAAGAGTGCAATAGATTCTCTCTGGCAGTTCCTAGAAAAAAGTGATTCACGAGAGACTAATGACTTACTCTTCTTTTGTAAGGCAATCATATAACCTCCCCATTCTTCCTGGTGGTATTTGTAGCTTAATACTCCAGGAAAAACAAGCAGGAATAGAAGAAGTAGCCGTTCTAATGCCTGCAGTCCCTTTAAGACTGCAAGCAGGCAGCTTTCATTGAAGCTCATTTCCTGACTCCATCAGGAAAAGTCTGATGTGCGATAGAGGAGTCAGACGTCAGCAAGAAGGGGGTGGATCATGCTAGCCAACTCACAGAAAGTGCATCCAAACCTGTTAAGCAACCCTGTTGTTGCTTCAGATGCAAAATGTGTTTTAATGCTACCAAGTTGGGGTGGCTTTTTTCAACTTCAAAAATTCATGCTAAAAATGATAGTAATTTGCCTTGCTGACAGCTAGGTTCAGATGCCCTCCTTTCATCTAGAGATAAGGATATAACAGGTGATTTCTCATGCCTTTCTAAGAAAAATTAGTCCAGCCAAATCTGGCTAAAGTCAACATAACTCCACTGTGGGGACCAGAGCACATAAACATATTGTTCTTCCTTTGGTGCAGGAAGGATCTGTCTGTATTCCATAGGATGTAACTGGCTGCAGGCATAATGCCCAGTTCTATGCCACAGTTACTGGAGCTAACAAAGAAGCTTTATCAAAGATTTCAGGTTTTCATGGCTGGTAACATCATTAGGGTTTGTAGAATCTTTCGGGATCAAGTGCCGTGTTCTACTGGAGAAAGTTTTCCTTCCAGACGTTTCGTTCTCAGCTGCGGAGAACATCCTCAGTGGCGTTGCAGCCGGAGCAGGCGCTCTGACCTTCTTGGCTGCTGTGCATTGAGTGGGGCCAGGGCTGCTGGAGAGCTGCTATTTGTAGGCTGGAGGGGGTGTGATGAAAGGGCAATTGGTTTGTGGATGTGCCCATTGTTTGGTGGGGCTTCCTGGAAGGGTAGTGATAAGGAAACTGGCTGTTGAAACTGGCTGGGTGTACATATGACATCCATATGAAAAGTGAAATGCCTTTTTCTTATAGAAGAATATTTGAGTCCAATAGCACCATTAAGACCAACATAGTTAAATTCTGAAGAACTGTGCTTGCACATGAAAACTTATACTCAGAATTTAACCTTGTTGGTCTTAAAAGGTGCTACTGGACTCAGACTTTGTTCTGTCGCTTCAGAACAACATGGCTATCCAACTGAATCAGTCTTCATGGAAGGTGTTTTCCTTATGTAGAAGAAGACAACAAGAAGAGATTGGATTTATATTTCACCTTTGCTAAGAGTCTCAGAGCAGTTTACAATCTCCTTTCCTTTCTCCTCCCCACAATAGACACCCTGTGAGGTAGGTGGGAAAGAGAGAGCTCTTTCAAGAACTGTGACTAAGGTCATGCTGCAGATGCATGTGAAGGGTTGGGGAATCAAACCCAGTTCTCTAAGATCTCACTTAACCACTACACCAAACTGGCTCTCAGGGGCCACCAAGATGGCTATCCTCCTCTCCTAGACAAACTCAATATAGCCTAGTACAGCACCCATCACATAATTCTAGTGGAATTAATTTATTGAGGTCACCTGTTTAGTAGAGGAAATTTTGTCTGATGCAAAATTCCCTAGTTCAGGGTATAGTGAGAAGCTACATGATGCAGCAGCCTTCAAGAACCTGAATCTGGTAAGGCGGGGTGTGCAAAAAAAATAATAATTCAGAAATAATCAGATTCGGAAATATACAGGGCCAAAATATTCTGAATACTGTATGTTTCCAAATACTGGTACTCGGAATAGCCGTATATATGGTAGATGTACAGCTATTTCCAAATATACGGCCCTGTCAAGCATCAATATTTCTCAAAAATCAAGCTTTTGTTCTTTAATCAAAAGTTGCTTTATTGTTAAACTCCATAGCTTGCCCAAGGACAGACTCCTTGGAAGTAATGACATACATAGCATTGCATAGTAACTTATAGGCATGCTTCAAATGGAATGGTTACAGATAACTTCAAAAGAATAACATAAAGTTGCAAATTGAGTTGAGGGTTCAAAGGCTACTCACTATATCTCTTTATGACTAAAGAATGTCAGCTAATAAAAACATCTCCCTTTCTCACACATTCTTTGGGAATCAATAAGACCTGGCTGTGTGAATCTGGGGGAGAGGCACTCTACACTGTTAGCACAAGGTTACTCTAAACATCCTGGGTCCAGATGGATTTGTTATGCATCCTTTGGTTAGAAGGAGAAAACGGGGGGGGGGGGGGGAGAGCGTGAAGAGTGTTCTGCTTTGTATCTGGCTTGTCTGCTGAACACCATTAGAAGTAGCATATAGAAATGACATGCTTGACAGGCCCTATTATACCCTAAGGGCCATTGAAATCAATGGCAAAATAGGGTATATTGGAAGCCACCTGGAGGGGAGGGGGTTTGAGAGAGAGCCCCCAAATTTGCAGGGTTTCTGCAGGGGACTCTACCCTACACACCCCTCAAGTTCCAAAAAGATTGGGCCAGGGGGTCCTATTCCAGGGGCACCCAAATAGGGTGCCCCTATCCCACCGTTATACCCTATGGGCCATTGAAATCAATGGCAACATAGGGCATAATTAGAGGCTACTGGGGGGCAGGGGATTTGAGGGAGAGCCCCCCAAACTGCAGGGAACCCACAGGGGACTCTCCCCTACAAAACCCCCAAATCCCAAGAAGATTGGGCCAGGGGGTCCCTGTCTTTGGGCTCCCCAAAAGGCCCATTGCCACCAATGCTGGGGAAAGCCCAATTAGCCACTTCCTTCACTATAATTGCTGTGGGGAAAGTGGCTTTGGCCAGAGAGGGGTTTGAGGGAGAGGCCCCAAAACTGCGTTATTTGGGGCAGGGCAGCTTCAGGGGACTCCCCCGCATGCAACCCCCCTGGCCCTCCTGCACCCATCTGTGGGCACTCCAAAAGGAACACTGTTCCCAATGGTGAGAAAAAACCAATTAGAGCCACTTCCCCCACTGTAATGGTCATGGGAAAAGTGGCTCTGGGGAGCAGGGGGTTTTGAGGAGAGCCCCCCAAACTGCTGTGCAGCGATGCTTGCTGCGTCAGACGAGAGCATTTCTGTGTGGTTCTTGAAGGGCCCAAGAACCTCCACAGTCTGAGAAATGACCACCCAATCCTCTTGGGTGAGATGGTTCTCATCCTGAAAGACCCTCGTCTCAGAGACAAAGGCATCCAGGGCTGCTCTCTGCTCCACCATGTGCTCCAGCATGGCATGGAGTTCCAGTGTGTGCTGACGTCACCAATCAGGCAGTGCCTGGCACACCTGTCAGTGTCTGTTTCTCACGCAGCAGATACGAGTCCGTATTGCTGTGTGAGAAGTGACCCGTGATGTGCTGACACTTCTAGAGCAGAAGTCGATACTCATGGGTCACGGCTAGATACCAACGATCCTGGCTTTTTGTCTGGCCCAATGCATCCTTAACCATGAGGTGGAGAAGGTGGGCCATGCAAGGAAGGCGTTTCAGGCCCTGACGCTGGAGAGCCGCCTTGAAGTTGGAGCCACCGTCAGTCACCACAAAGCCCGGGGCAATGTCCCCGCTGCCTACTCATCCCTCTAACTGCCGTGAGAGAATAACTCTGAGAGTGCTTCGGCGTGCAGCAAGGTCCAGTGATAGCTGGCCTGGCGGTCCTGACCCTGCCTGCCGCTAGTGCCACCCCCACCCTGCAGCTCACTGGGTTGCCACCAATGCGCAGTCAGGGAGAGATATCCCTCGAATGCATGTTGGGAGCTCCAGATATCTGAGCTGAAATGAACAGTCCCCCCGGCAGCACGGGACAAATGCTCCTTCAGCACAGATCTGGTCGCCTTGAAAACAGCTGGCACAATAGTCCTGCTAATGGTGGTTCTCGCAGGAACTTTGTACCAGGGTGCCAGGTACTCAAGCAACCCTAGCACCCCAGGATTCTCAACCACTGAAAATGGAAGCCCCTGGGTGACCGACCTGGCAAGGTTCCAGGCGATCACCCTCCTGCCGTACCTGATTCCCCCTCTTGGCACACAGGTGCCACCCCCACCAAACATCTCAGGCAGAGATGGCTGGCTTTCCTGCCTTGTCACGGAACTCTCCTGGAGAGCTCTGGAGGTAGTCATGATGGGATGGACCTCCTGGCTGGGTGGTGTTGGCCGCTTGGGCAGCCCAGCACCAGCCTGCTTCTCCCCCTTAAGAAACTTCCTGGTGGTGCTTCCGCAGGTGGTTCTGCATCCCCCCCTGGAGTCAGTTCGGCAGGGTCCTGCCCATGACTGATCCAGGCCCTGCACAGCTGGCACTGCGCATAGTGTTGATCCTCCATAAGTCAGAAATGCTTCCAGACTTCGGAGGTGTACGGATGCCCAAGCTGACCGGCAGCTTGGGTGTCCGGAGTCACCTTCTGTGAGGTGCTTAGGTCAGACACATCGTGTCTTGGCATGGCATGAGGGGCTGCCCGCCAGGGGGAAGTGGGCGGGGATGGAGGCACCTCGTGTGTCTCCATTTCTTCCCCCTCCACTCCATGCGGCCTCCCCTCCTGGCCATCCCCTGAAGGACTGCTGGTCCCTGAAGGAACTGAAGAAGGGGGCTGGTCCTCCTCAACCAGCTTCTCCTCCAGCTCCTGCACGACACTCTGCACCCTCCTTGGGGTGATCGTTTTGGACAGAATACTGTCCCCAAAGCTCATCTCCAAGGAGGGCTGCTCTCGCTGCCCCTCCTCCGGTTGCTGAGACCAAGCAACATCATTTGGAGGAGAGACTGCCCAAGCAGCAGACCTCTGCTCAGTGCCAGCACCTAATGGCACCTCTGCTGCGGGTGCCCCAGCAGCAGCCTCGATGAAGGGCCCAAGGCGGGCCTTCTCCTTCATCACACCCCGGCCAGAGGTCGGAGTGCTGGAAGGTGGCTGTGGAGTGGCCCTATGCACAGGTGTGTGTGGGGGAAACTGGGTCCTTCCCCTCCCCTCCACCCCTCTAGTCTTCTCCTTGGCCTTGCCCCCAGGACCCCTCTTCTGTTGCCTGTCACTTATGTCACCCTTGGCCAGTCTCACACAACCTGAACTGAGATTGGGTTTTTTTACAAACCTAACTCTCTACACTGTACCCTGAACCAACAGGTGCCCTGACTTCTTTTTAAAAACCCTCCCACCAAAACTTGTTTGTTTGGTTTTTTGGTCCCTAACCTGTCCTTCTTTGGGTTGGGGTAGTAGTAGTCTGGTAAAGTTTAGGAGACTAGGTGATCCTGCCTCTACCTGGCTACAGTTTTTAAAAGGCTACCTTGAGATGAAGGCAATCCTTGTTATATCCTCCTAGTTAAACCTCTCCTAACTAGATCCTGGGACAAACCAGATTTCCTTGCAAACTAGAAATCAGGTGTCCCCTATAACTAGAGAGAAGCTGTGGTTTACCCTATGGAAATCTAAGGATGCACCGGCTTTCAGTGGCTGAAAGCAAGATGAACTGCAACCCTAGTCTTTTTAAAAGGGAGCCTGATGTGGCCTAGTAGTCATGCTGCCTTTTATGAGAAACCTAAAATCTTTTTAAATTGGCCCTATCTGGGCTAGTTGAATTTTGGAAGAAGATAAAGCCCTTAATTGGATTATTATTTTTTTTAAAATTCCAAAAAACACAATCCCTAAAAACACCCTTATTAGTGGGGCAGCTATTTAGTAGCCCTAGCCAAAACGAAAGCACCCACAGACTCCAAAAATAACTCTATAAAACATGAAGGTGACCCACCCCACACAGCCCAACCTCCACACCAACCAGAGGTAATTAAAAAAAAAATGTGACAGAAAGAAATTTAACTTTTAACACACACACCCCAAGCCAGAACCAGGAAAAGGGACAACAGGACACAATGCAAAACCAACAGCAACAGATTCAAACAGATCACTGAGAAAAGACCAAGAAACTCAACTGTTAAAAAGTGACCTTTTTAACATCAAAAACCTCAGGCCAAATCAGTCAACAACACCCCCCACCCCAAAACCAGAACCAGGAAAAAGAACAGGACACAATGCAAAACCAATAGCAACAGATCCAAATCACTGAGAAAAGGCCAAGAGGCAAAACTGTTAAAAAAGTGACCTTTTTAACAATGAAAATTAGGCCAAACAGCGCCCCCCCCCCAAGAACCAGAACTAGAAGAGAAAAGGAACAACAGCAGCACAACACAGCAGCAACAATTCAAACACAGAATCCTTTTAAAACAGTAAAAACCTTGACTTTTAACAATACAGGAACTTTACCAACCCCTCCCCCCAAAAAACCCTTCATCCTAACCCCAAGAAATCCAAGCCACCCAAATCAGGAAAAGTAAAAGGACACTGCACTTTTAAAAGTCCTCTCACTAAAGTAAGATATAGGCAAATTGGCAAAAAAACCCACCCCAGACCCCCACCCCCAGCAGAACCCCCTAACCCCAAATAAGCTATCCAGTACCCACCCACCCAAATCTGGATGTAAAGAGACTCTGAGTCTTAAAAAGACCTTTTACTAACTAAAATAAAAATAAGAACCCCAAGACCTTAGATGTCTTCTCTTCTCCAGGCAGGTCAGGCAAGGCTGAGAGAGAGCAGCAGCAGCTGAGGCCAAGGGCCAGCACAGCACAATCTCTCTCTCACACACCAACACCAACACAGCAGCAATGGAATGGAGTCCAGCCAGGCAGACTCCTTAAAAAGGTTTGCTGGCCCTACACAGAGCAGTTTCAAAAAATACCACTGCTCTGTGATTGGCCAGAGAACACTGTTTACTTGGATACCCAAGTAAACAAAAGAACAACAATGTTGCTGATGGCTGGGGGATTAGCCCAGCCACTAGCTACACAACAGCCCTGTAAAGCATGCATTTGCAATGCATTTTGCAAACACATGCTTTGGATTGGCTGCTGGGGCTCCTCTCCCCCTCCCCTCCCTCCCTGATCCCAGGGAGGCTATGGGAGAGGCGGGAAAAGGCTTCCAAAGGTGGGAAAAGAGACAAGCAGCTCCCCTGAGGCTGCAGAAGCTCCTTTTCTGCCTTTTCTATGGACTTCCATATGCTTCCGAATATTGATTCGGAAGTATACGGAGAGCCATATACGGCTCCCGTATTATGGCTGCAGATTGGATTCGGAAGTATACGGCTCCGTATACTTCCGAATCAGGGATAATTCAGAGGTTTCTTCAGTTCAGCTGAATTGAATACACACCCCCTACTGGTAAGAGCCTAGATTGGTGACTTCCTGGGAGCCCCATGGAAGCTGTCTTGAGCACCTAGCTGGCAGAAAAGCAGAAAACAAACATTATAAAAATGAAGTTTCCACAAACAAAAGAGGAGATGGGAAACATTTGTATTCTGCAGGTGGGAGCTCACATGATGGAATGTTATCAGGGACAACGACACCACAAGATGAGCCTTATCCAGCAGCCGGAGTGCCCAGACCCACGGCTCCTCCAGTGGCATTAGCAGCAGACCTGCCTTCTAAAATAGACAATCTGGTCAATATGTCGGCCTGCAAAGCCAATTTGGAAACCTGCCTTTTTTTTGAAACCTGCAAAGGTGGAAACCCGGACGCCTGCTCAAGAGCCCGCAGCCTCTGAAGGATAGCTCCTCCTCCCCCTCCTCATCCGGAGATGAAGGGGGCGGAGGACGCTTCTGCAGAGGCTTAGGAGCCTTACGTGCAGGCTGCTTACCCTTGACTTTCCTGCGCCTTTCCGCTCAGACATTCTCCCACTATTGAGGAATGACAAACCAACCGTCGATAACTAAAGCAGCACCTAACAATAAAATATTAAAAGTGTAATTATGTTTTATTGGTTTTATTGGTTTTTAACTTGTGAAAATGAATGTTGTGAGCTGCCCAGAGTCTGCTTGTGGAGAGGGCAGGATAGAAATTTAATGTAATAAATAATAAATAAATAAGTAAAGAAAACTGGGATAAAGTTTCAGTTGCCCTAGACTGTACATAATTTGTCTGAGCAGAGTATGCCTTGAAATCTACCTGCTAAAACAACAGAGAGGAAAGTATTTAGCCTGGCCAAAAGAAAACCCTTCTGAAACTTTTGGGACAGTCAGTTGATGAAAATAAAATGAAAGGGTAGAAGGGGGCACAATATCCATCCTTGGACCAAGGGAGGCCAGATTATGTGCTACAGGGCCTTCTCTGTGGCAGCGCCTATTTTATGGAATGCACTCCCAGAGGCCACAAGAGCCCCGCAGGATCTCACCCAATTCCACAGGACCTGTAAAACCGACCTTTTTCAGCAGGCCTACAGTAACTAATGTGAGAGGAGCTGCCACTGTTATGTCGCTGAATACTACCATCCATCTATAAGACACTTAATAGAGCAATTACAGAGAATTAATAACTGAAATGAAGCTGGACTGCCTATGTAGGAAATTTTACAGCACCATTTTTTAGTTTAAATTATAAATTGTTTATATGTATCAAAGATTTCAGGTTTTCATGGCTGGTAACATCATTAGGGTTTGTAGAACCTTTCGGGCTCAAGTGCCGTGTTCTACTGGAGAAAGTTTTCCTTCCAGACGTTTCGTTCTCAGCTGCGGAGAACATCCTCAGTGGCATTGCAGCCGGAGCAGGCGCTCTGACCTTCTTGGCTACTGTGCATTGAGTGAGGCCAGGGCTGCTGGAGAGCTGCTATTTATAAAAAGTCACAGAACAATCAGCACAGTCAACAACCATCTTCCTTATCTTCACACCCCTTCCAACCCTCCCAGCAATTAACACAGAACACAGAACAATGGTCACATTCAACAGCCAGTTTCCTTATCACTACCCTTCCAGGAAGCCCCACCAAACAATGGGCACATCCACAAACCAATTGCCCTTTCATCACACCCCCTCCAGGGTTTAGGGACTATAATCAACTAATTTACCTTTAATTTATTGGCAGTCCTAGTTAAGATTCTAAACCAGGGGTGTCAAACATGAGGCCCAAGGGATGCATCAGGCCCCCAGAGGACTCCTATCAGGCCTGCGAGCAACTCACTGTCATTTGTTCCCTCTCGCCCCACCCCCTTTTGCATCATTTATTTATTTATTTATTTACTTTGTATTTATATCCCATCCTTTCTGTGAACAGACTCAGAGCTTGCTTTGATAGGCTTGCTCAATTACAGGAGCTACAGAGCAAAGCCTCTATTTCCTTCATTGGCTACCTAGCTCATGAAGCAACTTATGTACAAAAGCTCACAATGGCCAGCCATTTCACGTTTCCCCCTGGATCTTAGGTTCAAATAATTGACCATGAGATTTCTGCAATGAATGTCAATAAATCAAAAGTAGGTTTGCAACTTACTGATACACACCTGAACAGTATACTCAAGATTGCTGCAGCACAGACATTATCTCTGGGTTTTGATGCAATAATTCAGAGCAAGAGGTGTCAGTTATCAGAAACTGTTAAATAAACAAAATATTGCAAGAGTGTTAATCCTTTAAGCATGTTTTATTTTAAGGTTTTTTTTCCTAAAATCTTTAACTGTGCTTGTCTGTGTCCTTTGTAAAGTTTATATTTCTGCCACCTGCCATTACATTTTATGACACACATGGCCTGGCCCAACAAGGTCTCATTTATGTCAGATCCAGCCCTCATAACAAATGAGTTTGACACCCCTGTTCTAAACTGTTGTTTTTTCATGTGTTTTATAACTATTTTATTTATGTCACCTTGAGTGCTGCAAGGTAGAAAGGCAGCTAATAAATGTTTTAAATGATAACAACAACAACAATAGGGCTTTGAACAAGTGAGTACAGTTTGCACAAGAGTGCCTGTTTGGTTCCTGATCTGAGTATCCATAACAGAACTGTTGTCTTTTTAAAAAACACAGTTTCTCCTTCATTTTGGACTCAGATTATAAAGCAAGCTACGTAAGGTGTGCCTTTTGTTTTCTTCTCTGATGAATGTGTCAGCACAAGAGTGAATGTGTGTCTGAACATATAAATACTTTTCCAAAAGAATATCTCATTTGTAAAATACTGCCACTGAGAGGTGATGAACAGTACTTTTCTTTCCTTGAGTTTATAAAATACAGTGCATGTTCATGTTACCAATAAGTCATGTGAAAACAAGAGTCTGTCTACAGAAACAGAAAAATCAAGGGTATGTCTGACATATAGGTACTCCTCATCCTTCACCAACTCCACCAGGAACCTTCATTCTCAGCTTCATCATCCTTATAGCCAGTATTGCTAGACTTGGATGATTACATTATGAGCTTTCGATGTTCTTCTCACATGATTGATTATGCTTAAGCACCCACTACTTCAGGTCACATCCTGCTCACAAGCAAGGAGTCAATCACTCACCAAGCTATTCAGATGCATCTAAAAAATGCAGTTGTGTTCATTTGGGTGATTAGACTACTTTCTCTGTCTAGTTGTCACCTGTCACCCTACTCCCATCTGCCATCACCATCTCCAATTGTTAAATGGTGCATCATTAAAAGGGAAATAAACATGAGATGAGCTGAATCTTTTCAGGTAAATGTTTCTGTTTGTGATCCCTCCCTCCCTCTTCTTTCTTTCTTTCTTTCTTTCTTTCTTTCTTTCTTTCTTTCTTTCTTTCTTTCTTTCTTTCTTTCTTTCTTTCTTTCTTTCTTTCTTTCTTTCTTTCTTTCTTTCATCTATCTATCTATCTATCTATCTATCTATCTATCTATCTATCTATCTATCTATCTATCTATCTATCTATCTATCTATCTATTTTTGTATCCCACCCTCCCTGCAAGCAGGCTCTGGGTGGCTTCAGTCTTCCTTCCCCCAGCAGCTCCTTCTTGGGAAACTCTGTGCAGTACTGGGCACAGTGGGGAACCCACAAGGACTTGTGGGGTGCACTTCACTTTCTCCTGTATTCCCCTCTTAACACCATTGTCACTTTTTCTTCTTCCTGGCAGTACTCAACTATTCTTTTTCTGCTTTCTTTTTTTCTTTTCCACACACCAACCACTTAACCTTTTATTCACCTCACCATATTCAACAATATTTTTATTCATTTATAAACCACCTTTCTCTACAATGTGAACTCATAGTGGCATATACCATTCTCCTTTTCCTCATTTTTTCTCACAACAACCCTGTGAGGTAGGTTAGACTGAAAGTGTGTGACTGGTCCAAGGTCACCCATCAAGATTCCATGGCAGAGTGAGGATTTGAACCTGGATCTCCCAGATTCTAGTCTGAAACTCTAACCATCACACTACACTGGTTTTCATGAAGTGGCTGTTGTTCAACAATAACAAGCAGCTGGGACTTGGTGAGTCAATCAACCATTGCTGTACTTCACTCTGAGCCCCCAAAGGGGGAATGGACGGAATATAAATAAACTAATAATAATAATATGTTAGCAAGTAGCCTGCTGGGTGTTGGTGGGCCTGGCTCTGATGAGTACTGTTGTAGTTGCCTAGCAAAAGCCACTGAACAGCCACTGAAATGGCATTCACAGGGGTTTTTTGTTTGAGCAGGAACACACAGAAACACAGTTCCAGCTGGCTTTGTGTCAGGGGGTGTGGCCCAATATGCAAATGAGTTCCTGCTGGGCTTTTTCTGCCAAAAAAAGCCCTGGGTGTTCACATACATCATGAGTTCTCAACATCGTTCCCATAGCAATCATTGACACCTTTTTTTAGAAAGTGGGTAGGGCCAGATAGGGCTTCTGCCTAGCAATGTTTCTGATTGACTGTTCGCTATGCAGATTTTTAAAAATGTTGCTACAGCAGCACCTGCCACCACAGTACAAGGATCTTCGCTGTGTGACTGAAGGTAAGCTGTGTGACAAACTGGGCCTGGTGGCTCCTGGCTCTGCATATCCCTCTTGGGATTCTGACCTGAAGGGGCCATTCCACTCTACTTCCTCAGGATATTTCTGCCACCACTGTCCCGGTCTTGAGGTCTGGTTAAGTGGCACAGCCTCCTAACCTTTTTCTGGTGTCTCTAGGTACCCGCCTTGGGGCTTCCCAGGGACCTTTGGGACTCTCCTGGAGAGTTAGCAACTGGCCTTTTACCACTTTTCTCCTCCCTGCCCCACTTCTAGCATTTCCCAGTGGTTGGGGAAGCTATGTAGTACAGAAGGACTTCACTCTTTCAACAATCAAAGGATTTATTTAAATCTCACAACTAAATATAGCCATATCATAAGTGAATGGAAGAAAAAAAACAATGTAGACAAAAAACATTTAATCTCTCTCCCTACTCTAAACTCATGCCCTATCTAGGTGGTATTCAAGGCAGGTACCTTACTTTGTGGGGTAAGATGGTCAAACATATCCTCCCAAATGGCCACCATCTCTGGCCCAGGAACCAGGGTTGCCAAGTCCAATTTAAGAAATATCTGAAGACTTTGGGGGTGGAGCCAGGAGACATTAGGGGTGGAGCCAAGATCAAGCATAATTGAACTCCGAAGGGAGTTCTGGCCATCACATTTAAAGGGACGGCACACCTTTTCAATGCCTTCCTTCCATAGGAAATAATGAAGGATAGGGGCACCTTCTTTTGGGGCTCATAGAATTGGACCCTCTGGTCCGATCTTTTTGAAACTTGGGGGATATTTTGGGGAGAGGCACTAAATGCTGTACTGAAAATTTTGTGCCTCTATCTCAAAACACAGCCCCCCCAGAGCCCCAGATACCCACAAATCAATTCTCCATTATTTTCTATGAGAATAAATCTCCATAGGGAATAATACAGTTCCCAGCAGACATTTCCCTCCCCTCCCCTCCCCCCGCTTTCTGATGACCCTGAAGCGGGGGGATGGCCTCCAAACTGGGGGATCCCCTGCTCCCACCTGGGGATTGGCAACCCTACCAGGAACAGGGCTGTAACTGCCTCTGTCTGTGGCAAGCTGCAACCAACAACTTACTGGCTTCCTGCCCAAAAACTCAATAATATAAAGAGCAGTTTCCATACTATAGCATTCTGGGGCAGATCTCCTCTAACCTTGATAGATTTCCTATCCTCTCTAGGGAGTTGCCCTCAGATTACTGTTTGAAAACAGGAGGGGAGGGGGGAATGAGGAGGAGATTAGGACAAGCCCAATCTAAAGTTTGACAGTCTCCTCCCATCCAACCCACAGACAGTAGACTTTGTCCACTAGACCTTGAGAAAAGGTAATATAGTAAGTGAATACTATATTAGCAGAGAATACCCTGCAGGGGGAAGCAAAGACAAGTCAAATAGAAATGTAGCCTCCCCCTACCTCTCCCTGCTAAGTGTTATCCATCATCTGTCTCCAGACTGCTACTCTTAGGGCAATGTCTTTCTCAGACGTAGAACAGAACTGGCAGCTAGTAAGGTAGTTAGAACCCTATCTCTGTCAAGTATATTAGTTCCTGAATAAAGCTTTCTTTACTCTGTCATCAGTTGGTGTGGTAATTGCTGTGAAATTTTTACTGTAGAAATAAAATAACATATTGTATTTCCTGTAAGCCAGTTTTCCAGTATTTGATATTGTTACCACAATAAGATAGTGGTTTGTTATCCCATGTGAAGTTAGCTAATTAATGTCACATACAATGTGGAGATGAAGCTGGAATTATGGTGTAGTGAATTTGCAAAATGTGGGGTTGGTGGATTTGCTAGTGGAAATCCTTCATCTTGCTGCAGGAGCTCTATGATGATTATATAACTCATCAAGGCTGCTACTGCATCACCTTCAAAGAAGACTGAAAATGAGTCAGGGAATCTTAGAATTGTTTCCTTTGAAGAACTTTGCTAGATGACAAATTTGCAACTATTTTGAGGAATATCTTGGAATGTATACATTTCAGTCCACTCCCCCACCCCCCTCAAGATTGCTTAGGTTTCTTGACTTCTTCTGGGACATCAAGGATAGATTTTTGCTTTCCACTGAGACAAGCAGCTTGGCTCAGTTCTCAGTAATCTGAAGCTATTGAACTTTCAGCAAGATGACAGAGGCTAATGAACCTTTTTATTAGGCTCCAAAACTAGGGGTGTGCATTCAGTTTGGCCGAACCAAATTACCCCAAATAACAACTGATTGGGCTGTATTCAGCCCTGAATACAGCTGGATCAGATTCTCTAATGTTATTTGGGGGCCAAATAAAGCTGGCTGAATACCACCGAATCAGTATTCAGTGGCATTCTGTCACTTTTCCTACTGTAGTCACTGTGGGAAAAGTGACTCTGGGGGAGAGGGGGTTTGAAGGAGTGTCACCAAATTTGCAGGGCACCTGCATGTGCTGCTCCCCACCAGAACCTCCATGTTCCAGAAAGATTAGACCAGGAGTTCCTATCCTAGGGGCACCCAAAGAGTGTCATCATTCCCTATGGTGGGAAAAAGTACCTTAGGCAACAGTCAGGTTTTCCTAGAGAATCTGTGCAGTGGAATGTCAGCTGTGGTGAGGTTGCTTGCTTGCAAGGAGCATAATAGTGCTATGTGTCCAGCAGAAGAAGGTCAGTGCAAAAGGATTCCCCACAGGTGTGTGTTCTGTAGGACTGTGCAACTGTTTTGCATATAGAAAGTCCATGTCCCATCTCTGCTGCTTAGCACTAGTGCATTCAATGCACTGGTTCTGTGCTGCAGTCCCTTCAGAAAGCCCCCATCCCAATTTGTGAATCAGTGAGATTCTCTAATTTGAACTAAAGTCCTGTGTATTGCACTGCCACTGCCACAATGGCACTTGTTCTGCTGGGTACATCGTACTGTTATGCTCCTTGCAAGCTATCCTGCAAATCTGATGCCTCTCCCGCAAACCGCCTCCTTCCTAGTGTCCATTTTCCCACTGTAATTACAGTGGAGAAAGTGAATGATTGCTTCCCCTCCCCACACCATAGGCGGAAAGGACCCATTTTGGGTGCCCCCAGAACAGAGCACTGTGTTCCAATCAAGTTGGAACTTTGGGGTTCTGTGGGGAAGAGGCTCCTGCAGCTTCCCTGAAAATGTGGGGCCTCTCCCTCAAACCCCCTGCCCCCTCAACTTTCATTCATTGTACCCTATTTTGCCATTGACTTCAATGGCCCATAGGGAATGATGATGGGATAGGGACACCCTCTTTGAGTACCCCTAGAATTGGACCCCCAGATCCAATCTTTTTGAAACTTGAGGCTTCTGTGTGGGAGAAGCTTCTGCAGTTACCCTGCAAATTTGGGTCCTCTACCTCAAACTGCCTTCCCCAGGTGCAATTCATTTTGCCATTGACTTCAATGGCCCATAGGGTATAATGGTGCTGTATATTCAGGATTAGCCAAATATCTCCCGTATATTTGGGAATAGCTAAATCTGGTATTCAGGGATATTCAGCCCTCCCAAATATCTTGCCCCTGAATAACCACAAATCCAGATTTTACTGGGACTTTTTTTGCACACCCCTGTCCAAAACCTTAACTCCGTAGGGGCATTTGGAAGTACTGCTGCGAGATAAGATTCATCTCACTTCTTGTCAGAGGTTGTTCATAAGTGATCTGTATCAGCACTGGGCTGGCCAGATTGGACTCCATCGAGAAATATGAGTAACAGGCACTCATGTGCTGAGTGCCTATACCAATAAGGAGTGTCTTTAGATACTTTGTTGTTCTTTCTTTTCTCTCCCCCCACACCCTTTGCTTTTTAATTTTCTTTTCCTTCTGGACATTGGGTATTTTACCCCATTACTGCTATATATAAGGACATATATCTACTTAAAAGAACCGTGTGTAAAAATCTGCTTTACTTAAGTTTTTCACCAAGATTGTAATAAACCATTATTCAAGTTAGTTGGGCAATTTGTGTTGCATTTTGAACTAATGAGAAACATAATTGGTAGACCAACACGATTTCCAATTTATTTCCATTACATTAGTTACTAATGTATTTCTGTGATTGGTGTTTGTATCCTGGCCTTGAAGAAAGGAGCCCACTTTCTTTTTGGGATTTTGGGACTGTGGTTTGAGCTATGCTTTTTTTGGACTTTGGAATAAAGTTTTTTTCCTCTTAATTTTATATTGCCCCTGCTGCATTTATATATATTTTATTTTGGGAGTAATATTTTGGGGGAGGAGAACTGGATTATTCCATTTTTTCAATCTATTTGGTAGTCTTTGCTGCCATTCAGTGGAATTTACAACTACTATATGCAGTGGAATTCATAATACATTGTTGAGCTTGTTTTTAACCCATTTATTGGATTTTTTAATTGATGCCAACTGAAAGTCTGATGCCTTGTGAAGATGCTAAGTGAAGATCTGAATGTTAAGCTCTGAACAAGACAATAAGAACTCAACATAATAACTCATTTTCAAACACTACAGAAGATGCATCAATGGCATCAATTTGAGACGCAAGCAAAGCTTTCATGAGAAGAAACCTTACAGTGATATCTTCTAAGAAAAAGAAAGACGGAATGGAAAGAACTACCAAAACAACAACAATAATAATAAATTTTTTTTATATCCCGCCCTCTCGCCTAGGCAGGCTCAGGGCGGCTAACAACAGTTCAATAAAATTATACAATATAGAATATACAATATAAGGTGATTTAAAACAACATTGAAATTATACATTAATTTAAAACAACAATCTAAAACCAGTTCGAATGTCTGGGTCATTCCATAATTTAAACGGCGGTGATCTTCCTGATGTTATTCTGTACACTTATATTATGGCAGGGGTCACTAGATAAATCATTGGTGGATTAAACAGCCATCCTATCAACGTCTACAAAAGCCTGCTTGAAAAGGATGGTCTTACAGGCCCTGCGGAATTGGTCCAAATTCCGCAGGGCCCGTACCTCCTCCGGAAGTTGATTCCAAAGGCACGGGGCTATAACAGAGAAGGCCCGTGCCCGTGTACTCTGTAATTTTGCCTCCTTTGGCCCAGGGATAGTCAGCGTGTTCTTCCCTGCTGACCTCAGTGCTCTTTGGGGAGAGACGGTCCCTCAGGTAGGCAGATCCTCGGCCATATAGGGCTTTAAAGGTGATAACCAGCACTTTGTATCGGACCCAGTATGTAACTGGCAGCCAGTGCAGTTCACGCAGCCCCGGCTGTATATGCTCCCATTTCGGGAGTCCTAATAACAGCCTGGCCGCTGCGTTCTGCACTAGCTGCAGCTTCCGGGTTCGACACAAAGGCAGCCCCATGTAGAGGGCATTGCAGTAGTCTAGTCTTGAGGTGACCGTCGCGTGGATCACTGTTGCCAGGTCCCGGCGCTCCAGGAAAGGAGCCAGCTGCCTTGCCCGCTTCAGGTGGAAAAATGCCGACTTGGCAGTGGCCGCTACCTGGGCCTCCATTGATAGTGAAGGCTCCAGTAGGACTCCCAGGCTCCTGACCCGGCCCGCCGCTTTCAGCGGCGCACCGTCAAAAACCGGGAGAGGTATTTCCCTTCCCAGAGCGCCGCGCCCCATGCAAAGGACCTCTGTCTTCGTCGGGTTCAGCTTCAACCCACTCAGCCTAAGCCAGGTTGCCACGGCCTGCAGTGCCCGGTCTAAATTCACTGGGACGCAGTCAGGCCGGCCATCCATTAGCAGATAGAGCTGGGTGTCATCCGCATATTGATGACAACCCAGTCCAAAACTCTGGGCAATCTGGGCAAGGGGGCGCATGTAGATGTTAAATAACATCGGGGCCAATAGAAAGAATCAAAACATTGGAAGGCCAGCCTATAAAAACATCAAAGAAAATGGTTCTAAAATAAAAACAACTGAAAATACAATTAACTGAATCAGAGAAAAATCAGGGTGGGAGGGGGGAAGATTCACCAAACAAAAATATTTTGAGCATTCAAATAAACCTGGACATTATCTGGCTTATTGTTTAAGACAAGAAAGTGAAAAAAACTGGAGTCAAAAAAGCTAAATGAAATTTCCTACCATGAAAAAGAGATACATGAACAATTCATTTCCTTCTTTGCACAACTTTACAAAAAAGAAAATTTAACTGGGCTTGGACTAGATGAGTATATAAAGGAGACATTTATATTTAAGTTCACAAAGAAAGATAAGGACATTTTGAATCAAAACATTACTGCACGAAAGACTTTACAAGCAATAAAGAGACTGAAAAAAGATAAAGCTTCAGGCCTTGATGGTTTATCAGCAAAATATTATAAGTGTTTGAAGGATGAACTAATTTTGCTGCTGCAAAAAGTGATGAATCAAATAAGTAATCTGAAGCTATTGTTCTGTAAAAGCATTTGTTCTTTTTTGCATTATTCAACCTTTTTATTTGATAAATGCCATAAAATGTATATGTGAAGACAGTTTGTATTCATTTGTTACATTATACTTTTCTCCCTCTAAGGAGCTCCAAGCATCTTCAAGATTCCCAGTGTAAAAATTTTGATTCTAAGCAGGACTTTTTCTAAGCAGGAATGCAGTTTTGGCTGGCTTGGCTAGGGCTCCAGCTCCAAAAAAGGTCTCTGGAAGAGGGAAGGCACTAGGCAGCCATGCACTCCCAGACTGCGCACTCTGTCCTTTCTGCTACCTCCAGCCTCCAATGGGCTTGCGAAGAGAGTGAGAGATGTGGAGCTGCCCAGGAGTGCCTCCAGGAAAAGCTGGGCTTGTCACTGTCCACTCTGCCACATGTGGCTCTTTGTCTCTGGCCATGTTGGAGGGGGCAAGGTCTCTCATTCTGCTGTGTGATAACACACATCAATGCAATGCATCTGATGGCCCTGTACTGATCTGTGTCAATATGTAGAAAGTAACCTACTGAACTAGTGATGTCACTTCTGGTGACACCAGGGTGTGTGGCTGAATATGCAAATGAATTCCTGCTGGGCTTTTTCTACAAAAAAGTCTGGATTCTAAGCATCTTGGTGCACAGACCTGCTGTTCTGCAACCAATACCCCAGTTTGTTCTTTCAGAGAAAGTGCATGCATCCATTACTCAGCCTGAAGAACAGGTTCAGTGCTAAGACAATAAGGAAACCACCATAAGCCATTGTTCTCCATTAAGATACAATCCACATGTGTGTCATGCAACTTCTTAAGATATTTTATATGAAGCAATTGAACTATGTGTAGAACAGAAAATACTATTTGGTGAGAATATATGGGCCACTTTTTCTATAGGAAAGACTAACAGTGAAAACCTAAATGGAACTATACTTGGACTTAAAAGGGTGTAACTCTGTGTAGGATTGCTCTGAAAGCTACAAAATAACCAAATAACTGCATGAAGACATCAACAGAGAGGCTGATATGAGAAGATGTTGACGCTATTATAAATGTGCCAGAACATTTTTAACATTTTTAGCCTTATATTGAGTCATATCCCTTGTCTATTAAGATCAGTATTATCTAGTCTCTGGAAGAGATCTTTCACATCACCTAGTACCTGCTCCTTTAAAAAAAAAAACAACCCTGAGGATACCAGGTATGGAATCTGGGACCTTCCGCAAGGAAAGAAGCACTAAACCACAGACATTGCCCTGCAGAGCCCTTCTAAGGAACCCAAGTTGTCATATATAATTTCCCCTCCTCCAATTTAGAAGTATGGAATAGTGACAGGGTGGCCCTAGGCATCACTCTGCAGATCTCTTTTTTAATCTCTTACTTCAACCACAGATTCCCTTGCAATCAATTAAAACTAGGGTTGAGCTGCAGGCAAGAATCATTGTTAAAACCCTTGATCCTTTACTCTGTCTCTTTCTTTCCCTCCTTCTAGGCCTGTAATAGACACAGATTACTGAGCCAGAAAGAACATTAAAAAGATAAGATCAAAACAATTAGGAATTCATTACTCCCTCATGCATTTTGACAGGATTCAGCATTACACCCTGGTTCAGTACCACTATCATGTGGGTGGAAAACTGGTTACGATTGTAAACAAAAGACAATGATAAATAATAGAGTGTTGAGTTTCATTTTATTTTCCAGTGCAAACTTTGATGATGAGGACAATGTCTAGATATTAATGATCCTGACAAAGCAGTAAAGGACAGCTAATTAAATTCATAAATTATGCACAGTCATGAAGATCTCTGAACCTAAAGACCAAATGGGAGCAAAGATCAAAATATTCAGAACTATGGCCAGAAAAAAAAAGTGAGGCTCGGTTTGTTTACAAAGTGCACTTAAGGACTTTTTTTAATAAGCTACCAGAAAAGACTCCGTGTGCTTTACTTCAAAGCAAACTTTCATTACCTTTCCTTGTTTGATGCCTGCCTCTACCCCAAGCTCCCATGGTGAGACAAAAAGATGAAGCTTCGGTTTGCTCTTCTGTGGAGAAGCAGTTTCACTCTGGTTGGAAGACAGAATGCTTGAGAACATTGCCTGACAAACTGGCTTGAATAGCTTGACAGCCGGATCAGATGATTGCTCTTAACACTCCATAATTAAGATATATTTACACATTATCACCAGTTCTGACATCTTAATTTGCCTCACTGTTTTCCCCTGGAATTAAATCTATACAATGATGATCTTATAAACAACTTGTTATTCCTGTTTGCATCTGTTAAAACATTTCATTATATTGTATGCTTGTATGCTAATTTGCTGTTCAGCCTCTGCCTTATATGGACTGGTAAATTTCATTCCAGTTTGCCTGAGGAAATGTGCATGCGCACAAAAGCTCACACCCTGAATAAAACCTTGTTGGTCTTAAACGTGCCATTGGACTCTAATTTTATCCTCTCAAACAACTTAGTGACACCACCATGGCCATAGGTGGCTACTCTAGCTATGATGGGTCTTCTGCTGTAGTTTTCTGCACTGACCATTTCGGCTGACTCAATGTCAATGTTTTTCAAGGAGCTGAAAAATGGCTAACACGAGAGGAACATGCTCATATTGAAGGACAAGCTCTGAAACAAAGAAAAGTTGTATAGGTGGAAAAAAGGAGAAAAAAGGATCTGAGTCAAATACTGTTATCTGAAAGCTTCACTAAGATGACGTGAGCTGTAAATTAAGTCAAGATACAGCCATGCTTCCAAGAGTTGAACTTTACACTATAATATGACTGATTGACATTACAGATCCATTTACAACAAGGGTTAAGTATATGGGTGTGCTCACTCTACACTAAAGAATGCATTTTGCAGCTGGATTTTTGCTGTTCCAATTGCAAAACACAATATTAAGTGTAGTGTGAACACACTCTAAGTAGTAATAATAGATCTAGGTATATTTTCTGAAAGTTCTAAGATTATTTTCTATTTCCTAATGTGTATAAAATCCAGATTATAATCTATGCATACTCACATAACCAGAACCTAGTGAGACAGCTCCAATGGTTAAGAATGCATTATAAAGCAGAAACAAACCAGGGCATAAAACCCTTTGTTTCCTCCCAGAATTATTCATCAACTGATGTTCATTTAGAGGTGTGAATTTCTGGTGCTGTTCTGGAATTGTAAAATTTTATGGGGTTGACCTTTTCATACTCCATGACTGGAATAGGTAATTAAGCACTGGCTGGGATTGTACTATGCAGTCATCTACTGATTGGCTTTTGACCCTTAAAATACATTCACAGCTTTAATTGATTGTGTTACCATATTAGTGCCTCACTTCCTAATAAATAGACATCTTGCCAGCAGCACAACATCTCAGCCATGTGATGCGGGGATACAGAAGCAAAAAATGAAAAGAGTTAGGGGAGGAACAAAACAGAAAAAAAGAAAAAGAAAAGCAGCAAATATAGCAGTTACATTTCTACCTTCCAAAACTAATACTAAATTCTTTCTACCTGCAAGTCTTAAAATTTTAACCCAATATAACCATTACATTCTACAGTCTTATTATTTTATTATATACTTTTTACTATTCTATTGTTTATGATATAAATCTAAGCTATTGATCTTTAATACAAACAAAATACAAAAGCAAAACAAAACCTGCTGGTTAATTTTAACAATATTAGGGATAAGCACTGACTTTAACAATATTGACAATAGGCATAAGCAGAAAAGATGAATATAATTTCTTTATCCTTAATACTACCTTAATTGCTTCCAACAGAGAAAAAAAGGGAATTTTTTTAAAAAAACCCAAAACAGAACCTAGCAGACAATATTTTATTTATTTCAATATAAACTGATTCTAATGCTAAAAAAAATCAGGAGCAGATCTTTAAAATTTTCAAATACCTGTGTTGTCTACGTTGTTATAAATTAATTCAAATTGTTTGTCTAGGTTGAACATTTAAGGTTTATTAAACTTTTTGGAGACTATATCTCCTATTTTCATATTACTCTAAGAAGCACACGTTTAATAAACAGTGACAGCTTCATTTCCCATACTTGTTTTTTTTTACCTAATTAAGAAATCATACAATCACTCTAACCCATTCTCTATTAAGTTGCTCTATTTAACTTTTTAAAAAGTAGGATCTCTAGATGAAAATGGCCTCCTCTCTCAAACTTATTTATTTTTGCCTATGGAAGAAATCATACACCTCTATAACCCACTCTTCATTAACTCTATTTAGCTTTGAAAATGTACAATCCATAGATAAAAATTACAAACAGAAGAGAAACATTCAGATTCTAAAAGTCTTGCTTGCCATTTCAAAGCTGCACACCTCTAGAAGTCTTGCTTGCCATTTCAGGGCTGTTTCAAGGCCAAATGCCAGTTTCCTTTTATTAATTCCATGTTGACCAATTATATGAGAGAGCAACAGTTTATAATCCCTTCTTTTAAAAAGCTTTCCAAGTCTTGATCTCCTTGAAATAGTCTGCCTTTTCTCCCTTTAGCACATAGATCTGTTTTACTAAAAGTGATGAGGTCTCCACACCGTCACTTCCTCTTGTAAAAATTTTAATCGGGTTTGATTTCCACCTTCTTTTTGTAACTGTGCACAATGTCTCCATTTTGATTTCTTTTGACTCCTTTCCCACCGGATCTTTATCCACTTCTTTCGACTTCATAGACATCACTGGGATCCCTTTACCACTCAGCTCATGTGAATTTTCAGTTTCACTATATTTCAAAATAAAGGTTTCCATCCTGTCTTGTATCAACTCTGTCAGCAGACTGATTTCCTGCTTTAAGGAGAATATGGTAACCATAATATCTTTTTTATCAAGGGCTTCAAGTTGAATCATCATCTTCTCCACAGTATAACTCAGTCTGATAATCAAAGTTAAAAAGTATCTCAAAGTCCCAGATAGTCTATCTTTCTAAATCTACACCAGCTGTGTGCTTTTCTCTTCCATTCTGGTTGTAATCATTTCAGACCCGAACAGGTATCAAAAGCATTTCTCTTAAAGATATATCCAACTTTTATTCAGACTGTATTGTAATAAAATAATGTTCTCATCATAGTTTGTTTAATTGTAAGCCAAATCCATTCAAATATCTGTGTTCAATCCAATTTAAGTTATTGAAAGTTCTAAAGTTTGTTCTTTGTCTTTTGTTTGTTCTTTCTCCCTTGGGGGAGAAAAGGGGGAGATATCCTCCTCTTCCCCCTTTTTTTTAACAGTTCCAATTGGTGTTATAGTAAAAGATCTATTAATCGGTAGTAGTAAAAAGAAAGACTTACTTGCATGATAGCATTTCAATGATTAAGGTAGAAATATGATGTGATAGAAGCTTGTTAGAATAAGAAAGCAGTTGGGCATTCATCTCTTGCTGTCATCATGGTGGCCACGACGATGCAGCATCGGGGCAGACAGGAGGAACAGGGACCAGCTGCTGTTGTTTCCCTGGCTCCTGCAAAGCCCCTTGCTGTCAGAAGACCCCTCTTGGGTCTCCCTTGAGATGACACAGCTATGGCACCCCTCCTACCGCTCGGTTCAGGGGGCCGCTGAGAGCAAGCTCAGCTTGCCACACTGAGCTCAAGATGCCAAAACCTGGCAGTCTTTGACTATTAGTGTTCCAATATCCATTTTCATGTCCTCATCTTTTAAAAGGCTATTTTTACAGCTTAGTAAGACCATTTCTTCATGGAAACATATTGATTCTTCCTCTTCTTGTTGTGACGGAAATACAGTTGTGAAGCTGGAATAGAGACAACACGAGTTCTTGTATTGTGAGAAAGGGAGAAAAGTACTTCTTTCTCTACTTTCTCCATCCCATGCATTATCTTATAAACCTCTATCATGTCACCCCGCAGTCGACGTTTCTCCAAGCTAAAGAGTCCCAAGCGTTTCAACCTTTCTTCATAGGGAAAGTGCTCCAGCCCTTTAATCATTCTAGTTGCCCTTCTCTGGACTTTCTCCAATGCTATAATATCCTTTTTGAGGTGCGGCGACCAGAACTGCACACAGTACTCCAAATGAGACCGCACCATCGATTTATACAGGGGCATTATGATACTGGCTGATTTGTTTTCAGTTCCCTTCCTAATAATTCCCAGCATGGCGTTGGCCTTTTTTATTGCAGACGCACACTGTCCCCAAGATCTCTCTCTTGGTCAGTCTCTGCCAGTTCACACCCCATCAACTTGTATTTGTAGCTGGGATTCTTGGCCCCAATGTGCATTACTTTGCACTTGGCCACATTGAACCGCATCTGCCACGTTGACGCCCACTCACCCAGCCTCAACAGATCTCTTTGGAGTTCCTCACAATCCTCTCTGGTTCTCACCACCCTGAACAATTTAGTGTCATCCGCAAACTTGGCCACTTCACTGCTCACTCCCAACTCTAAATCATTTATGAACAAGTTAAAGAGCATGGGACCCAGTACCGAGCCCTGCGGCACCCCACTGCTTACCATCCTCCACTGCGAAGACTGCCCTTTTATACTGACTCTCTGCTTCCTATTACTAAGCCAGTTTTTGATCCACAAGAGGACCTGTCCTTTTACTCCATGACTCTCAAGTTTTCTAAGGAGCCTTTGATGAGGAACTTTATCAAAAGCTTTCTGGAAGTCAAGGTAAACAACATCTATCAGGTCGCCTTTGTCCACGCCTTTGTTCACCCCCTCAAAGAAATGTAACAGGTTAGTGAGGCAAGATCTTCCCTTGCAGAACCCATGCTGAGTCTTCCTCAATAACCCGTGTTCATCAATGTGCCTACTCATTCTGTCCTTGATAATGGTTTCTACCAACTTTCCCGGTATTGAAGTCAGACTGACTGGCCTGTAATTTCCCAGATCTCCTCTGGAACCCTTTTTAAAGATGGGGGTGACTTTTGCTACCTTCCAGTCCTCAGGAATGGAGGCAGATTTCAATGAAAGATTACAGATTTTTGTTAGAAGATCCACAAGTTCAACTTTGAGTTCTTTCAGAACTCTCGGATGTATGCCATCCGGACCCGGTGACTTATTAGTTTTTAATTTGTCTATCAGTTGTAGGACCTCCTCTTTTGTCACCTCAATCTGACTCAGGTCTTTCAACACCCCTTCCAAAATTAGTGGTTCTGGGGAGGGCAAAAAGTTCTCGTCTTCCACAGTGAAGACGGAGGCAAAAAATTCATTTAGCTTCTCAGCCATTTCCCTATCCTCCTTCAGTGATCCTTTTACCCCATGGTCATCCAAGGGCCCCACTGCCTCCCTGGCTGGTTTCCTACTTCTAATATATTTGAAGAAAGTTTTATTGTTGGTCTTTATGTTTTTTGCAATATGCTCCTCATAGTCCCTTTTTGCCTGCCTGATCACAGTCTTGCATTTGATTTGCCACAGCCTGTGTTCCCTTTTACTAATCTCACTTGGACTGGTTTTCCACCGCTGATGCATGTGGTCATAATGGAAAAGAAAGTTTGAACTAATATTAGGTATTATACCTCATACTTCAAGTACTGCCTGCTCCCATATGTAGTTACGCATGCGCTCCGAGGCCCTGCTTCAGTTGCCCCTGCCACATAAGACTAGATGGTTGACAAACCAAAAAATGCCTTTCTCAGTCATAGCACCAAAACTTTGGAACTCCATCCCCAAGGAGATCTCTGTGTTTCCCTCTATCAGAGCCTTGTACTAAAGAGTGAAGACTTTTGTTTTATTCATTTGACATGCCCCCATTAACTGCAATTGTCCCTCCTCCCTGCTTCTGATATTGTTTGCTTATGTACTTTTATTGAATTATTCTATAATTTAGATGTTTCTTTTAATTGTTCAAATGTTTTTATGTGCACTGCTTTGAGGGCCCAAATTGGGTGGAAAGGTGGCATAAAAATGTTTTTAATAAATAAAAATAAATTAGGTGACATATATTTCTGCACTCGCTACTACTTGTGAAAACTACGTCAAAAACAAATGGATTTTCCAGGTTTTGGCATAATACTGTGGTTTTGGAGTGGTAAATTAAATTTTCAGTTCTATAAATTCAGACACTTGATTGCTTCTTTCGGGACTTTTATGTATGCCTGTTTGTGGTAACTACTGAATACATAAACCATCAAACAAAAGTAGCAACCAGGCACTAACATTATATATTTAGTACATGGTTCATTTTCATGTTGTTTGTATGATTGTGTGGTAAATAGTTAAAACCTTAAGATACTGGGTAAAATACTGGGTCTTAAGAGCCCTTTGATGCAGAGTGGTAAAGCTGCAGTACTGCAGTCCAAGCTCTCTGCTCACAACCTGAGTTTGATCCTGGCAGAAGGTGGGTTCAGGTAGCTGGCTCAAGGTTGACCCAGCCTTCCATCCTTCTGAGGTCAGTAAAATGAGTACCCAGCTTGCTCAGGGGAAAGTGTAGATGACTGGGGAAGGCAATGGCAAACCACCCCATAAAAAGTCTGCCATGAAAATGTTGTGATGCAACATCACCCCCGAGTCAGAAACAACTGGTGCTTGCACAGGAGACTACCTTTATTTTAACAGTTACTTTAAAGGGGAGGGCATGCTATCACCCACCTGATGAAACCCTTGAGGCTGATCTTGATTTCGAGAAGGAAATAAGGGAGGTGACAATTACCCTCACATTGAGTGTGTGAACATGTGCTTGAGTCATGCTGTACAAAAAGGATTTTGAGACATCATAAATGACTGCAAACTAGAAAAGTTGACCATTCAGCCAATCAGAGGAGAGTGATTTTCAACTTGGTTCTGAGTGGGTCTCAAGTCGTGGTAAGAGATGTAGAGGTTTTACACCAATTGGGAATAGTGACTGCAATGCTATTAAGTTCAACATTCAGGTCAATGGAAAACTACCCCAAAGACCAAAACTGTAACATTTTATTTCAAAAGAGGGGACTTTAAAAAACTGAGAGGAATAGTACAAAGGAAGTTGCAGTGGAAACCAAAGACAGCCAACTCCCTAGATACTGCTTAGAAGCTATTTAAAACCACTGATTGAAGCCAAATAGAATGCATCCCACAGGTTAGGAAAGGCACTGCCAGGTCAAAAAGAAGGCCTGTATGGTTAACAACACAAATCAAGGGAACTATAAAAACTAAAGAGGCTTCTTTTAAAAAGTGGAAGGTCTGTCTGGATGAATTGAACAGGAGGGATCATAAGCTCTGACGAAATAAATGTGAGTCCATATTTACACATGCAAAAAGAGATTTTGAGGAGTGGGTTGCTAAATGCATCAAGACAACCAATAATTATTTTAATATATCTGGAGCATTAAACCAGCCAGAGAATCAGTGGGGCATTTGGATGACAAAGAAATAAAGGGATTGCTAAAGGAAGATGAGGAGATGGCAGAGAAGCTCAATTACTTTTTTTTTTTTTGCTGTTATGCCAATAAAGGTGTGATGTTGATACTGATTGACTTTTTTTGCATCTGTCTTCACTGAGGAAAGTTTTTGGCATGTACTCATGTCCAATCCTTATTTACAGGAAGGGAATCTGATGAAGTAAGCCAAACTGAGATGACCAGAGGTAAAGTTCTATACCTACCGAGGAAATTAAAAACTGGTAAGTCTGCAGGTCCTGATGGCATTCACCCAAGAGTTCTTAGGGTACTCAGATGTGAGATAGTTGATCTACTATATGTAACCTATCACTAAATTCATTTGCTGTACCAGAAGACTAGAGAGTAGCAAATGGGACACCAATTAAAAAAAGAGGGGAACCAAGGAATTACAGGCAAACTGGTAGAAACTGTAATCAATGATAGAATTGTTAGGCACAAAGTGGGACAAAACCTGCTGAGGGGAAATCAGCATGGCTTCTGCAGAGGGAAGTCCTGCCTTGCCAAAATTTTGGAGTTCTTTGAGGAAATGAACAAACATGTAGACAACGGTGACCTGGTATACATTATATAACTGGAGATTCAAAAGGGTTTTGACAAGATACCTCATCAAAGACTTCTGAGTAAATTTAGCAGTCATGGGATAAGAAGATGGGTTTTGTTATGGATTAAAAAGTGGTTAAATGACAGGAAGCAAAGAGTAGGAGTCAATGGTCAGTTATCACAATGGACAGAAGTAAGCCATGGGATCCCAAAAGGATCAGTATTGGGACTGGTACTATTTAATTTACCCATAAATGATCTGGAACTAGGGGTGAATTGTGTAGTGACTAAGTTTGTAGATAACACAAGATTATTCAGGATGGTGAAAACCAAAGCTGACTATGAAGAACTCCAAGAGGACCTCCACAAACTGGGTGAGTGAGCAACAAAGTGGTGAATGAAATTCAGTACTGATAAGTGTAAGGTGATGCACATTGGGACAAAAAAAACCCAACTTCAAATATAAGCTAATAGGGTCTGAATTTGCTGGGGCTGAGAGGGAAAAAAATCTTGGGGTCATAGTGGATAACTCATTGAAAGTGTAAATCCAATATGTTGCATCAGTGAAAAAGGCTAACTCTATGTTGATTATTAGGAAAGGGATTAAGAATAAAACAGTTGATATTGTAATGCCACTGAATGGCCTCATTTGGAATACTGTGTACAGTTCTGGTCCCTGTATCTCAAAAAGGATATTGCATAGCTGGAAAAAGTACAGAGGAAGGCAACCAAGATGATTGGGGGTTGGAGCACCTTCCCTATAAGGAAAGGCTGAAGAGTCTGGGATCTTTCAGTTTAGAAAAGAGATGACTAAGGGGGGACATGATAGATGTTTATAAAATTATGCATGGGGTAGAGAGAGATGACAAGAGCAATTTTTTTATCTCTCCCAAAAATATTAGAACTCAAGAGCATCCAATGAAACTGATGGACAGTAAGATCAGGATGAACAAAAGGAAATACTACTTTATACAGAGAGTGATTAAAATGTGGAATTTGCTGCCAGAGGATGTAGTAATGGCCACAGGAATAAGCAGCTTTAAAAGGGGACTATATCATGGGTTCATGGGTTCAATCAATGGCTACTAGCCATGGTGATTGGGGGAACCTCCATATTCAGAAGCATTAAACCTCTGAATCCCAGAGCCGGGAGATAGCATCAGAAAAGGCCCCATTGTTGGTCATCCAGAGGAACTGGTTGGCCATTGTGTGAAAAAGAGTGCTGGACTAGATGGAACATTGCTCTTTTTTTAAGTATTTCTTTTTTTATTATTATTCCATTTAGTCTGTTACAACAAATATTTGTAGTTATATACATTTCGATCTCTCCCTCCCTCCCTTTACTCTTAGTCTTTTCACCCCAGCCATGGGCACAAAGTCTTAATCTTCCACTGAATGTCTTTTCTTCCTTCTTTCAATATCCAATCTAGGTAGGTCTTCCATCTGGTCTTAATTTCATTCGATTTCCCTTCCCATGTTGTCTCTTTGTTGATTGACACCACGATGTCTGACTTTATAAATTCAAACAAATAGTTGTGCCAGATTTCTACTGTCCATTTACTTTTGTCTTTCCAACCCAAAGCTATAACCGCCTTTCCCGCCAGTATCATAGCCTTAACTAAATTTTGAATCGGGCCTCCTATTGTACTTAACAACATTAGATTAAAATCTATAGTTAGTGTTATATTGCATACTTTTCTAATAATTTCGATAATTTCCTTCCAAAAGGTCTTTACTTCCGAACATTCCCACCACATGTGTGCATACCAACCTTTAGAGAGTTTACAGTGCCAGCATAATGGGGTTAACCCTGGAATCATGTTATCTAGCTGTGCTGGTGTCTTATACCATTTTGTAAGGAATTTATATTCAAGTTCTTTAAATTTGGTTACTTTGATTTCCTCTATTCCTTTCATAATTTTATCCGCCATCCTCTCTGATATCTGACCTTCAGGGCTCCATCTCCTTTGTAAGTATTCTGTTATTTTATCCTTATTTATTATCATCTTTCTATATATTTTCCCTACAAAACCCTTTTTCTGCTTTGCCATTTCTTTGTATATTACTTCCATTGGTGCATCTATCCAGAGTTCTTCATTTTTGCTAATCGTTTTTACAGCCTTATATAGCCCAGCTATTTTTAACCAATATTGTTTACCTATCTCTTCTGTTACTTCCTGTAAGGGTTTAAGATTTCCACTTTTAAACATATCCCCCACTCTGTGATAACCTTTAAGATTTAAATTTTCCACCAATTAATTCCATGCACTTCCTCGTTAACAGTTTCGAGGGGTGCCCATCTAGAAACTTTTTCTAACCAATAGGGTTTCCATTTCTTCCAAACTTCTAATGATGCTCTTCTAGGGCCTATTGTTAATTTTAAGTCTTTATTCGTAACTTTAGAAAAAATGCCTAATCTACATATATTATTATTAGTTTCATTCTCAAAGTTAACTCACTTTTGCGCCCCCTTGCCCAGATCGCACGGAGGTATGGGCTGGGTTGTTATCAATATGCAGATGACACCCAGCTCTATCTATTGATGGACGGCCGGGTTGGCGATGTCCCTATAAATTTGGACCGGGCATTACAAGCCGTGGCTGACTGGCTCAGGCTGAGCGGGCTGAAGTTGAATCCGGCGAAAACTGAGGTCCTTTGCGTGGGCCGCGGTGGACCGGGAGGGGAGATTACCCTACCGGCTTTCGACGGTGCGCCACTGATACCAGTACGCAAAGTCAAGATCCTGGGAGTGCTACTGGAATCCTCTTTATCAATGGAGGCCCAGATAGCTGCCACTGCTAGATCCGCTTTCTTTCATCTCAAGAGGGCGAGGCAGTTGGCTCCCTTCTTGGAGCGCAGCGACCTAGCAACTGTGATCCACGCAACGGTCACTTCAAGACTAGACTACTGCAATGCCCTCTACATGGGGCTGCCCTTATACCAAACACGGAAACTTCAGGTAGTCCAGAACGCGGCGGCCAGGCTGCTAGAGGGACTACCACGGTGGGAACATGTGCGGCCTGGGCTGCGGGATCTGCATTGGCTGCCGGTTGTGTACCGTGTTCGCTATAAAGTGCTGGTTATCACCTTTAAAGCCCTATATGGCCGAGGACCTTCCTACCTAAGGGACCGCCTCTCCCCATATGTTCCCCAGAGAGCACTGAGATCTAGCTCTCAAAACCTTTTAACAATCCCTGGGCCAAGAGAGGCTAGATTGAAGGCTACTAGGGAGCAAGCCTTCTCAGTAATGGCCCCTCGATGGTGGAACCACCTTCCAGAGATGGTACGAGCCCTGCGGGACCTGAACCAATTCCGCAGGGCTTGCAAAACATTTCTTTTCCAGCTTGCTTTTGAGACAGAACCTGATTAATTTGATGTGTGGCCACCTATCTTGTGGATATGACGACTTACAGTATTTTAGCACCTATTTTATATATTTTATTTATTTTAAATAATTTATTATGTAATTGATTATATTTAAAACTGTTTACATTGTTTTACTTGAATCATGGAATTCCATATCTGTGAGCCGCCCTGAGCCCGCCTTTGGCGGGGGAGGGCGGGATACAAAAATAAATTTATTATTATTATTATTATTTTGAGTATTTTCCTCACCTATTTCTAATAATGGTTTTAGTTGAAAAGCTTCATAATAATTGTTTAGGTCCGGGATTCCCCATCCAAATTCTGATTTATGACTATAAATTATTCTCTTATGGAACCTACATTTTTTACTGTCAAATATCCGCTCTTTTAATGCTCTGTTCCATTGTTCAATTTTATTTTTCATTGTTCCCAGAGGCAACGTTTGAAATAGGTACGTTAACTTTGGAACCCAAAACATTTTAGCAGTCCGTATTCTAGATGATATCCCCAACGTTTTATTTTTCCATCTTTTCATGTCTCTCTTTATTTTTTCCATATTTTATCATAATTATCCTTTATCATTTTATCAATTTTTTTTTACAAAACTACCTAAATATTTAAATTTCTTAACCCCCAATCCTATGTTTGTACTCCTATTTATCTCTTGCCTTTCTTCTCTGTTTACATTAAAATATATGATTTCTGATTTTACCATGTTGACCCCTAGCCCTGAGCACTTTTCAAAGTCTTCTAGGATAATCTTAACCTCTTTAACTCCCTCTTTAGGGTTTGTCATGATTACTATAATGTCATCTGCAAATAGATTGAGCTTCATTTCTTCGTTACCTATTCTTTCTGAATTTCTAATCCGTTCCGCTAATTGTTCTATTGCTATTATAAATAAGAGTGGAGATAGTGGGCAACCTTGTTTTACTCATCCTTGTATGGGAAATGATTGTGAATGTTCATTATTTACTCTTACTTTCGCAATTCTTCCTTTATAAATCTCCTGAGTTGCCTGTAAGAACCCTTTCCCTATCCCTATTTTCTTCAATATTTGCCATAAATACTCATGAGAAAGAGTGTTCAAGGCTTTATAAACATCCAATTTTAGTAACACTATTTTCTTCTGCTGACCATGGTATAGGGCATTGAGAATATTTCTAATGAGGCATGCTATATTTCTACCTTTAATAAACCCATATTGATCCCCTTTTATGATTGTCGGAATGACTTTCTGTAGTCTATTTGCCAATATTTTTGCAAAGATCTTGTAATCTTGGTTTAAGAGGCTTATAGGTCTCTATGAACCTACTTCTTCCAGATCCTTCCTAGGTTTTAGGATTAATATTATTTCTGTTTCTGGGGCATTCTTCCCTTTCAAAACTTCGTTAAAGACTACCTGTATTTTGGGTGCAACAATCTCCATCATTTCTTTATAAAAAATTCGCCTGTAAAACCATCTAGCCCTGGTGATTTGCCTTTTTAATATTCTTTTATTTCTTCCCTTATTTCCTGAACTGCAATATCGCCCTCTAGTAATTCTTTCCTTTCTTTCTTCAAAACTAGACTGGTTGTCTCCTGAAACTCTATTGTGGCCTTTTTCTTATATAGATTTTTATAAAAGGTCTCAAAAGCCTTGATGATTTCCTTGGAGCTTTGTATTGAGTTTTTATTAATTTTTTTACTTCTAACCTTCTGTTTTGCTTTTTTGATTTTCAAATAGTTTGCCAATCTTTTTGCTGTGTTAATGCTATTCCTCTGAAAGTTGTTCCTTACCATAATTTCCTTTTTCCATATTGTAGCTATATCTAGTGCCTCCAACTGTTTTTGAATCTCTTTAATTTTGCTCTGTACTATAGGGCAATATTTTACCATTTGTTCCCTTTGTAACTTCTCTAGTTCTTGGAATTTGGTTTGTCTTTTTTCGTACCATTCTCTTTTTATATTCTTTTCTTTCTTTATACAATGACCCCTTATTACCACTTTGGTAGCATCCCATAGTATATTAGTGGGTACCATTCCTCTATTTTCCTTAAAATATAAATTTATCTGTGTTTTCATAAATTTTGTGTCCTCTTCTTTCACCATTATTAAATTGTTATATCTCCAGGGTCTATTTGTTGTGGGTAATTTTAACTCCAATTCAATACTTCTGGGAGCATGGTCAGATATCCAGATTGGAAAGGTTGTAATCTCTTTTATAGACATATTATTATTCTTTTCCAGGATTATGTAATCTATGCATGATGCCATTTTATGCCTACTGGATATATGTGTGGGCCTAGGTCGTGAGTTTATAAATTCGTGTGCTTCTTTCAGGCCCCATTTCCCCAACTTAATAGTTTTATTCTTTGTTATGTCCATATTAAAATCCCCTGCTACTATTATTTCTCCCTCTGAGAACTGTTGAATCTTCTTAAAGACCTTAACTAAAATTTCTTTTGCTTTTTGTTTGGTGCATATATGTTCACTATAGTAATTCGTTTTCCTTCCAGTTTAAACTTAACTAATAGGTATCTACCTACCTTATCTGTTAATTTTTCAACATCCTCCATTGTAAAGTTGTTATGGATCAAGGTTGCCACCCCCCTGGCCTTGGAAGTTCCTCTCGCTTCTGCTAAGACCTGCCATTTTGGATCTTTTATTAATGGTTTTCTATCTTTTGTGTGTGTGTGTGTGTGTGTGTCTCTTGTAGACACATCAAATCTATCCTTTGTTCTCTGGCTATTCTAATTAACCTGTATCTCTTGAGGTTTGATGTTAAACCATTTACATTCAGTGAAAGTAGTCTTATTATCTTATCCATTTTCTTTGTTTTGTTTTTTATCTTTGGCTAGATGGAACATTGCTCTGATCCAGAAGGGCTCTTCTTAGGTTCTTAAGATTGTAATGACAGCCTCACAAGATACCTCCCTTGTGGGGACCTTGTGGTGACACTGTGCCCTACTGCAGTGCTTTCTTACTACTACTACCATCATTTAATATGGGCCTATAACTATTTACCTGTATGATATGCCTTTCCCGCCAGTGGTGCTGTTTATTTACTGTTTTGCTTATGTATGTATGTATGTATTTATTTATTTATTTATTACGTTCGACTTATATCCCGCCCTCTCTGCAAGCGGACTCAGGGCGGCTCACAACAACATGTCAATACAATTAAGCCAATAAAACATATAAAACCATAATTTACATATTTCAATTTTTTAAAAAATCATTCTGTGGTGCTGCATCAGTACAATATGGCAGCTTTGAATTTTCGAACAGCGATCACCAGCATTCTACGTGAAAGCCCTCTTTCAGTTAAAGATCGAAAGCCTGCTTAAACAATTTGGTCTTACAGGCCTTGCGGAATGCAGACAGATCCCACAGGGCCCTTATGGCTTCCGGAAGAGTGTTCCAAAGTTCTGGTGCTGCCGCCGAAAAAGCCCTAGATCTTGTCACACATAACCTGGCTTCTTTTGTCCGGACAGTAAGTTTTTTGCTCCTGAACGCAGTGCTCTCTGGGGAATATATGGAGAAAAGCGATCCTATAGATAGGCAGATCCCTGACCATAAAGGGCTTTAAAGGTCAATACCAACACCTTGAAGTGAACTCGGAACACAACAGGCAGCCAGTGCTGCTCTTTCAGCACTGGCTGAATGTGCTCCCATCGCGGCAGCCTCATTAACAGCCATGCCACAGCATTCTGCACTACTGCAGTCTCCGGGTTAGCGTCAAAGGTAGCCCCATGTAGAGAGCATTACAGTGATCTATTCTTGAGGTGACCATAGCATGGATTACCATCGCTAAATCGTTGTGCTCCAGGAAAGGAGCCAGCTGCCGCACCTGCCGAAGAAGAAAAAAGGCAGATCTAACAGTGGCTGCTACTTGGGCCTCCATTGTAAGGGAGGACTCAAGGAGCACGCCTATGCTCTTGACCTTAGGGGCCAGTATTAGTGACACCCCGTCAAGAGTCGGCAGATGGATCTCTCCCCTTGGATCACCCCGACTCAGATAGAGAACCTCCATCTTCATCGGATTCAGTTTCAGCCGACTCAGTCTGAGCCAAGATACCACGGCTTGTAGAGCCAGGTCTAGATTTTCTGGGGTACAGTCAGACTGGCCGCCCATCAATAGATAGAGCTGGGTGTCATCCGCATATTGATGACAACCCAGTCCGTACCTCCTGACAATCTGGGCAAGGGGGCGCATGTAGATATTAAATAGCATCGGGGATAGGACCGCTCCCTGTGGCACCCCACAGCTAAGAGAGTGCCTCTGGGATGCTTCCTCCCCTATCACCACCCTTTGTCCCCTATCTTGGAGAAAAGAGGTCAGCCACTGTAAGGCAGATCCCTGGATCCCCACATCGGCAAGATGGCTAGTCAGTAGCTGATGGTCAACCGTATCAAAAACAGCTGACAGATCTAATAACAACAGCACCGCTGAGCCGCCCCGATCCAGATGTCGCATGAGGTCATCTATGAGAGCGACCAGAACCATCTCCGTCCCATGACCTGGCTGAAAGCCGGACTGGAATGGATTCAGTGCGGAAGTGTCCTCCAGGAATCCCTGTAGCTGAATTGCCACCACCTGCTCTATAACCTTACCCAAAAAGGGAAGGTTCGACACCGGCCGATAGCTCGCCAATGCAGCCGGGTCTGCTGATGGTTTTTTTTAAGAGTGGACGGACCACTGCCTCTTTAAGGGGTGTGGGAAAGATCCCTTCTACCAGGGACCTGTTGACAATACCTTGTAGTGGTTCACAAAACCACGTCTGGCTCGCTTTTATAAGCCAGGATGGGCACAGGTCCAACTTACAAGTTGTAGGGAGTACAGTTACAAGGATCCTGTCGATTTCCTCCAGACTGAGTGGATTGAAGGAATCCTGAATTGGACCAGAAGATGCGCTTGGTGTCCCAAGTTCTTCTATTGTATCAATTATAGCGGGTAAGTCGCGTTGGAGCGATGAGACCTTATCTGCGAAAAAACTCGCAAAAGCCTCACAGCCTATTTCCAATTCTCTAATATTTTGCTTGCCCTGCAGCAAATTTGTTAATGACCGAATTATACTAAACAGTTGTGCTGGGCGCGAGGTCGCAGATGCAATTCTGGACACAAAGTGGGCCTTCTTTGCGGCCTGAACTGCCATCTCATAGGTCTGCATAAATGACCTATATGATGTTCTCGTAGCTTCATCACGAGTGTGGCGCCATTGTCTCTCTAGTCGTCTTAATTGTCATTTCATTGATCGCAACTCTGGGGTATACCACGGAGCAGATCGTGATCGAGGATGAAGAGGACGTCGGGGAGCGATTTTGTCGATGGCCATGGAGAGCTGGTCATTCCAGATCTCCACTAGCTCATCCAATGAGTCACCAGAGGGCCAGGGATCCCGCATGGCCATTTGAAGCCGCAACGGGTCCATCTGGCTACACGAGCGAGCTAAAACCTGCTCACTGCCTAAACGGGATAGGGGTGGCATGTCCACATGAGCCTTCAAGGCCTGGTGGTCAGACCATGGCACTGCCTCAGCAGATATCTGATCCACTACTGCTCCCGCCGCAAAGATCAGGTCTAGTGTGTGCCCAGCCTGGTGCATGGGCGCTGTTATATATTGGGAAAGTCCCAGTGCTGCCATGGAAAGCACTAGGTCCATCGCACGAGTGGAAGCCGCGTCCTCGGCATGGACATTGAAGTCATCCAGGACTATAAGTCGAGGGTGCTCCAATGCCCAGCCTGCTACAGCCTCCATCAGGGACGATAAGGCACTGGCCGGTGCGTTAGGCGGACGGTACACCAGCCAGATTGCCACACTTTCCCCAACGTCCCACCAGGCCCATACACTCCACGCCCTTAATCTCTGGCGGTGGAAGTATCCTGAAGGAGCAATCCTCCCATATGAAAAAAGCCACCCCTCCCCCCCGCCCGCTAGTCCGGGCCTGGTGAAGGACGGAGAACCCAGGTGAGGCTACTTGGGAGAGAGCGACTGTCTCCCCATCCCACACCCAGGTCTCCGTCATGCAAGCCAGGTCCATGTCCTGCCTAATAAAAAATTCTTGCAGGACTGAGGTTTTATTATTTATGGACCTGGCATTGCACATTACCAGGGACGGAGGCGAGTATTTCCACTTGGCCCTCCTACCTGCTATCCGTGGGATGGGACACAGGCTGGAAGGGGAGCGAGCCCTCTTGTGTCTCAGACTCCTTCCGTTCAAACTTTGCCACTGTACTTTCCCCTCCCCAGGAGCACTGGAATCCCCTGACCCAACATCACTTACCAAAGATCTTCCAAGTCCGGGTCACTTATCTCGAATCAGCAACAACATAAACGTATTCTGTTCCTTCACCCACTCCACCTAATAAAATTTGTTCTAGCCACTGCTAATTATCTCAGCCAATTAAAAATTATTAATTAAATTAAGTTCATCCCCTCCCACCACCCCCACCTTCTAATTAATTGGCCAAATTATATCTCATCTCAGTTTAGTGAATAAATAATGCCTTAGGTCTAAGTAAAATCAATCAGTCAATTTACAATCAGTCAATTTACAATCAATTTTAGAACCTAAAAATAAACAATAAATAATAAATGGGTGGGATCATCAGTTTTTTAAGCGCTACAACCCACAGCAGCGAATAGTTTATTTGCTGGAAGGCAGATTTTAAAGTGCTGGTACGCTGCAGTTCTTAAAGTGCTACATGGATTTAGCATAGAGTGTTCTTGATCACTTTAAAGTGTCAATGTAGAGAAGAAGGTGCTGGTGTGCTGCAGATCTTAAAGTGCTAGATGGATATTTAGTATAGAGTGTTCTCAATCTCTTTAAAGTGTCAGTGCAGGAAAAGAAGGCGCAGAGGTAGTGCAGAGGTAACAGGATGTAAAGTCTCAGCTCATCAAGTGCTTCAAGTGCTGGTATAAAGTGTTAGGCAGTTCTTAAGGCATCACAATGATCGTCCTTTATAAGGTGCCAGTGCAAGCATCAAAGCACATTTATTTGATATTACATTCCTGCCCGCTTCTCACTCGCCACCGGGTTAGGTCAGCCCCTGTCCCCCTTCAGGGCCAGGCGTCCCAACCTTCTGGATCTTGCACAGGTCTCCTCAACACTGAATATCCACCAACTCGTTGTTCTAAGGCCCGGTCTTCACTCCTCTGCCCCTCCGCACCTCTCTCGCTCTCTCTTTTATGGTTCGAGCTCTGGCCACAGTATCAGTCCTGCTCGGGCTCCAACCACAGAATCAATCCTCTGCACAATTCCTCCCTCGTTTCCCTGACTCTCCGTCTCAGCCGCCCGATCCAGCCGCTCACCCTAGGCTGTGGCTGCAACGGCCACAGCCTCCAGCAGCCTCCTGTTTAATCGCAAAGCGGCATCTTTCACTGTGCGCTCCGCTCAGCCAGCTTCTGAGGCCCCTCTCCAGTTGACTCCGTATGCCTCACCACTTCACCAGCGACCTCCGCCGCGTGCTCTGCACAGGCCACACTCCCTGGCTCTCCGTCTCAGCCGCCCCGCCAGCCACTCACCCCAGACTGTGGTTGCGGCAGCCACAGCCTCCAGCACTTCCCGCACACTTTACTCAGCCAGCTTCCGAGGCCCTCTCCAGCTGCCTCCGTGTGCCCTGCCGCCAATGCTCCTCCAGACAAACTCCTCGATAAGTAAGTTCAGCAGACTCTACGTTTTATGTATTTCGGTGTTTTGCAGTGTTTTGTTGATGTTTCTCAGAGCCTCATCACCCAGGCTCTACCTGCGCCGCCATCTTGAGAGACGGAGGAACTTATTTAATTTTAATGTAGTGTTTTAACTCTGATCTGTAAGTTTTTATTGTTATTGTATGTTGCAATCTGCCTTGAGTCCATTTATGGGAAAGGGCGGAATACAACCCTACTGAATAAAATAAATAGAAATAAATGCTCACAATTTCAAGGCGTGTAAGTACTAGCAGTAATTGTGCTATTCAGTCTTAAATCACAGAGGTTGTCCCTGTTGGAAACCTGGCAACTCTAGCAAGCTAATCTAAAATTCATTGCTTGGAAGCAAGTCTCACTGATTTCAACATAATTTACTTCTGAATAATGGGAGCTGGGATTTAAGTGATAGCAGCATAACTGTATCTCCTAAAATTTACAACTGAATAGCCTGAATCTACAGCTCTAAATTATTTGAAATGTAGATGGATGATCTGTTATGCTGGAAGGAAGGAATTCTCCAACCTGGACCTTTCTCAGGAACTCCTGGTTTTGTTTTTTTTTAGGTTTAAATCTACAACTCTAGTTCCCTGTGGACAATTTTCTGAGCCACAGTTCTTTCTATCTTATGAAAAACGTCTTAATTTCTTGTAAAAATATAAATGTTATTTTCCATTTGTTTTACATATTTGAAATACTTCTAGTGCATTCTCAATAATATTTTAATTAATGATACTAAGTGATCTAATTAAGAATAGATGCCAAAAAAGTTACAGATTTGGATACACAAATATGTTGCTTTGTACTCTTCATTCAGGAAAATTAATTGTGTGGCACCATTTGTTCATTTTCTGGTCAAAACATCTCAGAATTTACAGCAAGTGATGATGCTAGAGTTACCTTAACAGATCTTTTGGAAGATAACAAATGTAAGAAAGATTATCGCTGGACTGTCACTGTGTATTTAAACTGAATGTGAATGGCATCCAGACTCTATCATGACTGCTATTTGTAGATTCAATACAGTACCCAAATGATATGATTGGTCAGTTTTTCAGATCAAAAGAAGCTGAAATCGCTGAGCCAAATCTCACTTTTTTTTTTTTAAAGTGTGTATTTCCTTTCAAAGCTGCCTGCACTAAGCAAGCATTTAATTAAAGTTCAATGATACAGAGCAACAATTTGGGTATTCATCTCAGCATGCAGGCATTTAAATTTTAATTTCATGTGTCAATCTGAGCAGCTCACTGACTGTGGAAATGATGGGTTGGAAACAATCTTTAAAATAGTACTAAAATTAACATAAGGTGTCTGTGGTGAAGAAAAGCTGGAGAGATTTAGTGTTGAATCTGACCTAACATATACTGTATGAAAAAATAGGGTTTGTAGTTTCTTGGATCTTGTTAATCAAGTTTCTACATTTATACTCTGTTAGTCACACTATTTATTCCAATTCCTAAGCGGTTTTACTGCTTCATTCCTCTGGATAAGTCATATGCATATACCCAACCAATCAAAGCTTGTGTGGTAAAATATAATGTAATATAAAATATGAAGTAAAGAGAGTTCCCTGTGCAAGCACCAGTCATTTCTGACTCTGGGGTGAGGTTGCTTTCACAACATTTTCATGGCAGACTTTTAATGGGCTGGTTTGCCATTGCCTTCCCCAGTCATTTACACTTTACCACCAGCAAGCTGGGTACTCATTTTACTGACCTTGGAAGGCTAGAAGGCTGAGACAACCTTGAGCCAGCTACCTGAACCCAGGTTCCGCCAGGATCGAACTCAGGTCGTGAGCAGAGCTTGGACTGCAGTACTGCAGCTTATCAATCAGATTTTGTTACATAACGGTAACATTGAGGGGAAATAAAGCACATATACACACACACATGGAGGGGCCTTTCACAAGTGCTACTGAAACATCATTGTGTGGATGTGGGAAGAGGAGGTATTTGTGACACTGCTGAAAATGTTCTTGAAACTAAATCAGTAGTTTTACTTCACACTTAAATTTCAGTGCAGAAGCTGAAGTTGTGCAGGTTCTCAGATCTCAAACTAGCACTATTGCAGGCAAGACTTGAGTCTTCTGTCCTTCTGTCCATCAGCAGTGAGTGGACTGTCCATCACTGGGTGGACTGTTGCAGGTGCAGAGTTAAGCTAATCATAGATAATAATTCCTCTATGGTGGTTGCTCCCATTGGCTGATGGATGCACTCAACCATCCACTGGCCCATCATGCATCAGTCACCATGTCTGGGTTCCCATTGGCTGACTCCCCTGTCCCCCACCTACTGCAGGCCCAGGATCACTGGACAAACTGCCAAAACAGTTTACCTCAAAGACAGACACATATCCAATGCTTCTCTGTGTCCTCTCTATTAACCAACCTCAGAAAGGGCTGCCACTGTGCTGCGGCCTCACAAAGCATTTCCTCAGAGGCCATGGCAGCTGCCTCTTTCCTGTCACTCCCTCCTTCCTCCCCTCAGCCTCACCCCAGGATATATGAGGATCAGGCCAATGGGGAAAGCTGAGAGAGCTCTTTCGAGAACTGCTCTTGAGAAAGCAGCTCTTTCAAGAACTGTGACTGACCCAAGGCCACTCTGCAGGTGTATGTGGAGGAACGGGGAATCAAACATGGTTCTCCCAGATAAGAGTCTGCACACTTAACCACTACACCAAACTGGCTCTTTATATGTTTATAAAGCAGATAAACTTGTAAAAATACAAGAACAGGGAGAAGAAGTAATAAGAGTTGATTGAGAAGGTGCTTTCTTGGGTTGCCATTATCCTCAGATGATGAAGCCACCCAAAGCAGTGCCTCTGGTAATGGCTGGAGTGGTTGGGTAGGTTGATATAGGACTAGGTAGTCTTTCAGGTATGTTGGCCCCAAGCTGGACAAGACTTTAAAGGTCAATACCAGCATTAGTACTTGCCAAATTTTATAGAGCTTTAATAATTCTGTGGTTGGAAAAACTGGGAATAATTATACACATTAATGAGTTTAGAAGTATCATAAGTAAACAGCATCCTTCCACTTTTGATGGCACCGTATTCATTTTTTAGAGAACCTTTGTACAAGCAGAATAGGCAGCATATGTTCTCTCAGTTCACACAGGACACTGACCAGGGCTGTGGGCCTCCATCTAAACTTGAATGGAACAGTGAACACTTCTCTGCAAGCTGCATATTAGACAGGAGGGTTTGTAGAGGTGTGTAAACTGTCTTTTTGGGAAGTGTGTCTGTAACTGCAGACATTCTCACTGAGAAATTCGTAATTACCTCTTGAGGAACTCCAGTGGGATGTGGAAACTACTGAAGCATCCTACATATACACTTACAGCACAATACTAGGCAGAGTTAAATGCTTCCAAGCCATTGACTTCCATAGGCATACAGAGGTGTAACTTTAATTAGGAATGAACTGTAAAAAACCCCAACCCTTTAAGTTGTCCTTTCAAAATGCAGCCCAGTCTTCCTGTGTCTTCTTTTGCTAGTAGAAAAACCATCACATAAAATCTTCTTATTAGAGAGTCAGTTTGGTGTACTGCACAGACTTTTATCTGGGAGGACTGGGTTTGATTCCCCACTCCTCCACTTGCAGATGCTGGAATGGCCTTGGATCAACCATAGCTTTCACAGCAGTTGTCCTTGAAAGGGCAGCTGCTGTGAAAGCTCTCTCAGCCCCACCTACTTCACAGGGTGTCTGTTGTTGGGGGGGGGGGAAGGTAAAGGAGATTGTGATCGCTCTGAAACTCTGAGATTCAGAGTATAGGGCAGGATATAAATCTAATATCTTCTTATGTTTTCCTCCTTAAGAAGTATTCAAGATTCCTTTTCTGTTAGTAAAAGAAGACATAGGAAGATCAAGTTAAGTTTTGAAAGGACAACTTAAAAGGTTTTTTGTTTCCCCACTGACAGTGCTGCTTGCCTATAGAAATCCCCGAACTAGCTCATATTACCATTTTAGGTCAAGTCAGTTAAGTCAGGGCACTGCATATTTTGAGGGTTTCATATTTTACAAGTGTATGTAAAAATAAGGTTGTGAGTTTTTAAAACCACAAATAATGTATTTTTCAATTTCTTTCCATTCTTTTACAATAAGGAAGGACATCTACCATTTATAGATTTAGGACAATATCTTTGCTAGAAAACAGTGCTCACTCTCCATAAAAAGAATGCCACAAATCTGAGCTAAGATGTCACAGCAGGAAGAAAAGACCATCATAGACTGTTTATTGATCATAGCTTTTTCATACCCAAGGGTATGAGGGATTGTTTGTCAGCTGGTGTTCATGGTTCAATATTACTGGTAATGTCTATTGTTTAACAAAGACATTTAAAAATACAGAAATCTCAAGTGAAAGAAGCAGATGTGCTGGGAAACTGTAAAATTGATTAATGCTTCCTTTAATTTGTTTTTAGCCAGGTTTTATTGAATTCTGTGAAATTCTAAGGGTTAATTGTGATTTACTTATTCATTTGTGAATAACTCTGATATGACAATGGGCAGTTTCATTATCATTTTCTTTAATTATCAGTATGAAAACTGAGCAAAAATCTTTCTATGTCTACAACAAAATGTGATAATCTTTAGAGAGCAAACTCCACAAATGCCTGAATTGCTATTAACCAAATTCAGTGGTCGCTTTGTAGAAAAATAGGTGGTGGAGCTCATCCAGGGATTGTTATGCAGCTGCACCTACTATTCAATGGACATGGTGGGGAGAAGGAGGGGGAACCCTCAGAAAGGTTCAGGAGCTCCACTTAATCTGAGGCCTGACCAAACTGTTAATCAATAGCAATCCTCATGTACAAGTAAAGAACTTAAAAATTAGCAGTTCATCCAAAGCTTTCTGTCTTCTGATTAGGCAAATGTAGGACAAGTCCTTCTCTTTCTTGATATTTACTTATCTGATGATTTCATCATTAACAACTGTTTTAATACAAGGTAGAGCTTCAAACAAAATAATAAAAAGAATAGTCAACTTATTCTGAAAGTAGAGACCAGTCTCACTGGCATATTTCCTTGATCCTGCCCATATCTGTACCTGATCAAAAGCCATAAAAATACCCAAGACTTTTTTTGTAGAAAAAGCCCAGCAGGAACTCATTTGCATATTAGGCCACACACCCCTGACATCACCATTGTTTCACATAGGGTTTTTTTGTAGAAAAGCTCAGCAAGAACTCATTTGCATGTTAGGCCACACCACCTGGTGCCAAGCCAGCCAGAATTGCGTTCATGTGTGTTCCTGCTCAAAAAAAGCCCAGGAAATACTAGATCTATTTCTTTAACTCTGCATCACAAACACTCTTTTCCCTCACAGCAGAAAGGCTTTTAACCAGTGTTCCATGATGCTTTGGCTCTGCCCCACATGTTCTATTTATTTTCGACTAACAAAAGGTATCTTAGGTCAAAGAGGGTTCTAGCATCAATAGAGAATTTTATAAAAGTACAGTACCAATGTGAATGACAACCTAGAAAGCTTTACAAGTATTCTTTACCATGCTTACAGAGCAACCCTAAGCAGCTTTACTTGAAAGTAAGTCCCATGCTTTTCTATGGGACTTTCTCCCAGAAAATTGTTCTTAGGATTGCAGCCTTAGAAAACATGCATGCCTGCATCTTAAATTACCAACACAACCTGTGATCTCACTCTAAATACTACATATTATTTTCTTCTATACCAGATATCTAGACTGAATTCCATGAATCCATGCTGCTATTGATGGCATCTCTTGAACTAGGGGGAAGCATTAGCAGAATAGATTTGCAGGATTCATCCCATTGCTTGCTTATAATGTACACCAGGGGTGGCCAACGGTAGCTCTCCAGATGTTTTTTGCCTACAGCTCCCATCAGCCACAGCCAGCATGGCCAATGGCTGGGACTGATGGGAGTTGTAGGCAAAAAAACATCTGGAGAGCTACTGTTGGCCACCCCTGATGTACACAATGCCTATGTTGTCTTTTTTCAGTTTTCCCCTCATATATTTCCAAGTCTCTTTTCCAAATTAAGCACCAAGAAATATGTTGATTGTTTATTCATTTATTTAATATTATAGGCTGCATAAGATTCAAGGTGGATTACAGAGTTCAGAAAGAGAAAAGAATATAATCATACAATATCAGATATTCATGCAATAGAACTAGGAGTACAAGACTGAATAACAATGAAAGCAAAAATGTGAACACACAATATAAGATATGCTATGAACAATGAAACAAAACTAGGAATACAAAAATAAAAGACAATGTAAACACAAACTGCCCAGGATGGCATGGTGTGAGCAGTATGGAATATTGTATTACAAAGGTACAAAGCAATGCAGTGTCCACTCTCCACTTATATTTGAAAAAACCTTTCTGGACTGTTCTGTCTCACTACAGATTAACTTGTTTATAAGAATGGTCTCCTTATTATTCCCTGGCCACCAAACATAGCTGCGGGCAAGCATTGTCATCCACATGATCACCGGATGGGTCTCAGGCAGTGTGGTTAGGACTCACTGATGCAGAGTCAGGGGCACCACCACCCAACTCGCCCATAGAAGGCACCCTTTGTGCACCAAAAGTTCGTCCCGGTGGGATGCATAAGCTGTAATCTTCGGGCCCACCTGACTGGTGGGCCATCCCCTCCATACCCAGTCCAAAACATGGGAGAGGGTCTGGTCTTTGGATGACAGACGAGCAATGTCCTTGGCATGGACAAGTCTGTTTGGGAGGGACTTGAGGAGAAGGATCTTGTAGGCCAGGGCAGTATCCAGGTCTGCCAATGGCAGTGGCAGGCAGCTCAAGGCACCCGCATGGCCCATAATCTTCCCCAGTCAGTACTGAAGGGCGTATTGGTACCTGGCCAGGAAGATGGACCACCACAAGACTGGGGGCAAGAGCATGATGTGGTGGCCTGTTGTGCGGTGGCTGTGAGTCACTCTCTCCGGGACTTCTCAAAAGCCATCACCTCCTTGATTGCCTTCTTTAGGTCAGTATCATCTTTGTCCATGAGCTTCCGCTGCAGCTTTTCATTCCTCAGGCTGAAAAGGAAACGGTCCCGCAGAGCCTCATCCAGCTGGGGAAAGTCGAATTGGAGTGCTAGCTTATGAAGGGCAGCAACATAGTCTCCCGTGGGCTCGTTGGGCCACTGGCTGTGCTCAAAAAAGTCAAACTGGAAGGCCAGAATCATGGGCTGTGGCACAAATTGGGCTGTGAGCACCGTGGTGATCTGCTTGAAGGACGCTTTCTTGAGTGTGATGGGCACCAGGACGCCCTGGGCTAGCTCCAGGGTGGCGATTCCACAGGAGCTGAGCAGCAGAGCCTTCTTCTTGGGCCCTTCTACTTCGTAGTACTTGATATAGTATTCCAGACACTCCAACCATATCTCCCATAGCTCGGGGCGGGCAGCATCAAATTCGGGCAGTGTTCCTGGTGTAGCGGCCATGTCAACAGCGATGGTGGTGTGATGCGTGGAGCTGGATGCGGATGTAGTGATGCGTGGTGTGGTGCCGGATGCTGGGCTTGCTCACCAATATCCCACCTTCGTTGCCACTATAATATAGGGGGGTTATTTATTTATTTATTATATTTATATCCTGCCCTCCCCTATCGGGCTTAGGGTGGCTAACAACAGTTAACAATTCAATAACAGATTTAAATTATTACGATAAAGCATTATTAAAATATTAAAATTAAAAACAATTTTAAATACAATTTCAGATGGCATTCTGTGTGGTTCAAATAATTTATGTTAATGCTGTGGGATGGTGGATACGACACACCCCTGTAGATGTTAAGAGCACCTCCAGTTAGTTATTTAAAGCCTGCCTGAACAGGTATGTCTTACAAGCCATTTGGAATTGTGGCAAATCCTGCAGGGCCCTGGTCTCTTCAGAGGGGGCATTCCAGAGGGCAGGCGCAGCCATGGAGAAGGCTCTTGCCCTCGTTATAGTCAGATGGGCATCCTTTAGTGCTCTCTGGGGCTTGTGTGGGGAAAGGCGGTCCTGGAGGTAGACAGGTCCAGGTCATAGAGGGCTTTAAAGGTCATGACCACCACTTTGAACCAGGCTCAGAACACCACAGGCAACCAGTGCAGCATCTCCAGTGCAGGTTGGATGTGCATCCATAAAGGCAGCTCCGATATCAACCTGGCTGCAGCATTCTGCATCAGTTGCAGCTTCCAGGTCTGAGTCAAGGGCAGCCCTATGTAGAGGGCATTACAGTAGTCTATTCTTGAGGTGACCGTTGTGTGGATTACTGTGGCCAAGTCACTGCACTCCGGGTATGGAGCCAATTGCCTTATCTGCCTAAGGTGATAAAATGCAGATCTGGCAGTGGCTGCCAGCTGGGCCTCCACAGATAGTGAAGGCTCCAGGAGTAACCCTAAACTCTTGACCCTCGAAGCTGGCACTAAAGGTGACCCATTGAAGGTTGGTAAAGGGATCTCTCTTCCCGGGCCGTCCCAGCATAGGCACAGAACCTCCGTCTTTGCTGGATTCAATTTCAGTCGACTCTGTCTGAGCCATTTCACAACGGCTTGTAATGCCCGGTCCAGATTTTCTAGGATGCGGTCAGCCTGGCTGCCCATCAGGAGATAGAGCTGAGTGTCATCCGCATATTGGTGACATCCCAGCCCATAACTCCGGACAATCTGGGCGAGGGGGCACATATAGATGTTAAATAATGTCAGGGAGAGAACTGCCCCCTGAGGAACTCCACACACCAGTGGGTGTCTCCGGGGCAATTTCTCCCCCACTGCCACCCTCTGTCCCTGGCCATGGAGAAAAGAGGTAAGCCATTGGAGGGCAGACCCCTGGATCCCTGTGTCGGCAAGGCGGTGCAACAGCGGCTGGTGGTTGACTGTATCAAAGGCAGCCAACAGATCAAATAACAACAGCACTGCCGATCCGCCTTGATCCAGCTGTCTTAGGAGATCATCAGGGTTCAATGCATGGAGGAGATGAGGTTGCAGTGATTCAAGCAAAGCTCTTTTATTAAGTACAGCATGGCAGTGGCTGAACTCAAGGCTGGCAAACTGGGCCAACGGAGCCAACTATATACACTTCAAGGTTCCTGCACAAGGATGCTATTGGATCATTCAAACCAGCAGGGGGGCTGTGATTGGAGCAGGGCAGCAGGGGTTTGGATCCTACTGCCCATTGTTCCTGAGTCCCCAAGCTCAGTCCTACAGGCTCCAATGAGCCAGGCAGGAACCTATTAATACATACTATTGATCAGCATATGCAACAGGGTCCATTCTATACACTTTTGAACCTGTGACTGACATTTTTCCTGCTGTCACCTTCTTGGGGAAGGCTGTAACTCAGAACCCCTAAATCCAATCTGCATATAGTTTGGATGGTTTGTAGAGGAGGATCAGTGGGGATCTCTTTCAAGTCTGATACTTCTAGCTTTCTTGGGGTCTATTCTATATTTTCCATAACCTGTACCTATCATTTCCCCAGACAGCACTTTTCTGGTGTCACCTTCTTTGGTGGAGAGCATAACGCTGACCCCCTAAGTCCAAAATTCACCAAACTTGAATGGCTGGTAAAGGAGACCCAGAAATCTCCTGTGAGTTTGGTGTCTCTAGCATGCCAGGGTGTATTCTATCATATCACAAATCTCATGAACCAAACTGATTCATTTAGTCCCTAAAAGTTTTTGATGTTTCATTTTCATGACCCAGGCACACCACCAAACTGGTTTGTACCCATCCCTAATCTCCTAGAATTAGAATTTGTCTACAGATATCAGCTCCTCTCAAAAAAAATGGCAGTATTGGAGGGTAGACTCTATAGCCTCACATCCCTCCTCTGAGCTCCTTCCTCTCTTCAAGCTCTACCTTCCCCAGCTTCTACTCCCAAATCTCCAGAAATTTTCCACTCCAGAATTGGAAACTCTAAGCAGCAGATCACCCACCTTTATAATAAAAAACATATCAACAGAAGAGAAGCATGTAATACTCCTGACTGCATGGCTTAAACTCAGTGTGGAAGATGTTGCATTCCATACACCTCTGCGAACTGACCTGCTCTACCCTGAGTTGCTGCTTTTGTATTTTGTCCTTTTTAACCTTTGCTTGTGTTCACAGCTAGAGACCCAGACCTTGCACTGGTTCTAAGCCCTGGACCCTCTTTTCCTCTAACCCCTGGACTAAACATTTTGGCTTCCTGATTTTGGACTGGTCTTGTTGCTCTTGCCTTGTTGGTTGTCATTGTATTTGTGTATCCTGGAAGCACCGGGTAGTGCAACAGTGTCAGGCATTGCCCTAAATGCGACATGATGGCCAACTTAATTTGAGGTCAAGCCTGCTCTAGAGTTCCTTTGCAGCATTGTATAAACTGTCTGCATTCTGCTTCTGCTGACTCAGTTTCACAACTGCTGAAGTTGCAGTGAGACATAACAGCAGCAAGAAATAACAGCCTGGAAAGTGGCTTTTGCAACTTCACAGATCACAGCTGCTTCCTGCAGTTGGTTTTATGCAGTAGCTAAACACACAGTGTGATGTTGCACTCTAGTGGCACATCATGTGAGCTGTACTAGATAAATATACTTTTCAAAAAGAGTACAGGATTATAGGTTAACACTGCTAGGCTCTGCAAACTATAACCTTGTGTTGCTGTTGTTTTTATTTATTTATTTTCAATTTATAACCCATCCCTCCCTCAATGGATTCAAGACAGGTAACAACAATAAATAAATATACAGAGTTAAAATTAATTCATATAATTAAAAACAACATAGCACTCTAAAAATGAACAAATTCTACAGATGGTGGTACCAAATTTCATCTGCTCCTCCTATATATCCTGCAGCTGATATAAAACAGATGATATACCCTTAAGGTAGTAAGTCAGTTCAACAAAATCATTTCAGCAGGGCCATTGATCAGGGATGCCACAGACTGATAAAATGCCCACTGCCTCAGTCAAAGGCCTGATGGAACAGCTCTGTTTTACAGGTCCCGCAGAGCTGCAACAGTCCCCGCAGAGCCCTAATCTCCAGTGGGAGCTTGTTCCACCAGGTGGGGCCTGGACAGAAAATGTCCTGGCCTGGGTTGAGGCTAAGCTAGGGTTGCCAAGTCCAATTAAAGAAAAATCTGGGGACTTTGGGGGCAGAGCCAGGAGACTTTGGGGGTGGAGCCAGGAGACATTGGGGGTGGAGCCAGGAACAAGGATGTGACAAGCATAATTGAACTCCAAGGGAGTTCTGGCCATCACATTTAAAGGGACAGCACGCCTTTTTAAATGCCTTTCTTCCATAGGAAATAATTAAGGATAGGGGCACCATCTTTTGGGGCTCATAGAATTGGACCCTCTGGTCCAATATTTTTGAAACTTGGGGGGTATTTTGGGGAGAGGCACTAGCTGCTATACTAAAAATCTGGTGCCTCTACCTCAAAAAATAGCCCCCCCAGAGCCCCCAATACCCATGGATCAATTCCCTATTATTCTCTATGGGAATCGTTCTCCATAGGGAATAATAGAGTGCCTAGTAGACATTTTCCTCCCCCCCATGCTTTCTAAAGGGGGGAGGGCCTCCATACCAGGGAATCCCCCCTCCCTGCCCCCTCCCTCTCTCTCTTTGGAACGCCCTTCCAGAGGCCATAAGGGCCCTGCGGGATTTGTCTGCATTCCGCAGGGCCTGTAAGACCGAACTGTTTAAACAGGCCTTTGCTGTTTGACTGAAAAAGGGCTGCCACCGGACATCTTATAGAATGCTGGTGATCACAGTCAAGAATTCAATACCGCCTATACTGTATTGAAACAGCGCTATAGAATGGTTTTAAAATTGATATAAGTAAATTATGGTTTTATATGTTTTATTGGATTGATTGTATTTTATGATGTTGTAAGCCGCCCTGAGTCCGCTTGCGGAGAGGCGGGATATAAATTGAAAGTAATAAATAAATAAATAAATATCTCTCTCACACATACAAATACTTACCATACTTGGTCTTCTTCCAGCAGAATTTGCTCACTGTGAAAACGAAAGTAAGGCTGCACAGGAAAAGAAAGGGAGGGGCCATTTCTGTTTCCTGTGCCTCCTTAAAGGGACACATTTTAAAAACGGATCCCAAGCTGTAAAACAACACGATGCCTACAGGTATGTTCTCTCTCCCCCCACCCCCAGATTTTTTAAGAGCGGGGGAGGAGGCTGAAAATTCAGGGGTCCCCCGCCAGGGCGGGAGGGTTGGGAAGCCTAGGCTAAGCAGACTTCTTTTAGGCCAGGGATTACCAGCAGATGTTGATCCATGGAGCATAAAGCTATTTAGGAGGTATATGGAAAGAGGAAGTCCTACAGATATGCTGGTCCCAGGCCGTTCAGGGCTTTGAGCTTCAGAACCAGAACCTTTAACTGGATCTGGTACTCAATTGGTAGCCAGTGCAGCTGGCAGAGCACTGGCAGCATGCATACCCTTTTAGGCACTACAGCAAGCAGGCATACTGCCGCGTTCTGCACCAGCTGGAGTTTCTGGGTCTGGTTCAAGGGCAAGCCTGCATAGAGTGAACTGCAGTAATTCCGTCTGGAAGTTACGTAAACAATTGAGAATGAAACACAAACATGTGTTGTGATTTTGTTCCACTAAATCACTAGTCAAAGGTTCTTGGTCTATATGCTTAAAGTAAGGTCAAGAGGCCTGTCATTTTCAACTTGCAAAATAGGCCTCTTGCCTGAAGTCTAAGGGTTTGGGATTTGACCTGCCACAAACAGATTCAGATGGGAGTTAGCACCAGCTAAGAGCTATCTCCAATTAAGGACATTCCACTCAGCTGTGGGGTAAGGATCAAGGCCATCTAAAATCAAACTCATGCTAGCAATTAACTCTGGGGGTAACATCATCATGCTTGTTCCCAATTGGTTGTTTTGGGCCCAGCAACCAGTCTCGTCCAGTCATAAAGTTTTGGCTAACTGAAGCCATGTTGAGTCTGATCCCACTCAGGCTTCCTTGAGGGTTTTTTTTTTTTTTTTTGAACAATTAGATTAGTTGTTGTTATTAAACCAATTGCACAGTTGACTAAGTTAGAGAAAATTAAGATTACAGCTAAATATATAAAAACATTCTCAATGAATAAAAAGCAAAGTCTAAGTACTTATGTGGTACTTTGAGTTCATAGATCATATAAAATCAAAAAATCCAAACCATTTTTCTAGAAATGTATCTTCCTTGTTTCCAGAAGAATGCATTTTAACTAAATTTGAAGCTATTTTATCCATCACGACTATATCCCAAATCATTGAGTACCATTTCTGGACTGAGAGGACTGCCTTAAATTTCCACAATTTAGCTGCCAAAAGAACCAAGGAAGTGATTTCTTTTCTAGGGCTAGGTGCATTTTGGGTGGACAAGTTATTTAACAGAATCGATTCTGGGGTTATAATAATATAATAATACTTTTTATTTATATCCCGCCCTCCCCGCCGAAGCAGGCTCAGGGCGGCTCTGGCTCAGGTTCAGGGTTAAAGGAAGCTTAACCTGTACAATTTTTTCAATGATAGATATGACCTGCTTCCAAAAATATTGAATTTGTGTGCATTCCCACCAACAATGCACTAATGTACCCCTTTGCTTACAGCCTTTCCAACAGTATGTTAGATGATTTCTTGGTATAGTACAATTGCAAAGGAGTCAAGTACCACCTAGAATACAATTTAAACTGCAGTAGTCTCATATTTAAAGATACTGTGTGCAGTAATTTTGAGGCCCAAATATTGGCCCAGCTTTCTTCCGAAAGCGTATTTTTACAATCTTTGTTCCATGCGTTTTGTAACGCTGTGGTCTTTTGCCAATTTGAAAAGTTAAGTGTCTTGCAAATTATAGCTATTAAACCTTTTACTTTGGGTATGTGAGATGATAAAGCTTTTTCAAACGTATTTGAAAATCATTTGAATTTATAAATCAAATCAAATGTAATAAATTTAAAGGCCTACAAACTGAAGTGATAATGTTTGGGTTATGCAAGAAGTGATGTACTTGATTATATTGTAACCAAGGTGAAGAAAAATTATAACGCTTTACCAACTGATCTTGAGAGAGCATTTTATTATTCTGGCATACTTGCATCAATCTAAAGATACCTTTCCCCCCTCCATAACAAAAAGGAACGAACATCCCTGGCAGCAGGGAACCATGACTGGCTCAGAAAAGAAGTGATGGGAGATACTCCAGGTACAAGTATATGGTGGTACTTACCCCAGAGTTGCAACATGTGGGAAAGATAGGGATTAGAGGTCACATAGTGTGGTCTATCTTTGGGAGAGCTCCAGATAGTCTCATGTAGTTGGTCGGGAAAAAGATATGACCGTTCGATGTGTACCCATGCTCTTTCTATAAGGGGAGATGCATAGTTAACAATGTTTCTTAACTGTGCTGCAAGGTAGTATTTTCTAGAATAGGGAGAGCCAAACTTCCCATGTCTAAGGGTTTTGTGAGAACTGGAAAAGCCACATGATGTTTTTTATGATCCCACACATAATCTAACAAAAGATTTTGCCATCTTTTGAAATCCTTATGTGAAATAACTATAGGCAAATTTTGAAAAAGAAATAAAAACTTTGACATTATAAAAACCTTAATTTGTTCCACTTTTTCCAACAGAGTAAGTGTAGTTTGCTCCATGTGTTCAAATTGTTTTTGATAGATGTAATGAGTGGGTCAAAATTGACTTTAAAAAGATCCTTAAGTTCTAATGGAATCATTATGCCAAGGTGTCTAAGTGCTGAAGTTACCCATTTAAAAGGATATTGGGCCTTAAGAAGGGTTTCAAGTTACTTTTGGACTGCTTGCTTTATCCTCATGTTATCCTGCTGTACCTGGCTGAAACTAAGAATCTTTTGTGCAATGTCCTTTTGCCTTCTGACTACGTTTGGGTAAATATGATAACTGTTTAGTTATGCTGGATAAGCTTACGTTCTTTTATTTTCCTTCCTTGCCACAAGCATGTTTCTAAGTTAAATGCACACAATAAAATAATTATGGTTAAGCTTTGTGTAGTCTATTGCTCTAGAGTCTCAAAGCCTAGTCTAGTGCCTAGGCCACTTGTATATTGATATATTGTATTTTCTTGTGAGCCATCCTTGTAGGGTTCTTGTAACCTCCTGGTAAGGGCAGCAGATTTCACCTGACATCCTGTCTAGGGCTTTGTTCTCAGGTGTGGTGGTAGTCTACTACTGGGGTTCTGGGACTTAGAAGGAGTTTTGGGAGCCCAGAAGCCTAGTCCAAAAGTATAGAAACTTGGAAGTACTGTTTGTGCTCCAAGACAATGTGCATCTTCCATTTCAAAGACAGACAAACATGTGCATCTTCCATTTCATACATTTTCCCAGGAATTCTGAATGTTTAAAATACTAAGACCAACCAATTATCTGAACTGAAAAATTTCCAACAACTGGCGGGTGGTGGTGGAGCCTGAGGTGCAGCAAACATTATTGGAATTTGTGTCAGGGTCCAGAAAAACAATGATCACAACAGGGAGTTCTAAGAAAACTTCATCAGAGTGGGACAACTAGTTTATTATGAGTTCATTTAGCTTAATCCCACTGTGTACAAGCCCAAATGAGACTATTCAGTAGGAATGTGGAGATAAGTACAGATTTTGTTTTTAAAACATGTTTTCAGAAAAGTATGTATGGAATACTAGATAATGATAGCTCCAAGAGGAAATGGGTAAAAATAATGATGAACAATTTTTGAGAAGCCATAAGTACAAAATGGAAAGAGAGACAGAAGGATTTTATGGCAGTATTGCAAACATGGTTTAATAGGTGCTTAGAACACTCTATAGTTACCCTTTCTTGTAGGGTTGCCATCCTCCAGGTGAAGACTAGAATATTCCCAGAACTTGCAACTAATCTCCAGACTACAGAGAAAAGTTCCCCTGGAGAAAAAGGCAGTTTCAGAGGGTGGACTCTCCAGCATGACATCCATGCTGAGTTCCCTCCCCTCCCAACCCTTCATCTCCCAAATATCCAGGAATTTCCTAGCCCAGAATTGGCAACTATACTTCCCTGCTTCTAAGCATCAATAGCATTTGTGGGAAGTGCTTCAGTTGCCCAAGGCCTTTTCTTGTGCAGTAGCAAAGGTTTGAATTTGGCTTAAAAAGGAGATTATTCTGGATTGTTTCACCTCAAACTCTGTTATGCCCTTACTGGCTTTTTCATCTTACTTAAAAACTGAAATATCCACAGAATAGCTGATAGTATCACCAATTTAGCAAGCTCTTCAAACCTGTGGGGCAATACAAGAATCAACACAAATATTTCAGCCTCACAGTCAGAAGGATTACATTTTTCTGTCTTGTTGGCTTTCAGATAACAAGATAGCCTTTCTGTATAAGGAGTTGCAAGATGATCTCCATCAAATGTGTCTATGTAGCCTAATGAGGCCATTTTAGAAACACTCTTAGCAGGAGGGAAAACACTTTCCCTGATTTTACTTTCAGGGGTAATATTAGGCCTCAGAAAGTCCCCCCCCTCCCACAATTCCTGGAGTGGTGGTATTGCAAGGAACAGCTGGGAGTCTACTGCAGTAAGTACTGATCTCCCATTGACTACTGAAGGTGATTCATGAAGTTTTCATAGGATATTTTAAGGGGGGGGGGAATCTGCCTTCAGCCACCCCCATTACATTATTTCCTCCTTACACCACTTATGTACTTCATATATGTTCTGCTTGTGCCAAGTGGAAGTTTGGATGGCTTGCTGATTCTGTCTTTATGTAGACAGATGACATTTGTTGACTTCTAGCTCTGTGATCCTATTACAAAAGAGACAGTTTAATGAGTTTGAGAAGGTCCTGGGTCACAAAGATACAGTACCTGAATAGCTTAATTCACAAGCTGAAACCTACTGGCATTTTGCAGTATGTTCATAATAAAGTGTGGTGCATAACATTTTCAGAATGATGCACTGCTTGGCTTCAGCTGAGCATTCCTGAAAACAGGCGTTCAACCATTCATTTGTCACATATAATTCAAAATGTCTCACTGAAAGGCATTTAGTTTCAGGAAAACCTTTATAGAAATCTGCAGATCTTTTGATCTAAACTACCCAATTAATATACTAGCAAGTATTTTGTGTTACAAGAATGGTTGCTGTTGGATAATGAAAGACTTTGAATAAGATAATACCAGATTCCCGGGTCACTGAAAATACTTCTGTGTTCAAATCTGAAACCAAATTGGTTCTGGCTATGCCTCACAGTGATGAAAGCTAAAATACCCACATGAAGCAAAACAGTGTTTAGAGTCAAAGCTGTGAGCTCTTTTTATGTATAGAGCAACTATTTCTATTTGATTCTATTGCCAACAAGCCTGGAGAAAATATTCCTCCCCCTTTAATAAACTAAAAATAATATGAACCACAACATTATAATGCAAAACAGGCTTGAACCCTATCATAACTCTATTGAGAAATGAAATATTTGATGAGATGCATCAATAGTGGGAGTAATGGGAAATCTCCCAGTGCAGGCATGGAAGTCAAGAAGAGTTATGTCCAAAGCAATCTGTCAAGAAGGACCATATGTGAGCTCAGGCCATGTTGCAAGATCTGATCATGCAACATACTTGGAGTGAACAGAGTTTGTGATTCAGGCCTTGGACAGACAGCAAAAGCACCCATTGGCTCTGGATGGAATTAGTGTATACCACCACCAAATTGTTGTCAATCATGTTTGCTCTTTACACTCTATTTTGAGAACATCTGGACATATTTATCTATTGGGCTTTTTTTGGATGTATAGCATCTTCAGTTAGTCCAGGGGTAGCTAGGACTTTGAACAACAAGGAATAATAGTTGTGGATGGGGGAAAGATCAGCCTTTTTGTAAAGACCAGCAAAAGTTGCATCTCTGATGTGACCACATACCTTTCCCATTCATTTACTTCTCAGGTTATCACTTCTCTCCCCACTCGCCTTCCCTGTAAGGGCTTCTGTGTCTTTTACAGCTCTATGGCTGCAATCCTAAAACACTTTCCTGGGAATAAAACCCTTGGAATAAAATGGAACTGATTTCTGGGTAGGCCTGCTAAGATTGCTCTCTTTGACAAGCAGAAATTTAAAAGATTTTAAAGCCAGTTATCATAGAATTGGATGCACGCTGGATGTTTATGAAAGGAGCAACTTTCACATGCACTATTCTAGAGTTGCCCTCTGGTGGTGTTATCCTGGACTAACTTTTTCAACAGTATCTAGTAACTGGGTTCTAGTTTATATTAGCACATGCATCTTTAGATTTCCTCATATTACTTTAGATTTTATGTCACTATTTGAATCACAGGCCCCCTAGCCCTGGGAAGGTTTACGTAAGTAGCCAAGCAACTTATTCTTAGACATTAGAAAGTAATTACTCTAGAATTTATGGTTATAGTTGCCAACTGCCGGGGGATAGAGTGGGAATTGACTCATCTCTTTAAGAGAGGTTTTACGGATGTTATTTACCATTGCCAGATAATGTTATTTTAAAAAGGTGCAAGCACCAGTCACTTCCGACTCTGAGGTGATGTCGCATCACAACGTTTTCACGACAGACTTTTTTTTATGGGGTGGTTTGCCATTGCCTTCCCCAGTTATCAACACTTTCCCCTCAGCAAGCTGGGTACTCATTTTACCGAACTCAGAAGGATGGAAGGCTGAGTCAACCTTGAGCTGGCTACCTGAACCCTTCTGCCGGGATTGAACTCAGGTCGTGAGCAGAGAGCTTGGACTGAAGCTTTACCACTCTGCATCATGGGGCTCCTCCTTGATGTAACTTACCTCCATGTTATTAAAAACAGCAACCACTATTTCCATGCATTAAGCCTCTATTAAACGGACAGGACTTGTTTACTTCTGACATCCTGCTTTTTCCTATTCAACATGGCAACCACTAGGAGCATTGCAACCTACTCACTAACTCCTCATCTTGCTTGGGTTACCTTGCACCTAACGCCTCTCTTTTCAACCCTTCCTCATTCTGTGTTTACATTGAGGAGAAGGAGGAGCTGGAGCTTCAGCATTGGGATGAGCAACCTCTTTCTAGCAGTTGTGGAACATTGTGCTGGTGTTCCATTTCCTGCACAGCTACCTGTTCTTTTAAGCAATGGGGAAGTCATAGAGCGCTGGCCTGAAGATGAGGGGAGTGCCCACCACCTCAGGGCTGTAGCCAGGATTTTCCCAGTTAGGTCTGTAAAAAAGTTGGGGGTGGCCCAGGTCAACTGGGTTTCTCTCTACTCCAGTTGGCTGCAGAAGCAGGAAGAAGACCTCACTCCCCCTCACCTCTCTAACTGTTATAGATGCATGGGCTCACGAGGTTTCTTCTTGCTTCTTCAGGCTCCTTGGGCCAGCTCTTCCTGCTTTCACAGCCAGCTTTGAAGCTGGCTGTGGGAAGCATGAAGACTCACCACCTCTTGCCTTCCCATCCTGCTTGGCCAAACAGGAGAGGAGGGAGAGGTGGGGTCGGCAGGCTGAGTCTTCCTGCTTTTGCAGCTTCAAAACTGGCTGTAAGAACATGTAAAGACCCACTGCCTCTCAGTCTCCTGTTCTGCTTGGCCAAGCAGGCAGCAAGGCAGCCTCCCTGGGTGGGGTCTTCCTGCTTCTGCAGCTGGCTTTGAAGCCAACTGCAAGAAACATGAAGACCCACCATGGCCACCTCTTACCCTCCTTTTCTGCTCTGCTGAGTTGGGAGTCCTGAATCAGCAGCCTTGTTGGGAAGTTGGGGGCAAGGCCCCCAGAGGCTCCCCATAGCTATGGGCCTGCACCACCTCTTTTCTCCAAGAAGCATGGGGCTTGCTTCTCTCTTGGTGGAGCTAGACCTGGGGTTTCCCCTTGTGATGGAACCGGCCCGATTCTGCCTTCAGACCCGGTTCTGTCAACTCCCTGTTGAGTTGCCAACTCCTGGAGGGAGCTATTTCTCCTCTGGCCACTTGGGCTTGCTGCCACCACCTGCTCAGTCTAGGGGTTCAGATTGAGAGGAACAGGACACCCAATCCCTCTCTCCAGCTCTGAGGCAAGGCCTCAAGGTCCTCTGCCACCCAGTACTTGGGTATCACAGAGACCACAGCACTTCTTCAGGGAACCCTTGGAAGATTGGCACCTTATCCAACTGCATGCCTTCCCCCTTCCCCGGGGCCCCCTTCATAAAGCAGCGTGGTCTAAAGCGGTTGGGGATCTATGTGGTGCAGAGTTTGACTGCCAGCATTCAAAACAGTAAAAATATTTAATTAAAAGAGAAAAAGAAAAGAAAAGAAAAACAAAACAAAACAAAAACAGTTGCGTGTAAAAGTTTAGCACAGCATAGCACCCGCACAGCAACCAGCATGACAAATAAAAGGTGGATTTAAACGCATCCTGTTGTCCCTGGTCTAAACTTGCCCTGCCTTGTGGATGACGGTGTAGTGTATCGAGATAACGATACAACGCAATAACGCAACAACATAAAACCAGCCAGCGCGACCCTGCACGGAGCGACCGGGCTGTCCCCGGGCTGCTCAGCGCAGGGCACGAACTCCCAGCCAATCATCAGCTGTGGCGGGAAGTTCAACAGGCCAGGATTGGACTGGCCTGTCTGGAGGGAGGTTCCCGGAGTTGTACATAAGCGGGACCCGGCCCGCGTGTTCTCTCTCTTGTAACGTGCCTCCATTAAAGCATGTTGCCCTACCAACGTCTCCTGTCTCAGTACGTTACAGTGGCGACGAAGGTGGGATTCTAGCCACGTCGGCTACATCGGAGACAGGGCAACCCACAGGCCACGACCGCCGCTGCCATCAGTATGGCTCACCAAAGCGGTACCACCGGTCACATCAAGACATTCAACCCCAACCCCACGAGGCCTGGGAGTCCTACTCGGAACGGGTTGAATGCTACTTGAGGGCCAACCGGATCACAGAGGACAGCATGAAGAGGGACATTCTCCTGAGCGTCTGCGGGGCGGCCACCTTCGAGATCGCTAAAGGTCTCTCAGCCCCCGCCCGACTCACGGAGAAGTCCTACGAGGAGGTCGTCAGGCTCCTCACGGGCAATTTCTTGCCCCAACCTTCGCGGGTGGCCCGCCGGTTCCTCTTCAACAGGAGGGACCAAGCCACGGGAGAATTGGCCGCCGACTACCTGGCAGCCCTACGCCAGATCGCAGGCAACTGCAACTTCCCCCAGCTGGAAGACACCCTGGCCAATCGGTTCACCTGGGGCCTTCGCGACGAAAGGCTCCAGCAACGGCTCTTTGCGAAGGAAGACCTCACCCTCCAGAGCGCCTTCAGCGAAGCCATGGCGTTCGAGAGAACCTCAAAGACCTTCCCCAGAGTGAGGACCGACGCAGTCCACCACGAGGAGCTGGACCCCGACCGGCAGGACGAGGGAGAAGCGTTCCAGCTGTGCCGCCCAGCAGGGGCAACCAACTGCGCGCCGCAATGACCCCGAGCGGCCAAACGATCCCCAGCGACGGAGAGACCGCCGGCCACCAAATGCGCCAGCTGCGGCGACCCCCACGACAGGAGGGACTGCCAGTACCGGACCTGGGACTGCCGGAGCTGCGGAAAGACCGGCCACATTGCAAGGGCTTGCCGAGCCAAGCCCAACCGCCGGAGGCCGACCACACACCACGAGTCGGCGGAGTTCCACTCCACAGCCTCCACAACCCTACAGGTACTGAACTTGCCCCTCGCCACCCCCGACAAGATCAAAATGGCGGTCCTCATCGAAGGGAACCCCTGCCAAATGGAGGTGGACTCAGGTTCCTCCATTTCCATTATAGCAGAGGAGACCCTGAGGAAACTGTGCCCCCGCCAGCGGCTTCAACTAAGGCCGGCGGACTTCATACTCCGGGACTTTCAGAAGAATCCGGTGCAAATTGTGGGGTGGGCCCGGGTGCAAGTCGAGCGGGGGTCCTTCTACAGCCCGCTGGACATCCTGGTGGTAAAGCGCCAGCTTACCACCCTGCTAGGACTGGCGTGGTTCAAGCCCTTGGGGATCCGCTTGGAGGGGGTGGGGCAAACCTTAACACCCAGGGGGTTCGGGGAGATATGCCAAGAGTTCCCAGATGTGTTTGACGGCTCCCTGGGGAACTACAAGGGGCTGGCCATCTCCCTACCACTAGACCCGACGGTCAGGCCGATCCGCCTCAAGGCGAGGCGGGTCCCGTTCACCTTGAAACCAAAAATAGAGGCCGAACTAGACCGCCTCACTACCCAAGGGGTCCTGGAGCCGGTGGACTATGCCACCTGGGAGACTCCCATCGTAACCCCGATCAAGCCAAACGGGGAGGTGCGGATCTGTGCCGACTATAAGTGCACAATAAATAAGGCACTGCAGGATAACCCCTACCCAGTGCCGGGGGTGAGCCACGTCTTGGCTGCCCTAGCGGGGTCTAAGATCTTCGGGAAGCTGGACCTAGCACAGGCCTACCAACAGCTCCCGGTAGATACTAAGGCAGCGGAGGCCCAAACTATTGTGACACACAGGGGGGGCCTTCCGAGTGCGGAGGCTACAGTTCGGGGTTAGCGTTGCTCCGGGGATTTTCCAAAGTATAATGGACGCTCTCCTTAAAGGGATCCCCGGAGTCCAACCGTTCTTCGATGACATTTTAATCGCCGCCCCGGACTCCGAAGAATTCGGCAACCGCCTAAGAGAGGTGCTCCGCCGGTTCCAGGCAGCGGGTCTCAAGGTCAAGAGGGAGAAATGCTTGCTGGGGGTACCATGGGTGGAGTTCCTGGGTTTCGCCGTAGACGCAGCGGGAATCCACCCAACGGAGGAAAAGACCCGAGCCATCGTGCAAGCCCCGGCCCCCACCTGCAAAGCAGAGCTACAAAGCTTCTTGGGGGTGCTTAATTTTTACCATTCATTCCTCCCCCACAAGGCAGCCCTAGCAGAACCCCTACACCGGTTGCTGGACAAAAAAGCCCCTTGGGTTTGGGGCAAACAACAAGCCGCCGCGTTTCAGGCGGTCAAGGACATCCTGGCGTCCAATGAGGTGCTCCACCATTTTGACGAGGGCCGCCCCGTCATCCTGGCTTGCGATGCGTCGCCTTATGGGTTGGGAGCAGTCCTGGGGCACCAACTCCCGGACGGGAGGGAGGTACCGGTAGCGTACTACTCCCGTACACTCACACCGGCCGAGCGCATTTACGCGCAGATAGACAAGGAGGCTCTGGCAATCGTGGCGGGGGTCCGCAAGTTCCATGATTATCTGTATGGGTGGAGGTTCATAAGCCGCTCTTAGGTCTGTTGGCCCCAGACCGCCAAACCCCCAAAATACTTTCACAGCGCGTGTTGAGGTGGAACCAATTCCTCAACTCATACATGTACACACTGGTCCACTGGGCCGGCAAGGCTATGGGCCATGCGGACGCACTCAGCCGTTTGCCTCTACCCGTCACAGAACCTGACCCAGCCCCCGCACACCTGGTCATGTTGGTCGAATCCCTCCCGGAACAGCCCCTCCACGCCGCGGAGGTCGCAAAGCCTACAGGGAGGAACAAAACACTGGCAAGGGTTCTCGACTGGGTGGTGAGGGGGTGGCCAGAAGGGAACATGGGGGAAGAGTTTAAGCCCTACAAAATGAGGAGAGAGGAGCTAGCAGCCCACAAAGGGTGCATCTTATGGGGAAGCAGGGTGGTGGTTCCCCCCCTCCCCCCGCTGCAGAAGCAAGTTCTGGAGTCACTCCACGAGACCCACCCCGGCATAGTCAGAATGAAGGCTCTAGCCAGGAGCTACGTCTGGTGGCCGGGGATGGATGAGGAGATCAAGAACTGGGTGCGGAGGTGCAGCGCATGTCAGGAGTCACGCCCCGAGCCACCAAGCGCCCTGGTCACACGGTGGGAAACCACTAGGAAACCTTGGTCCAGGCTCCACTTAGACTTTGCGGGGCCCTTCCAGGGACAGATCTTTCTGATCGTGGTGGACGCCTACACCAAATGGCTGGAGGTCATTCCAGTAGTGTCCACTTCATCAACACCCGCAATACGGGCACTGCGCCGGGCCCTTAGCACCCATGGTATTCCGGACACTATTGTCACAGACAATGGGGCGGCTTTCACCTCTGGGGAATTTCAGGCATTCCTGCAGAGGCACCTGATTAGACACATAAGGTCTGCCCCGTTCCACCCGGCCACCAACGGACAGGTGGAGCGAATGGTCCGAACAACCAAGGAAGCCCTGGGCCGGATAGTGCAGGGTGACTGGGACCACAGACTAGCCGCCTTCCTGTTCAACAACCGGGTAACCCCCAACCCGGTCACGGGGGTAAGCCCGGCAGAGCTCCTCATGGGGGGCAAACTCATCACGAGGCTTGACAGGCTACACCCTGACCAAGCCTCGGACATCCGAGGGTCCCCGGAGGTCCGGGAGGCAGCCCAAGGGTTCTTCGCGGGGGACCCCGTGTTCGCACGAAACTACGCCCAGGGACCCATGTGGGTAGCGGGTTGGGTGAGGCAGGTAATTGGGACCCGTCATTACGAGGTATCCACAGAGGGGGGCCAGACTCTTCGGCGGCACATCGACCAGCTGCGCCGCCGCACTCTACCGGAAGGGCCGATCGACGTGGAGGAGGAAGTACCTGGGGGAGAGCTGGCTAGGGGTCTGCCAGAGGCCACAGCGCCAGCACCGACCCTGCCCGCCAGTGAACTCCTCGGACCAGCAGAGGCCGAGTGACCCACAGAGATCGACCAGCAACCCACAGCAGCCTCGGCCCCCGGAGAGACTCCCGCGGCCGAAGCAGCGCCGACACCACAGGCAGCTCCTAGACGATCCACCCGGGAGCGCCGACCTCCCGCCTACCTAAGAGACTATGTACAGCAACTAGGGGGGGAGGGGTGTAGTGTATCGAGATAACGATACAACGCAATAACGCAACAACATAAAACCAGCCAGCGCGACCCTGCACGGAGTGACCAGGCTGTCCCCGGGCTGCTCAGCGCATGGCACGAACTCCCAGCCAATCACCAGCTGTGGCGGGAAGTTCAATAGACCAGGATTGGACTGGCCTGTCTGGAGGGAGGTTCTCGGAGTTGTACATAAGCGGGACCCGGCCCGCGTGTTCTCTCTCTTGTAACGTGCCTCCATTAAAGCATGTTGCCCTACCAACGTCTCCTGTCTCAGTACGTTACAGACTTACTCGGTCTCACTGTCTGGGGTCCTCTTCCTCTTGAGTAGGCCTCTCCCACAGGCAGGAGTTCACACACTGGCCACCTCTTCCTTTGAGCGCCAGCTGAGAACTGGCCTTTTCCCACCTAACTCAAATAAAAAGAACAAAAGAACTTCCTGCCCCTCTAGGAGGCTTTCCCCCTAGAGGCGCTGGTTTAACTCTGGAAGGGAGGAGGGGATGGAGGGAGGCTAGGCCAAAGCCTACTTTAGTAGTTTAATGTTCCCTTCCAATGAAGCACCAACATTGACTAAGATGGCGTTTCTCCACACCCCTCTCTCTGTGAGTCCAAGTAGGGTGGTGAAGTGGGGACTCCTGGAACAAACCTGTGACTTTTACTTAGTAGGGAACAGGAGTTGGAGAGCCTCCTTGTCTGACCACCCACCCCTCTGAAAGAATGAGCAGCAGAGGCCCTGTCTGGCAAGAAATGGGAATCCTTTTCCTTCGTGTGCCGCAGAAAAAGAAAAATTCAAGTACACTTAGTCGTGACCTGTTACTCTATTAAAGAAAGGATGCTTGAATAATGGACTATTGGGACTGTCATTGTGCAACATTTGTGAGGCATCACATTGTTCTTGGCCTTCCCTAGATCCATTTGTACTCCCACATGGTCTGTCATGTGCATATAAAATTCTTTCTGACATTCCTCTGTTCTCCACATTTTTTTTCCTAGTGCCAAGTGAATTGCTTACTGGTGTTAGTTTGGGCCTGGGTGATACTTAACCCAGGCAACTAGAATTTTGTTGTTGTTTTTATTTGTTTGTTATTGAACTTGCTTAATTGCTCCATTGCCAACCTGCTCTGGGTGATGTACAACATGGATTAAAACAATATGCAAGTTAAAAATAGACAACAGGTTAATTAAAATTTTTAGAGATCTCAGATGGCACTTTAAAGGTTTGTTTTTACATTTTGGACTGCCAGGGCACACACACACCCACACACACACACACACCCCGCATCAGTGTTTCCTGGTATTTGTATACAGCAGGCGTACAGTGCCTTCTCATACAGCCTCTCCTCTGCCCCCACAACATTAACAAAATCTAATGGGAGCTCTGTTGTGTATCTCAGGCTACAGGGAGTACATATCTATTTTTGAATGACCCCGTAATCAATTTTCCATCAGAGGTAAGAGTGTGCCTTATTCTGTCCTGTCTAGAGTACTCTATTTTATTGTCAATAGAGAAGACTTTACCTTTCCAAGACTTTGAAATACGTAATTTTGGACATGGCAAGAGAGATCCTTCTATCCCAGCCATTTGTAGTGTGCTACAGTTGCCTGTGTTAGGCAAGTTTCCATTTTTGACAATCTCAAAAGTTTCTGTTTCCTCGCAGCAACTGCCAAGAAATCCATCTGACTGAATCTCAAGAACTGATCTAAGTAGTTGCAATTGAAGGAGCTGCTCTGTAACCACGTAGCTACTGAAATGAGCTTCTCAAGTTGGAGAGCATGCTGTTAGGACTTCTTATGTAATCTCTGTGGTCATTCCCTTCACGCAGAAGGCAATAATCTTGGTTTTGGGTTTTCTGTTAAATCTGAACCAGAAAGCTAGTGCTTGTCTGCAAATCTGGATTCTAAGCGGTGGCTTATTCCCAGTTTCCAGTTTTGTTTTTCAGAGCAAGTACACCATAGCTACGCATGAAAAGAGGACTGGGGGAGAGCAGTGATCATGTCAGCAAGCCTGAGGCTTCTCCGAGAGTCATTCATTTTGCAGCAAATGAAAATTTGCAATAGCATCTGAACAATGTTCCCTCTACGCTGCAGAGTCTTGTGAGCAAAAATTCTGCTTTGTGAGCTACTGCATAAATTATTGTGCTCTGGGGCCATTTTTCCTGAGCTAAGACAAAAAAGTGTGAGTTGGAGACTAAAAATCTGTGAGCTAGGTCACACTAACTCAGCTTAGAGGGAACAGTGCATCTGAACCACATCAAACCATAGTCCCCCCCCCCCCTTTCATCAGAGCTCTTACAAAGTTTCTCTGTTTCTTAAGTATATTCCTGTTAATTGAGAATGCATTCATCTGCCAATATAATTACTGTGTGCTGGAGAAATATACTCTCTCATACCATACTTTTCCCCATTTCTTGGGGGCACATTATAACCATATGTATCTAATTCTACTTTTCACTTTGTGAAAAAATATGCATGTAATCTTAAACAGTATTCTAACTCTGTTTAGGATTGCACTGTAAGTGATAGAAACTTGGTCAATAACATAGACAATAGATGTGTGCTTTGAGTGAGATTTTTAAATAAAATAGCTGTTTCACTGAATAACAACCTGCATTGTGTCAGCCATACCTAATAAGAACTTCTCAGGCTAGGCGTTCACAGTACTAAACATAGCTCACCTTCATGTTCCTTCTGTTGTTAAATGTGTGCAGTTCTCTGAAATGGTGATTGCTAGTTACATTAGGGAAATAGAACATTATACAGTTAATTCCATTTAAATGTAATAAAGGCCATAGTTAAAATTGTACAGTTTTATGTATGCTCACCTGGAAACTTTAAATTGCTTTATTTTTAAAAAATGCTTTCAAAACATTTAATCACAGTTCAAATTATTTACTGTTTATTTTATTGCTTTATTGGGAAAAATATCTCCAAAAAGTAGTTTACAAAAAGAAAATCTGAATTAAATGTACAGTTATTTAACATGTCAAAGCAACAACAAAAGTATTGAATGAGAAACTTAAAAAAAAAAAAAGACAGAATAGACCATCACCTGCATAAAATCTAGCAACAACTCTCAATACTCAGGATGGGAGAAAAGTTATTTACAAAAGTACAATACAAATACAAGTACAAAACATCCCCGATCAGCATCAAATAACAAAAATCAAATTTGTTTTGCCCATCTTGTTAAAGACCAGAATGCATGGTTTTGACATACCTCAACTTCCCTAGTCTTGACATTGCTGCTAAGAAGCTTCTGTCATGGGGCAAGATCTCTTGACCTTTGTTGGTAGCGCTGTAGAAAGCAAAGCCCTCACCAAATAATCTAAGTGCATGGCCAGGCTTCAGACAATCTAGTACCACCCATTTAGGGCTTTAAGTGTCAAAACCAGTCTTAGAATTGGTCTGAATAAAAAAGAAGCAAGTGAAGCTGTATAAAAACTGGAGTAAAATGATCAATGGGTAGTTTCACACAGGAGATTTGCCCTGACCTAGCCCTGCCTCCCATCCAGATTAAAAGTGCATGATCACATGAGCACACCTGCCCTCCAAGCTGCACCCATACTCACTTTGTCTCCAGATATCTCCTATCCACATTAAAAAGCTACCTGGATTTTCCTGGTAGCATCCCCTGAATCGGATGTAGGTTGCATAATCAGCTGCTGTCTGAATGCCCTGGGGCAACTCATAAGCGGAAGAACTGTGTGATCGTGCCAAGCCATTTCTGGCAAGGTGGGGGGTGGGTGGGCTACCCTCATTCCTCTCCGAGGTGCACTTCTCCACTTCTCCAATTGAGTGCACACATGGGGATCTTTTTAAAAGGGACAACCCTTTCCACAGTGAGTCCGTGGTTGAGCTGGACTTGCAGTGTGAATGGGCAACCACTGACCACTTCAGCAGCAGCTGTCTAATTGCCCAGAAATGGTTAAAACTTTAGTGGATTTTTTTTTTTTTAACGGGATACAATCGTGTCAGTTTCACAGTGTGAAACCAGCCAATGTGTCTCAACCTGATTAACAGTTTGCTAGCCGTGTTTTTGACTCAGTTGAGATTTCTGGGAACTTTAAAAAGGCTTTCCCATGTAGAATACTTCATAGTCATCCAGTCTTGATATATCCAGTATATGAGAAACTATGGTAATGTCAGATTTCCCCAGGGAGGGTTGCAGTCAGTATAAACAGATACAGTATAAACAAACATCACCTAACCATTCAGGAGTCAGTGTAGTCAGACCTCACTCAGGCTAGAACTTGGTCCACAGCCCTGTGAACCTTACAGGGTGGCCTAGGGCCAATAACACACACATTATGACCGTTTTCGCACACAGCTCACCTCGTAGTCACAATCCTGTTCCCTCTGCAGCGTCTGGTCAGATTTCCCACCATCTGTGCCGAAGTTACAGGAAGTGCTGCAGCTTTTGCGTAGCAAACATAAACCGCTAAAACTCAGTTTACATTTGCTACGCAAAAGCCGCGGCACTTCCTGTAACTCCGACGCAGATGGTGGGAAATCCGACAGACACTGCGGAGGGAACAGGATTGTGACTACGAGGTAAGCTGTGTGCAAAAAAGGTTTAAGTAATGCACTTTCAATCCACTTCCAATGCACTTTCCAACTGGGTTTTACTGTGTGGACTGGCACTGAAAGTGGATTGAAAATGCATTATTTAGTGTGCGTGTGATTGCAGCCACTGTCAGACAAACCTATCTCACAGAATATGAAAATGAACTATGCTCTACCCTGATCTCTTTGGAGGAGGGGGGGGGGGAAGGGGATAAAAATTTGATAGGTAGGAGCAAAGCTGGGTCCAGATGTACTCTCATTCTATGTCTAATCTTCAGATGGAATGCAGGCCTACCAGATATAGTTTGAACACCACATCCCAATGAACAGTATTTCCATCTTATGTGAATTAAGTTTCAGTTTGTTTGTCCTCATCCAGCTCTTAGTTTAGTAAATTCTGAGGAAAAAAGGAGATAAGGCTAGTTTTCCTCAATATATTGCTGATATCACAACCCAGTCTGCAGTAAGCTTCCCCCAGTGGTTTTATGTAAACACTGAATAACATGAGACAAAATGGAATCTTGGGAGGACCCAAGTAGTTTTGGGGAAGGTCACGTTTCCAAGCATCACACGATCAAAAGTCATTGAGAAATCTAATATGTAATTACTATATTGTTTAATATGCCATGTTAATACTTTTGACTTTATTGTTTTACACTTTGTAATCTGCTTTATGTCTCAGTGAGAAAAGCAGACTATAAATAATGTAAATAAATAAAAATTAAAAGGGATGAACTCCCGTCCATCTCATGATACAGTCATCAGCTCATAAGATAATAGAGTTGGAAGGGATCCCTAGGGTCATCTAGTCCAACCCCCTGCACAACACAGGAAATTCACAAATACCTCCCTTCACACCCCCAGTTACTCCCTGCTCTATGCCCAGAAGATGACACACACACCACAGCCAGGATCCCTGACAAACTGACCTGGAGAAAATTGCTTCCTGACACTGATGCAACCAAATTTCTATACCAAAACCTGGATTAAATCCAGAGGAGCCCAGATAATCTGTTTCATCTAAGGAAAAGTGGAGTTCAGAGCTCAGTCACCTTGCCCATAAATGAATTCTTAGAGACCAACCTAAAGCTCTCACCTAAGGTTGCATGGACTGAAAGGTATACATCAAAATAGGACAAGCCATAGTACATATGAGTGATTTTATCTCAGTATTTAATATGAAGGTCACCTTGGACTAATGATATATGCCATGCTTATTTTTTTTGGGGGGGGGGGCAGTGTGAAATTGAAATGACATAATTGGAGATGCTCCATTGACACAAAAGTACAAAGGAGTTGGACAGTTTTTGAATTTATTTGCAGCTCTAGTTTGTTGCCCCGTCTAAAGTGCCTTTGGGTAACATGGAGTGAATGCAAGTCTGTTGACTGTTTTTTTCTTTCTTTCTGCATTGGGTTTTTGTTCCAACTTGGCTTCTTAGTTAGATTGGTTTTCTTCTTCTTGCACGCAGTACCATTTGTGAGTTTTTGCTCTCCTGGATTTTTCTCACCCCCCTCTTCCCCCGCCCTGTGAAAACATAGGACAAACTCAAAGAAAAAGCAAGAAAGCAATGACTGGTAAATGGTACAGAGTGTGAGGGAAGGAGGAAAATTGATGCAGCAGAAGTCAAGCAGAAGCAAAACTCCAGTGTGGAAAAGTGATGGAAGAAGGCAATGTAATAAATGGTGTGGGAGTATTTCTGGGGAGGATGGGAGGGGCACAGAATGAGAAAGCTGATTTATTACAATGCTGAGGGTTGGGGGAGGGTCTGCTCTAGTTCCTGCACTGTCTTGGGAGGGAAGACAGGTATGGGGGGGGGGGCAGAGAGAAGACTGGTAGAAAAAACAGGCTGGGAGTTGAGCAGGTTATTTTGCTTCAAAAAGTTGTAGACCTAGAACATTTCCATTCTGGTTGCTTTGTTGATGAAATCCTCCTCATTGAGTCAAAGCAGATTTTGGTAATGCTCTGATGGCTACCTTAGCAAAAGCCTCTTTTTTCTTCCTAGGTGGCCAGAAAGACTTCATTTGAATTAAAGAGCCTTGCGGAATCTTGCCCAGTTCCGTAAGGCCTGTAGGACCACTCTCTTCCAGTTGACTTTCAACTGATGCTGAGCCTATATCATAGGGAAATTGAAAAAATACTGTCGCCACTGAAATGATATAATATCAAAATCAAAGAGATTAGCACCAAACTACTCTGATTGTTTTAACTATGGAATGTGTAATTTTATAGTATGTATGGATTTTAATTGTCTGTTGTGGTTTTATACTGTGAGCTGCCCTGAGCCTGCTTTGGCGGGGAGGGCGAGATATAAAATAAATGAATGAATGAATATATCCACAGTACTTGCTGCCTTCATAAAAGTGGATCCTTTGTAACAGGAAATCAACTAGAAATCATCAGCTGATTGTGCAGCTTTTTTTTTTGGCTGTCAAGTCACAAGTGACTTATGGTGATCTCATAAATCACATCCCACAAGACACATCCAAATACCAGCCAGCTTTGACTCCCTGCTTAGCTTCTGAGATTGGGCTAGCCTGACCAATCACCTTGTGTGATAATACTCTTGTGCAGATTTGGCTCAAATTAATTGTCAAATAAAATATTAACTGTGATCTTCTTCGTGGTCTCTGTGAATCACACTTGTGGGAGTAGGCGCCAGCGCCGATCTCGATAGGTAAACTTCAAAGCTGAGGATTTCTGCGCCCCCGCCCCAGTGCGCATGTCCAGAAGCCCCCACTGCGCATGCCCACTGGGACGGTAGCGGACATCCCGCCAGTTCTCTTCTGACCGCCGCGCTGATCGGTTGATCTCTCTCTGCTACGGTCGGTGAACGTTAGTTTTCCATTCGGAATTAGCTAGTTAGTTGTATATAGTTCTTAGCATAGTTAGTTTAGATATTGTAGTGTTTTTTTTCTAGTTGCGGGAGAGCGGACCTTTTTTCTGTTTCCCGCCCTTCGGGGGGGACCGCTCTCCCCTCTCCATTTTTCCCGCTGTTTGCCTTTCCTCGCATGGAAAGACGGTGGGGATTTTTTCACTGCTGCTCAGCGTGTGGGAGTAAAATTGCCCCACCGGACGGGCACTAATTGTGTTTATTGTGCCTGGGAGAGCGGCATAGGCCCGATTCGTGTGCGCATTGTGCCAAGTTCTCTAAGCAGACGCGAAAGAACAGAGCGGCACGACTCGCGGCAGCGCTGATGGAACGAGCACTTTCCCCGCGCACTGAACAGGCTGAGTCGTTGGCCAGCCAGGCGGACCTGTCGACGTTGACGCCGGTCGATACCGGGTGGGCCATCATCGCTACCGACTGACCTCGGAAGCGATCCGGTTCGGTCGCCGCCTCAGAGTCCTCAGTGCCGACCAAAAGGCCTAAGGAGAACAAAGGGATGCCCTCGGAGAAAAAGAAACACAAGAAATCTGAGAAGCCGAAACGCAGCCAATCGGCAACTCAGTCTTCCCCGGCATCCCCGGCGGACCCGACCGCACCAGTCGTCCTGCCGCTGAAGCTCTTCGCCTCACCAGTCCGGCAGCAGAGCTCTCAGCTAGCATCAATGTCGACCCAGTTGGTCATTTCTGACTCGGATTCTGAGATCGAGCCGGCTCAACGCATCGGCACCGAGGGTAGTCCGCATGACAGATCGGCCTCACAGGCTCGAAGTTCTCCTGCTCGGCATCGACACCAGCGTCAGGACCGATCATTTAGCAGTCACTCCCCTCGCTGTCGAGACGATGACCGTTCGCCACGACGTTCATCAGCTCAGATCCCCTGGGACCAGAGGCAGTGGCAGTACCTGTATAGGGCCTACCCCATGCAGCCCCCCTTCCCTTGGCTCCAACAACGGCAAAGGGATTGGGATCAAGCCTCTGAAACCTCGTATCGATCCCGGACATCTCATCGGATGCAGCGAAGTGCTCCATCGGTGTCGGTATCGAAGCCCCCAGAGTTAGATCGCTCTATCCACCAGCGGGAACCGAAACCGCACGCCCCGTCGGTAAAAGAGTCTACTCCAGCCAACGTACAGGAGTCTCCACGACGGCAGCGTCAATCTGAACTCTCTGACTCCCCAGAGGTGTCGCCATGGTCTTTCGACGACTCGTCTCCCGATAGAGAGGCATCCTCCAATGGTGACCCCTCCCCTCCGGTGAAGACATCTGAAGAACAGCCAATATCGCCATCTGAAGACCTCAAGTCTTATGGTGACCTCATCAAGAGGATGGCCCAGACCCTTTCACTCACTACGGTGCAGCCGCAGCCTGTGGTGACGGATACGGTCTTCGACATCGTCCAGCAAGATACCTCTATGGCGGTAGCTTTACCCCTCACAAATGTCATGCTCCAAACAGCAAAGGCTTCCTGGGACAAGCCTGCATCCACGCCTGTGTCCTCTCGCAGGCTGGATCATATGTATAGAATTCAAGAAGCTTCGGCGGAGTTCCTGTATGTCCACCCAAAGCCCAATTCGGTGGTCGTGTCATCATCTTCTAAGGCGAAGAAGACGCACTCCACCCCGCCGGATAAGGAGGGCAGAAAGCTAGATGCCATGGGGAGACGTCTATTTTTGGCGGGCTCCCTGGGTGTCAAAATCGCCAACTACGCTGCATGCTATGGACGATACCAATATGCCCTCTGGGACCAGGTCTCAACCATCCTGGGCTCCCTTCCAGAACAAAGTCGTAATACCCTCAAGAAACTACAGAAAGAGGGGATGATCCTGACAAAACAACAGTTGAACTCTGCCAGACATTCGGGGGACACTTGCGCTAAAGCCCTAACAACGGCCATATCCTTACGCAGGCATTCTTGGCTGAGATCCACAGCTCTTCAACCCGACACCCAGGCGTATGTCGAGGATCTCCCTTTCGATGGAGCGGGCCTCTTCAGTTCTACCATGGACTCGGTCCTCCAGGAGCTGGATAAAAGCATCAAAACATCCAGGAACTTGGGGGTCTCTGGGCCGCTCCCACAACCCAAGTGACAGTGGCCTAAGACCTGGCAAAAGAAACCGTATTCCAAGTCGCCCGACAGACAGTGGCGCTTGAAACCAACCTCTTTCACTCAGCCCTCCTATCAGTCGAAGCCCAAGTACTCTACGGCTTCCACCCAGACGGCTCGCCAGAAGGGTCCGAAGCAACACAAACAGGGACTTTGACTTCCACCTGTGCACACCTGGCCCCATGGACTCGGACCCTATCCGCCTTGCCCAGTTTTTCCCTGCCTGGTCCCGTATTACTTCGGACCGGTGGGTTTTGTCCATAATTCGGCTGGGTTATGGAGTTTTCCCACCCCCCATCTACCCCGAGGTTCGTCTCCACCGCACCCTCACAGACCCTCTGCGACGAGGTCCAGTCTCTCCTTCAAAAGCAAGCCATCCAGAAGGTTCCTGCGGACCAGAAAGGTCGGGGTTTTTACTCCCGGTACTTTGCAGTCCCCAAACGGGACGGGGGCCTCCAGCCAATCATGGACTTGTGGGCCCTGAACGTCTTTGTGAGGTGCGACAAATTCAGGATGACCTCGCTACCCTACATCCTCCCTCTTCTGGGACGCGGGGATTGGATGGAGATCTGAAAGACGTGTACTTCCACATCTCCATCCATCCCCGCCATTGGAAGTTCCTGCACTTCACAGTCGGGGAGGACCATTTCCAATATCGAGCCCTACCGTTCGGCCTCTGCACAGCCCCAAGGGTATTCACCAAGACCATGGTGGTTATCACCGCCCACCTCCGGATGCAGGGAGTAACACTCTTCCCGTACATCGACGATTGGCTCCTGGTGGCAGAGTCGAGGGAGCAGCTGTTGCGGCACATCTCCATCACCTTTGCCTTGGTGGATGAACTGGGGCTCCAGATCAATCACAAAAAGTCCCATCTGCAGCCCTCTCAGAGGGTACAATTCATTGGGGCGATCCTGGATACGCACGCCTGCAAGGCGTTCCTCCCTCCGGACAGGGCAGACGCCATTGTTCAGATGGTGTCCTCGCTCCAACAGAACCCAACAGTCTCTGCACGGAAGCTGCAATGACTTCTGGGGCTCATGGCGGCAACGACATCTGTCCTCACCTTTGTGAGACTTCGAATGCAGCCTCTGCAGCTTTGGTTCCTTCGGAGCTTCAGGTGCAACGTCGAATCGCCTTCCCGCATGCTGATGATCCCTGCGGAGGTACTGTCATCCCTCTCCTGGTGGGGGCTGAAGAGTCGCTTGATGGAGGGGGCACCTTTCCACAAGCCGGAGCCAGTTCTCACGCTCACCACGGACGCCTCCCTCTGGGGATGGGGGGCCCACATGGGGGGCTTGTGCGTAGGGGACCACTGGCTCAGCCACCAAGCTCGCCAACACATCAGCTTTCTGGAGCTGCTGGCCATCTTCCATGCGATTCAATCCTTTCAACCTCTTCTGGAGGGCAGCTTGGTGGCGGTGATGACAGACAACACCACAGCAATGGCTTATATCAATCGGCAAGGGGGCACGGTGTCCCGCAAACTCTGCCAGTTAGCCGTGATGCTTTGGGAGACGTGCCACTCTTTGGGGATTTTTCTCCGGGCAACCCACCTCCTGGGAGACTGGAACGTACAGGCGGACTTCCTGAGCCGGGGGGGGGATGCTCTCCTCCACGAGTGGGAGCTCAACTGGGAGTTTCTGCGGCCGGTTTTCCTCTGCTGGGGGACTCCGGAGTTGGACGTTTTTGCTACAAGACAAAATGCAAAATGCGGGCTGTTCTGTTGCAGAGGGGGCTCGGACCCCTTGGCAATGGGGGACGGGCTCCTGGTGCCATGGAGGTACCACACGTTATATCTGTTCCCTCCCATACCACTTCTCACCAAGGTTGTGCAGAAGCTCCTGAGAGAACGGCCGAGGGGGATCCTGGTGACGCCGTGGTGGCCGCGGCAGCCCTGGTTCCCCTTGGTCCTCCGTTTATCAGGGAGAACTTACCACCATTTTCCCCAGATGCAGAATCTCCTGCTCTCCCATCAGGGGCAGGTCCTCCACCACGATATCCCGTATCTGCGCCTCACCACATGGCGTCTGAAACCTCCAGATTCTCAGATAGGGCCCAGTTCGTCATCCTGAACTGTAGGAAATCCTCCACGAGGTGGTCGTATGCGGCTAAGTGGGCCAAGTTCGCCGAGTTTGCAGCGCATCGTTCTTCGGCGCCTGAGACGGCGGACTTATCAATAATTTTTGACTTTCTAGTTGCTTTGCTTGATAGAGGCCTGGCGCCCTCTTCAGTGCGGGTTTACCTGGCTGCCATTTCTGCAGAACATGTGCCGATAGACGGCCATTCGCCCTTCACTCATCCGGATGTTAAGAGGTTTCTCAAGGGCATGGCGAGACTGTATCCGGCTGTGAAGGCCCCTGCTCCAACTTGGGACCTTCGCTTAGTTCTCAAGGCTCTGGTGGGGAAGCCATTCGAGCCGATGGCTACTTGCCCGTCCCACCTCTTGGCATGGAAGACGGCCTTCCTAGTGGCGGTCACTTCCGCAAGAAGGGTGGGGGAGCTGGCTGTGCTTAGGTGCGACCCTCCATATCTGGTGTTTGCAGCTGATGGAGTGACGTTACGCCCTGACATCACCTTCCTGCCTAAGGTGGTGTCGCCGTTTCATCTCAACTCTGAAATCTATCTGCCAGTCTACTTTCCCTCTTCGGCCAATGACTCTGAGCATCTGCTACACGCGCTGGATGTAAAAAGGGCTCTCTCCTTTTACTTACATCGCACTGGTCCTTCCAGGAAGGATGCAAGACTGTTTGTTTCCTACGCTACGTCCTCTCTAGGGCAGCGTATCTCGTCCCAGCGTCTGTCCAAGTGGATTACGTAGGGATGTGCAAAAAAAAAAAAAAAAAAAATTCGGAATTACACGGATTCGGAAGTACACGGGAAAAAAAATTCGGATTCCCCGTGTACTACTGAATACCGTATTCGGAATAGCCGCATATACGGTAATGCGCGGCTATTTCCGAATATACGGCCCTATTATACCCTATGGGCCATTGAAATCAATGGCAAATAGGGTATATTTGAAGCCGCCTGGAGGGGGGGGGGTTTGAGGGAGAGCCCCCAAATTTGCAGGGGACCTGCAGGGGACTCTCCACTCCAACCCCCCCAAGTCCCAAAAAGATTGGGCCAGGGGATCCCATTCCAGGGGCACCCAAAGAGGGTGCCCCTATTCCATCTTTATACCCTATGGGCCATTGAAATCAATGGCAACATAGGGTATAATTGAAGCCGCCTGGAGGGGAGGGGGTTTGAGGGAGAGCCCCCAAATTTGCAGGGGACCTGCAGGGAACTCTCCCCTCCAACCCCCCTAAGTCCCAAAAAGATTGGGCCAGGGGGTCCCTGTCTTTGGGCTCCCCAAAAGGCCCATTGCCAACAATGATGGGGAAAGCCCAATTAGCCACTTCCTCCACTACAATTGCTGTGGGGAAAGTGGCTCTGGCCAGAGGGGGGTTTGAGGGGAGAGGCCCCAAAACTGCAGGGCAGCTTCAGGGGACTCCCCAGCATGCAACCCCCCTGGCCCCAAAAGATAGCACCCATCTGTGGGCACCCCAAAAGGAACAGTGCTCCCAATGGTGAGAAAAAACCAATTAGAGCCACTTCCTCACTGCAATTGTCGTGGGAAAAGTGGCTCTGGGGAGCAGGAGGTTTTGAGGAGAGCCCCCCAAACTGCTGTGCAGCTTCAGGGCACTGTCCCACACAAAACCCACAAGGCCAAAAAAAAAATTGGACCAGGGGGTCCAATTCCTGGGGCACCCAAAGCCAAACCTAACTTCACACCAGAGAATCTCTATAGGCCCCAAATGCACTACATCCCTCTATCTAATCTATGAACCCTGCAGGCCTGGCACCAATATAAACCCAGTTGCCAATGTCACTGCCACACAAAACACAATCTGCTCAAGGTCTGCTCTGCTGACCTGGCTGCAGCAAACCCAGATGCCAGCTCTCCAGCCCTGCCCCAAACAACAAGGGGAGAGCTGGCCAACCACAAAAAGCCTGCTAGTTCCGGGTCTCTCACCCAGGTGCCAGCTTCCCTGCCACAGAACACACAATCTACAGATGCCAGCTCTCCAGCCCTGCCCCAAACAACACGGGGAGAGCTGGCCAACCACAAAAAGCCTGCTGGTTCCGGGTCTCTCACCCAGGTGCCAGCTTCCCTGCCACAGAACACACAATCTACAGATGCCAGCTCTCCAGCCCTGCCCCAAACAACACGGGGAGATCTGGCCAACCACAAAAAGCCTGCTGGTTCCGGGTCTCTCACCCAGGTGCCAGCTTCCCTGCCACAGAACACACAATCTACAGATGCCAGCTCTCCAGCCCTGCCCCAAACAACACGGGGAGAGCTGGCCAACCACAACAAGCCTGCTGCCTCTGGGTCTCTCACCCAGGTGCCAGCTTCCCTGTCCCAAACAACACAACTCTAGTCTTAAACAAGAGAAGTGGTGGACCACCACACCTAGCTCTACATCATTCTGCAACACAAAGCAAGAAGCATTTTGACTTACCTTGAGTGATGGATGGTTGGCTGGTCCCAGCTCTTTCGCGTTACCCAGGGTGCACCACGAGGAGGCGAGCCAGAATTACACCCCAAATGAGGAAGATCACTGGGAGGGCCTCAGATTATGTGAGAGGAAGGCAACCATTCCTTCTCTCTCAGCTCAGCAGTAACACACCAGCATCACTGTCCCATTAGAGGGACCTCAGCATTGGTATGGCTGCTGGCTGCCTGTCATCATCACTGGCACCTCCCTCTTTCTTCCTCCTGCCCCTGAAAAAAAACTGGGTGGGTTATGCCTGTGGGTGCTGTCGGTTACAGTTGGGGGCTGCAATGGCCCTTTCAGTATTATTAGGCATGTGTGGGTGGAGGACTGGAGAAATTTGGATCGCTTTGCAGTTTTTAAACCAGCATTCACTTTTGGTTTGGGGAGGGATGGGGGGGGGATGCACTGCCAATCAATTTGTGAGTGAGTTTTTGGGCTGTCTTTGGACTCTAGTCAGTTTTTATTGGAGGAGCGTTTTACAACCATCTTCCAAGCGCGGGCCAAGAGAGGATGCAGGCACAAGTAGGTGCTCACTTCATTCAATCTCAAAGTCCATGTCTGGGGAGCCGAACAGAGGCAAGTTGACCTTCAGGAAGATCAACTGCTGAACTGTCCAGGGTTGCAGGCGATTGCGATGTGGGCAGACAATGTCGCCCATATGTGAAAAGACGCGCTCGCTCTGCATGCTTGTCGGTGGGCAGGAGAGGAACGTCTTGGCCACGGCGGAGAGAGCTGGCCATACCCCCTCCTTCGTGACCCAGTAGTCCAAAGGAGACGCTTCCTGCGGCTCGAGGGGCTCAAAAAGATAGTCCCTCACCATCGCAGCACCCGTCTCCGCTCTCGGTGCCCTACCGCTCCTAGAGGGGCCAACGACCCGCCCGATGAATGTCACCTCAGCACTCCTCGTGGCTTGAGTCTGGTGGGAAACACTGCCTACCTGGGGAGGCTGGGGATGAACAACAGCAGCGGAAGTTGCACTCGCAGATGAGCTGCTTCCACCCCCCTCCTCCTCAACTATCGACACTGGGCCCCCCCTGACTCTGGAACGCTCGACCTTCTGGGAGAGCTCGTCTCGCCAGCGATCGAGCTCGTTGGCCCGCTCGGCGACTGTGCCCTTAAGGCGCGGGTCTAACATGGCCGCCATCATGTAGACCTTATCCTGGGTGAAAGTCTGAAAGCGGGCCTCTAGCCCAACCTGCAGCCTAACAACCAGGGCGCGCACTGCTGGAAGAATGTCTGCACGGCCTTGAGCTGGCACTAGAAATGAGGCCAGGTCCTCACGGGCCATCTGGACCATGGGGACGACCAGTGCGATGCTCGCCGTGTCAGACGAGAGCATTTCTGTGTAGGTCTTGAAGGGCCCAAGAACCTCCACAGTCTGAGAAATGACCACCCAATCCTCTTGGGTGAGACGGTTCTCATCCCGAAAGACCCTCGTCTCAGAGACAAAGGCATCCAGGGCTGCTCTCTGCTCCACCATGCGCTCCAGCATAGCACAGGTGGAGTTCCTGCATGTGCTGATGTCACCAAACAGGCGGTGCCATGGCACGCCTGTCTGTGTCTGTTTCTCACGCAGCCGATAGGAGTCCGTATTGCTGCGTGAGAAGTGACCCGTGATGTACCGACATTTCTGGAGCAGAAGTTGGTACTCATGGGTTACGGCTTGATACAGACGATCATTGCGTTTTGTCTGCCCAACGCATCCTTGACCACGAGGTGGAGAAGGTGGGCCATGCAAGGAAGAAGAAGAAGATATTGGATTTATATCCCGCCCTCCACTCCGAAGAGTCTCAGAGCGGCTCACAATCTCCTTTACCTTCCTCCCCCACAACAAACACCCTGTGAGGTGGGTGGGGCTAGAGAGGGCTCTCACAGCAGCTGCCCTTTCAAGGACAACCTCTGCCAGAGCTATGGCTGACCCAAGGCCATTCCAGCAGGTGCAAGTGGAGGAGTGGGGAATCAAACCCGGTTCTCCCAGATAAGAGTCTGCACACTTAACCACTACACCAAACTGGCTCGGGTTTTAGGCCCGCACGCTGGGCAGCCGCCTTGATGTTTGAGCCACCATCAGTCACCACAAAGCCCTTGGCGACGTCCCCCCCGCTGCCTACCCAGCCCTCTAACTGCTGTGAGAGGATGGCTCTGAGAGTGTCCGCCGTGTGCGGCGCATCAACGGCTTCGGCGTGCAGCAAGGCACAGCGATAGCCAGCCCAGCGGCCCTGACCCTGCCTGTCACTACTGCCACCCCCACCCCGCACCTCACTGGGTTGCCACCAATGCGCAGTCAGGGAGAGATACCCCTCGAACGCATGTTTGGAGGTCCAGATATCTGAGGTGAAATGAACAGTCCCCCCGGCAGCACGGGACAAATGCTCCTTCACCACAGATCTGGTCGCCCTGAAAAGAGCTGGCACAATGGTCCTGCTAAGGGTGGTTCTAGCAGGAATTTTGTACCAGGGCGCCAGGTACTCCAGCAACCCCCGCACCCCAGGATTCTCGACAACTGAAAATGGAAGCCCATGGGCGACCGACCTGGCAAGGTGCCAGGCGATCACCCTCCTGCCATGCCTGATTCCCCCTCTTGGCACAGAGGTGCCCCTACCAAACATCTCGGGCAGAGATGCCTGGCGTCCCTGTTCTCCCACGGAACGCTCCTGGAGAGCAGGAGTAGTCGCGATGGGACGGACCCCCTGGCTGGGTGGTGTTGTTGTCCGCTGGGACAACACAGCACCAGCCTGCTTCTCCCCCTTAAGAAGCACCCCCGGGTGGTGCTTCCGCAGGTGATTCCGCATCCCCCCCGGATTCAGGTGGGCAAGGTCCCACCCATGACTGATCCGGGCCCTGCACAGCTTGCACTGCGCATAACGTGGATCCTCCATAAGTTGGAAATGCTTCCATACTTCGGAGGTGAACGGATGCCCAAACTGACTGGCAGGTTGGGTGTCCGGAGCCACCTCCTTTGAGGTGCTCGGGGGAGACACATCGTGCCTCGGGGTGGCAGGAGGGGCTGGCCATCCTCTGAAGGTCTGCTGGTGCCCAAAGGAACCGAAGAAGGGGGCTGGTCCTCCTCAACCAGCTTCTCCTCCAGCTCCTGCACGACACTCTCCACCCTCCTTGGGGTGATCGTTTTGGACAGAAAACTGTCCCCAAAGCTCATCTCCAAGGAGGGCTGCTCTTGCTGCCCCTCCTCCGGCTGCTGAGGCCGAGTGACATCAGCTGGAGGAGTGACTGCCCGAGCAGCAGACCCCTGCACAGTGCCAGCACCTAATGGCACCTTTGCTCGGGGCGCCCCAGCAGCAGCCTCGATGAAGGGCCCAAGGCGGGCCTTCTTCTTCATCACACTCCGGCCAGAGGTCGGAGTGCTGGAAAGCGGCTGTGGAGTGGCCCCACGCACAGGTGGGGGGGAGACCTGGGTCCTCCCTTTCCCCTCCACCCCTCTAGTCTTCTCCTTGGCCTTGCCCCCAGGGCCCCTCTTCTGCTGCCTGTCACTCATGTCACCCTTGGCCAGTCTCACAGATCCTGAACTGAGAGTGGGGTTTTTTACAAACCTAACTCACTGCACTGTACCCTGAACCAACAGGTGCCCTGACTTCTTTTTAAAAACCCTCCCACCAAAGCTTGTTTATTTTTTTTTGGTCCCTAACCTGTCCTTCTTTGGGTTGGGGTAGTAGTACTCTGGTAAAGTTTAGGAGACTAGGTGATCCTGCCTCTACCTGGCTGCAGTTTTTAAAAGGCTACCTTGAGATGAAGGCAATCCTTGTTATATCCTCCTAGTTAAACTTCTCCTAACTAGATCCTGGGACAAACCTGATTTCCTTGCAAACTAGAAATCAGGTGTCCCCTATAACGTGAGAGAAGCTGTGGTTTACCCTATGGAAATCTAAGGATGCACCAGCTTTCAGTGGCTGAAAGCCAGATGCACCGCTGCTGCAACCCTAGTCTCTTTAAAAGGGAGCCTGATGTGGCCTAGTAGTCACGCTGCCTATTATGAGAAACCTAAAAACTTTTTAAAGCACCCCTATCTGGCCTACTTGAATTGTGAAAGGAAATAAAGCCCTAAACTGGATTAATTTTGTTTTAAATTTCAAAAAAACACAATCCCTAAAAACACCCTTATTAGTGGGGCAGCCTATTTAGTGGCCCTAGCCAAACCGAGAGCACACTCAGATTCCAAAAATCACTCTATAACAACAAGAAAGTGACCCAGCCCACACACACCCTCGCCAACCCCCACACCAACCAGAGGTAATTTAAAAAAACCAAAACAAAACCAGCAGAATCACAAGAGGCCAAGCAAAGCAACTCAAGATTTTAAAAAGTGGCCTTTCACCAATAAGAAAAATTAAGCCAAATCAGTCAACAACACCCCCCCAGCCCCGCCCCCCAACCCCAAACCAAGAAATTGACAACAGGAAAAAAAGGCCAAGCAAAGCAACTCAAGATTTTAAAAAGTGGCCTTTCACCAATAAGAAAAATTACGCTAAATCAGTCAACAACACCCCCCCAGCCCCCCCCCAACCCCAAACCAAGAAAGTAACAACAGGAAAAAAAAGGCCAAGCAAAGCAACTCAAGATTTTAAAAAGTGGCCTTTCACCAATAAGAAAAATTAAGCCAAATCAGTCAACAACAACACCCCCACCCCTAAAACCAGAACCAGAAAAGGGGGACAAAAGTGGCCTTTTAAACAATGAAAATTAGGCCAAACAGCACCCCCCCCCCAATAACCTGAAGATAAAAGTAACACAGCAGCAACACAACACAGCAGCAACAAATCAAACAATGAAACAGTAAAAAACTCAACTTTTAATAATACAGGAACTCCCCCCCCCAAAAAAAACCCCCTTCACCCTAACCCCAAGAAATCCAAGCCACACAAATCAGGAGAAGTAAAAGGACACTGCACTTTAAAAAGTCCTCTCACTAAATTAAGATATGGGCAAATTAGCAAAAACCCCCACCCCAGGCCCCCACCCCCAGCAGAACCTAACCCCAACCCCAAATAGGCTACCCTACCCACCCAGTACTCACCCACCCAAATCTGGACAAGTAAAGGGACTCTAGTCCTTTTACCAACAAAAACTAAAACAAGAACCCCAAAACTGTCTTACCTTGTCTTCTCTGAGTCCAGGGAGGTCTCTGGTAAGGCAGTGAGAGAGCAGCAGGCAGGAGCTGAAGCCAAGGGCCAGCCACCAGCAGCAGCACAATCTCTCTCACACCAACCCACATACACCAACACAGCAATGGAGGAGTCCAGCAGGAAGACTCCTTAAAAAGGTTCTCTGGCCCTACAGAGAGCAATTTCAAAAAATAGCACTGCTCTCTGATTGGCCAGACAACATTGCTTACTTGGATACCCAAGTAAGCAAAAGATCAAAATAACTGGGCCATCAGCTACACAACAGCCCTGCAAAGCATGCATTTGCAATGCATTTTGCAAATGCATGCTTTGGATTGGCTGCTGGGGCTCCTCTTCCCCCTCCCTTCCTCCCTGATCCCAGGGAGGTATAGGAGAGGCGGGAAGAGGCCACTAAAGGCGGGAAAGAAGTAAGCAAGCAGCTCCATTGAGGCTGCAGAAGCTACTTCCCGCCTTTTCTATTGACAGCCTTTTTGACAGCCGTACCGTATACTTCCGAATAGCTGTTCGGAAGCATACGGCGAGCCGTATTCGGGAGCCGCATAATGGGCGGCAATGGCATTCGGCTGCGGCCAATTCCGAATACAACCGAATCAGTGTTGATTCGGCTGTATATGCGGCTCGGCCGAACCGAATGCACATCCCTATTACAGGGGCTATTCGTCTGTGTTATCTTCTTCGGAAGACGCCTCTTCCAGGGCCACTGCGCGCTCACTCGACGAGGGCGGTGGCGACGTCGGAGGCGTTTATGAAGGGAGTTCCCCCGCAGGACATATGTAGGACAGCCACGTGGTCCTCAGCGCACACCTTCGTTGCGCACTGCGCGTTGGACCTGAGGCACAGACAAGCTTCTTCGGTGGGCCATGCCGTGTTGCAGTCGGTTTCCCTGTGATGGACCGGCGTACCCTCCACCAGGTAGGCCTGAGCTTGTTAATCTCCCACAAGTGTGATGCACAGAGACCACGAAGAAGATAAACAGGTTTCCTACCTGTAACTGGTGATCTTCGAGTGGTCATCTGTGCAGTCACACTACCCGCCCGCCTTCCCCGCTGCTGCCGGTCCCTCTGTGGGGCTAACGCGGCGGCCAGAAGGTACTGGCGGGATGTCCGCTACCGTCCCAGTGGGCATGCGCAGTGAGGGCTTCTGGGCATGCGCACTGGGGCGGGGGTGCGGAAATCCTCAGCTTTGAAGTTTACCGATCGAGATCGGCGCTGGCACCTACTCCCACAAGTGTGACTGCACAGGTGACTACTCGAAGATCACCAGTTACAGGTAGGAAACCTGTTTTTTTTAAGTCTATTAATAGCTTGTTGGTTTTGTTCTCTTGAGTCACTTCTATTCAGTGCTGCAAAACTTTCAGATTCCTTAATACATTTTGTCTTGTTAATACTGGCTTTGTGGAGCCTTGTGGTATAATTTTTTTCATGAAGAGCTCACATACTGTATTTGTGGCTGGAATACACATGTCATTATAGGTCATCAAAGAACTAACAGTATATCTTGGCAAAATATTTTCAAGTAATATATAAAGAATGTGGAAATGATAGTATTGAGAATAAATCACATTAGATGGGACAATAAGGTAGAGTTGAAAATTGTCTAACTCCTTTGTACTTCTTTGTCATGTTCTGTGTCATGGAGTGTCTCAAGCAGTTAGGTCGCACTAGCTTGTTTGAATTGGTTGACATTCTTTGTAAAGGAGTGTGGCAATTCACCAGTCCTGAGAAAGGATATTTGATCTTCACTATTGTTTCCCAGCAGGTATTTTCTTCAGCATTGGGGATGGTGACTGAGTGTTATCTCTTGAAATCTTAGGTAGGATAAAATCTCTTTTATTCTGAGGAATATGAGACACTAATTAGCTCTGTTTATAATGCTTGTTTGTGTGCCAACCAAAGCTCTTTTAATTAAATGTCATTTTCACTGTTCTCTGCTGTGTTCTATTTTTGTGGGTCTGGTGTGTGAAGAGTTGTAATTTTGCTGCTCATATTCCCAGTGGTCTAAAACCTAGCAACACAGCTCTCATTAAAAGACCTAGTCTTGCAAAATTAAAAACAAAACATCCATTGAGAGACTTGTAAAGTCAAGTGTGTAAGGAGAACATCATTATGTAGATAAAGAAAGATTTTAGTTATCTCTGTGAAATGTCTGGTAGGGTTTAGGAGGGCCAAAGAATTAATGGTTAATAAATGATAATTGTTCTCCATTTAAAATTGGTTAATTTTGCATTCTTCCCAATTGCAAAGTGAGCAGGTAAACCCCATCCCCCTGGTGATAGAAGTTTTGCTTTCATAAACAATAATCACATGTTTTTGCAGCCTCTCACCAAGAGTTGTCTATTTGGCCTGTCAGAAAAGGTTTGCAATGTTTTCCTAAGCAGATCAACTGAAAATTCTGCTGAAGTCTACTGAATGGGGCTTACTCCTATGAAGGAAAATGTTTTTGTTGTTGTTGTTCAATCACAAAGTTGAGTCCGGCTCTTTGTGACCCCATGGACAAAGTCATGCCAGGCCCTCCTGTCTTCCACCATCCTCTGAAGTCTGCTCAAATTTGTGTTTGTTACATCAGTAACGCTGTCCAGCCATCTCATCTTTTGCCGTCCCCTTCTTCTTTTGCCTTCTGTCTTTCCCAGCATCAGGATCTTCTCCAGTGAGTGTTCCCTTCTCATTTGGTGGCCAAAATATTTGAGCTTCAGCTTCAGCATCTGATCTTCCAGGGAACAGTCTAGGTTGATTTCCCTTAGGACTGACTAATTTGATATTCTTGCGGTCCAAGGGACTCTCAAGATTCTTCTCCAGCACCACAGCTCAAAAGCATCTATTCTTCTGTGTTCAGCCTTCCTTATGGTCTAGCTCTCACAGCCATGCATTACTACTGAGAATACCATCGCTTTGACTATACGAAATTTTGTTGGCATGGTGATGTCTACTATTTATTATATTGCCCAGGTTTGCCATAGCTGTCCTCTCAAGGAGCAAACGTCTTTTAATTTCATGGCTACAGTCACCATCAGTGATCTTGGATCCCAGAAATGTGAAGTCTGTCACTACTTCCATTATTTCCCCTTCTATTTGCCAAGGTGTGATGGGGCTGGATGCCATGATCTTAGCTTTTTTGATGTTGCGTTTCAAGCCTACTTTTGTGCTCTCCTCTTTCACCCTCAACAAGAGGTTCTTTAGGTCCACCTCACTTTCTGCCATTAGAGTGGTATCATCTGCATATCTGAGGTTGTTGATTTTTTTTCCTGGCAATTTTAATTCCGGCTTGTGCTTCATCCAGGCCAGCATTCCACATGATGTACTCTGCATATAAATTAAATAAGCAGGGTGACAATATACATCCTTGTCAAACTCCTTTTCCTATTCTAAACCAATCAATTGTTCCATATCCTGTTCTGACAGTTGCTTCTTGACCTTTATGTAGGTTTCTCAGGAGACATGTGAGGTGGTCTGGTACTCCCATCTCTTTAAGGACTTGCCACAGTTTGTTGAGATCCATACAATCAAAGGCTTTAGCGTAGTCAATGAAACAGAAATAAACATTTTTCTGATATTCCCGTGCTTTCTTCATAATCCAACAAATGTTGGCAACTTGATCTCTAGTTCCTCTATCTCTCTGAAACCAAGCTTGAACTTCTGGTAGTTCCTGATCGAGCCTAGCTTGTAGAATCTTTAACATGACCTTGCTGGCATGTGAAATGAGTGCAATGGTGCAATAGTTGGACCATTCCTTGGCATCACCCTTCTTTGGGATTAGCTTTATTAGACCAACAAAACAGATACTTTTAAGGATCAACAGGTTTGTCCTTATGCTACTACAGAAACAAAGTAGTTAACTGTTAATGTGAAATTGAAATTAGCCACGCACACAATGGATCTGGGTCTGCAATACCCAGATATTGCAAGATCATCCATTTTGCTGTAGAAGCTGCCAGGGTGGGTCAGGGTGGGCCAGCCACATATTTGCAGTTTATACTTCCACACAGGGTTGTTATGTAGGTAAAGAGGAGGAGAGAATATTGTAAACTGCTTTGGTCCCCACCCCACTGTGGAGAAAGACCATAGTTTCATAGGTAGAAGCTGCAGGGTGAGAGGAGACAGAAAGCTAAAGGCAGAGTGGCAGATAAAGGCAGGTTGGCTTTGGGGTGAAAAGGAGACAGGGTTAGGAAATTCCAGGAGATTTGAGGGGTGGAGCCTGGGGACAGTGGGTTTTGAGGGCAAAAGCAACCCCAGCAGAATATAATTCCACAGAAGCCATTTTCTCCAAGGGGACTGATTTTGTCATCTGAACTCTTCTTTGAGTCTGCGCTCAAAGGCCAAACTAGGGCTGGAAAAGGTTCTTCATCCCTCCTCCTGTCTTTTGTTGCCAAACTAGGCTGAAATACTGTGGTTGCCTAGCAACAGCCATTGAGACAGTCTGTTGCTTAAAGCTACAGGTGCTCCTTGAACTCACCTATGGTTTTGGGTTTGTGGGTTTTTCTAGATTTCACATTTTTCTGCAAACCTTGGGGTCCTTTTCAGGTTTGTAGAAACATCTGTCTTGCTCATTCACAGCTCCAATCACAAGATTTAAGTATCCAAAGATTGGCTGGCTTTGCTATTAGATTGAAACAGAGATAGAGCAGATAAAACAGCTGCTGTTTAAAACTATTTTTAAATGGTCAGTTATTAACGGGAATTGTTAGTATAGTACACTCCTATTGAGAGTTACTTCAGCCTCCAGCTGTTGAAATCAGTGGGTCATCCTGTTCAGAGACACCAGGTGGCCAGTAGGAGAAGCTGACTATCCCTGATGACTGTGGGACTGAGGGTCAAGTAGGCATCTTTCCTCCCATTACTAACAAATGATACCATAATGCAATATAAAGGTAAACTGCAACCTACCTCAGGGATCTGCATCCTATGTAGTCTAAGTTGAGCTACATTGTAGAGACAGGTGGGATGCTAGAATAAGCAGTGTATGAAAGAAATGGCAGGATAATGTTTTTATGGGGCTAAAGTGTTTTTTGGAAATAATGACTGATTTTTAAGAAGTTTAATCTACAATCATGTACATTACAAGCTACTGGGCTTGGAAGTTACTGGGAAGGATCATCAGGAGGTACAAACTGCAATCAGGAAATGGTGGCTCCTGTTGGTTCCTTTGATTTCCTGAACCTGTGTTTTGTTTTGGTTCATAGTTTATTTGATTAACTGAACCATTTTGTGGTTTGTCAGTTGGTTCAGTTCATCTGGTCCCCAGTGAGCTCTGAAGGCAATTAAATACCTTTGAAGCTTACTTAGGGTGGCCATAATATCTGCAGGCCAGCCAGGGACACCTTGAGGGTGGAAGGAATGTGTGTGTGCGCGCGTGAAGCGCGCGCCGCCGCAAACAGGAAGTGACGTCACTTCCGGTGACGGCATGCCACCGCCGGAAACAGGAAGTGACACCACTTCCTGTGACATCGTTTCCCCGCGCCACCTGCTGGAAGCAGGAAGTGACATCACTTCCTGTGACATCATTTTCCCCAAAATGCCACTGCCGGAAACAGGAAGTGACATCACCTCCTTTGACAGCACTTCCTGTGATGTCATTTCCCCCAAATATCACCGCCGGAAACATGAAGTTCTCAGATGACACTTACTAGCCAAAGACTGATGACTCAGCTGTAAACTCTCAGAGGTAGTGCCAGGGAATGAGGGGAGCCCTTACATTGCACAATACTTTTCTTAGCAAGAGCAGAGGGAGCTTTCTTTAGTGCCACCAATATTTATTGGTTGCTGCATAGTCATATGCTACTGTGCATCACTTCATGCACTCACGCAGCCACAGTGTGTTTTGCAGTTAAGCCATTAACCTTGTATATATGCCAATATGGTGCCAGCAGTTGTACTTCCAGGCCTCATTTTGGACAGGAGCTCACAGGAGCAGAGCTCCAGAACCTCTAAATGTTATTGTGCTATTTTTTTCTTAACTCACCCCCTCCCCAATACTTGCTTCTGGGCTCCATTGTTCAAACCCCCTGTGAGAATTTTGCTGAATGCTAAGATTTGACAAACTTTCTAATACTTTCCCCCACAAAAAAGTGGAAAATAATTAAAATATATAAAGCAGACAGACAGAAATCTTTACTGTGGCCACACAGGAGAAAGTAATTTTAAAAGTATGGTGGGAGAAAGGTTTTATTATGACAATTATAATTCGAGAAGTATTTTAAGGTAGATACTGAGCTGATATAATTTAGTACACCTTCCGGTGATGTCAGGGGTGTGTGGCACATGCAAATGAGTTGTGCTAGTGAGCTCAGCACCTTTTTCTTTGAAATGACTACCAAAATACATCTGTCAAATGGTTCAAATGCAGATTATTAAGCAACTAAAAATACTGCCTGCTCTAATGGAGAAAAAAATGGCTCGGTATCACTGCTGCTTCACAAATATCTGAAAGGTGATCGCTGTGTTGCAAGAATGCTTTCATTAACCACTTCAGAAAGCAGAGATATGCTTTGTCATCCTGTCACATGCCTTGAACTTTCCAAAGCAATGTCAGGCCTGGAACTACAGTTGCCAACTACCTGAAAGGGGGGGGGGGGAGTCTTTCTTGTGAACAAGGGCTTAATGGGATGTTATCTAACTCCCAAACACAAAAACTTCAGCTGCTCATTCTCACATATCAAGCCTCTATTAAAGGGAGATTTTTCTACAGTATGATTCAGTATGAGGCAGTTTCATGCATTCATGTGTACAGGGCTGCTGGCAACCCTAACTAGAATTGAAGTTGAAACAAGAGAGGGGATCATCTGGAGGTCAATGTTAGTTGTTTTAGCACAGATATTTCATGGTTTCAAGCTACTCCCATTGTTTTGGGTTAGACTATCTGCAGTCCAAAAGCACACATTTTACTGCAATTTTATTTGGCTTAAATACAGAGGGAAGGTCAATGAGCGTTTCTTACTAGCTCTCTTCACAAATTATGTATTAGCATACTTCAAAGTTCCTAATGCCTTTAGATTTATAGAAGGCTATCAGATTAAGACAACCAACAAACCACCAAGTATTTTTTTTTCTAATAGCTGGGCTGATTTTAGTTACTGTTTGTTCTCTTCTCTTTCCCAATACTAGGTGTAGTTGGGGTTGTATATAGATATAATGGAAAAAAAACTAAAAGTCTCTGAAGATGCTGGCTCAGTTCAGCCGTGAATACTGTTATTTCCATGCATCTATTCTTTTTGCTTGCTTAAACTAAATAACGGATATTTGAAGTGCAAAGCAAGCCAAATATGAAGGATAAAAAGGAAAGGGACAATGATAAAATGCTGGATTTAGCACCTCTCTTTCCACTAGCTGGCTTCCAGAGAAGTGGCTCTCCTCCATCTTGGGGTGCTTTGGACGGCAGCCATGGAAGGTGGTGGAAGAAAAGGAAGACACCCCTGGCTTCTTTCTCCCCGGTTTGCCCCCACACACACACCATTACGATGCAAGCTGCTGGGCTGAGCTGCACAACTTGAACCTGCCCTTACTTCTACGCAGCCACAGGGGCATGCCTACCTGCCCATTAACAGCTGCTGAGGAAGGAGAAGGCACGGGAGAGGGGAATGCCAGGCTTCTATCCCTCTTCCTTCCTCTTTGGTAGGGAACACCGTTTGCCTTAGCCTTCCCCTCCAGCGTCAGCAGCTGCTGCAGGAACTAGAGCTGGAGAACTTCCCAACAAAGGTGAAAGTTGTCCGGCTGCTTCACTTTGCCCCACGAGGAAGAAGGACTCTCCTCCGCTTGCCTGCTGGCAGCATTGACTCTCTGTCGGACTGGCGGATTCCAGAAGGGAAGGTGTGCTCTGGAGTAACTCCTGGCTGCTGGGACGGAAGGGGAAGACTCTGCCTCCCCTCTTTCCCCTTACGTTGCTGCCAGAGACACGCAAGACTGGGCCAAGCAGCGTTTGTTGCTCCCCGGTGCTGCACGAGGGGGGGCGGGTGGAATGAGTCTCCTTGGGCACTGGCTGCTAGAGCAAAGGGGCTGAGCTCCAAAGACGCAGTTCTGACTGCAGTAGCCCGACCCTGTGTGGAAACGTCTGACGAAGAGTGCATGCACATGAAAGCTTACATTTTAAGTAAAGTTTTGTTGGTCTTAAAGATACATCTGGACTTCAACTTTGTTCTATTGCTTCAGACTAACACTGCCCATCTGGATCTTTCTCCAAACTGCTGTTAGCCTGACCGGGGGTGGGAGGTAGGGAAGGAACTTTTAAATGCAAGTTCCATTTATTTGATCCGTAAATAAACTCCCCAAATGGCTGTTAGCTTGATGGGGGTGTGGTGGGGGGGACTACAATCCCAGCGCCAGTGGGTCCCTTCCCACCTCCCCCCAGAGCCCACTGATTAACTGTGAGCTCCACGAAATGCAGCTTTTTCAGCCCACGGGTGCCAACGGAGATGGGTAGAGGGCAGGCAGGCTCGGTGCAGCAGCCATCAACAAACAGCAGAACAGGGCGTCTGTTCTCCCCACCCCAAACCGCCCCAAGCTGCTGATTCTAAGCTCACCCTGATGCCTGCTGGTCTCCTGCCCTTCCTCCTCTGGCCGCATAAGCAAAAGCAGGACAGAACAGGGCCCTGAGGGAAGGCTGGCTCTTCTCCCCCTCTCCAAGCTGCTGAGTCCACCCCCCCTCCCCCCTCTCCCCACCCGGGTCTGGCGTGGCGAAGCACGTCCTCCCCTGCGAGTCCCCTGGCAGTGGCACCTTACCCGGGTTGCAGTGGAGCGGCGAGGCCGGGGCTGGCTGAAGGAGCGGCGAGGCCGGGGCTGGCTGGAGGAGCGGCGGCAAGGGGGCGTCTTTGGGGCCGCCGCCTGGGGAAGGCGCGGCGGGCGGAGGCAGCATGAGGTAGCGGTGCGACGGGGGCAGGCAGCGCAGGCACAGCGAGTGGAGGCAAGGCAGCAGCTTGGGCTGCCAGCTCTGGATGTGCTGCCCGCACACCCCGCAAGTGTCCAACAGATTGAGCGGCGATGACTCTCCGTTGGTCCGGTCGGCGGGGCCTTGCCGGCTCTCCGCCTCGTTTTCCCCACCCATGGCGATGGCGGCCCGGGCACACATGGCGGGTTCGTTCTGCTTCCACCCGCCAAAGAGTTCCCCACCCCAGGCCATGCCTAGTGACCTTCGCAGTTAGGAAAACAGCCGGGCCGGCCGCGCGAACTGGCGCGGGACGTTCCAAGGAGGGGGGGACACGCCAGATTGCAGCAGCCCTCGCAAGGGCCGGTCGGAGCAGGGCAGGAGGGGCTCCCAGGTGCCTCCATACCAGGGAATCCCGCCGCTGCCCGCTGCTGCTGCCTCAAGTCCTCCTGGCCTGCCCCCTCACCTCAGAGAGGACTGGAGGGAGCGGAACAGGCCGCCGCCGCCGCTGCCCGCCGCTACTGCCTCGAGTCCTCCTGGCCTGCCCCCTCACCTCAGAGAGGACTGGAGGGAGCGGAACAGGCCGCCGCCGCTGCCCACCGCTGCTGCCTCGAGTCCTCCTGGCCTGCCCCCTCACCTCAGAGAGGACTGGGGGGAGCGGAACAGGCCGACGCCGCCGCTGCCCGCCGCTGCTGCCTCGAGTCCTCCTGGCCTGCCCCCTCACCTCAGAGAGGACTGGAGGGAGCGGAACAGGCCGACGCCGCCGCTGCCCGCCGCTGCTGCCTTGAGTCCTCCTGGCCTGCCCCCTCACCTCAGAGAGGACTGGAGGGAGCGGAACAGGCCGACGCCGCCGCTGCCCGCCGCTGCTGCCTCGAGTCCTCCTGGCCTGCCCCCTCACCTCAGAGAGGACTGGAGGGAGCGGAACAGGCCGACGCCGCCGCTGCCCGCCGCTGCTGCCTTGAGTCCTCCTGGCCTGCCCCCTCACCTCAGAGAGGACTGGAGGGAGCGGAACAGGCCGACGCCGCCGCTGCCCGCCGCTGCTGCCTCGAGTCCTCCTGGCCTGCCCCCTCACCTCAGAGAGGACTGGGGGGAGCGGAACAGGCCGACGCCGCCGCTGCCCGCCGCTGCCCACCGCTGCTGCCTCGAGTCCTCCTGGCCTGCCCCCTCACCTCAGAGAGGACTGGAGGGAGCGGAACAGGCCGACGCCGCCCGCTGCTGCCTCGAGTCCTCCTGGCCTGCCCCCTCACCTCAGAGAGGACTGGAGGGAGCGGAACAGGCCGACGCCGACACTGCCCGCTGCTGCTGCCTCGAGTCCTTCTGGCCTGCCCCCTCACCTCAGAGAGGACTGGAGGGAGCGGAACAGGCCGACGCCGCCACTGCCCGCCACTGCTGCCTCGAGTCCTGGCCTGCCCCCTCCCCTTCTCTGATTGACCTCAGAGGGGAGGGGAGCGGAGCAGGCCACCGCCGCTGCGCACTGCAGCCTCTTCTTGCTGCTGCTCCTCCAAGACGAGCTCAGCAGCCCCCGAAGAACCCAGACTCGCGGCCTTTGCATCATTCCTCCCTTCCCTCCGCCTACTTCTGTTTTTTGGGACAGCGGGGGAAGAGGGTGTAAACCCGGGGGACCCCCGCCAGCCCAGGGCAGGAGGGTTGGGAAGCCTAGCTCTTTTGCGCTCTCCTCGGAATAGTTTTGCCTTACCCAGTAGAAGTTTTCTCGTGGCACTTTTGGCCGCCAGTGCTGGGAAGTCACGCTTGTCTCAGGCGGGCCATGGCGCAGCCGCTGCTCCTCGACATCCGCCCTCCGCGGCTTCCTAGTCCTGCTACCACCCTCCCTCCCGCTTTGGGGCGTCGCCGTCGAGGCGCCTCATTCCGTTCTCCCGCTTCTGCCCTAGCCAGGCTTCCCAGGGAGTAAGGAGTTGCAGGCAGGTCCCGTGGAGTTTGCAACGCGGTCGACTGAAGGAAAGCCCAGACTGTGTCAGCGCTTCTTGACAGTCGCCGAGCTCTCGCAGGAGGAAGACTTGACTATTTCAGCGGGGAGGAGCCAGGCGAGGACAGCCCCATCCTCCCCTCCCCTCTGGGTCAAGTCTTCACTGCGGAGGGAAAGAGACCCGTTCCCAGGGCCCACGGGTACATGTGCAAAGAGAAAAAGGGACAGCTGCACAGGGACTCCGCCATTTTGACTAAACCGGGATTTTTAATGGTCCCGGGTTAGCAAACCCGGGAGGTGGGAATTTGGGGGCAGGGGCGGGACTTTCCCGGGTGGTCGGGACGATCTGGCCACCCTAAGCTTACTTCATTTTGGGCATGGTCAGTTTCAATGGAGTGAAATTGATCAGCTTTCCCTTCCCTTCCTTTCCCCAGCCACCCTCTGCAGCTGCCAGCTGGGGATGTGAAGGGGAGGGAGAACAGGTCAATTTCACTCCCCTGGGCTTGGAAGTCAAGGCGAGTAAAACTGACCTGCTCTATCTCTCATTTCCTAGCAGCCACATGGCTGGGGGAGGGAGAGGGCATTTAAATGCTACCCCTCCCTTCTCCAGCAGGCTTGCTGTGGCACCATGGCTGGGGTCAGGAGGAGGAGATATTTAAATGCTACCTCCTGCCTTTTCAGCTGGCCTGCAGCAGCAGCATTGTTGGGGGCAGGAGGGGGAGGCATTTAAATGCTATTCCTTCCTTCTCCAGGCCCATAGGATACAATGGGGAGA